>NC_136650.1:6528114-6895327 GCF_949748355.1 Melanostigma gelatinosum | reverse complement strand
CGTTACAGATGGGCCTGCAGGTAATCCATCAGCTCTTACTACTCCAGAGCTCCAGCTCGGTGTGATAATGCCTCGAAAGTGTCGCATACATATCGATTCAGCACCGGCGCACAAACACGCGCGCAGAAGGAGACATGTTCGATATACAATCTGGAGAATTCGCACCTAATTGTGTTGATCGGTGGGCCGCTGCCGATCAATAACGGCAGACGCAGCCACACGTGTTTGTACACACACATGCACGGAGGGCAGGCAGACGACGGCACCCGCTATTGAGATGACACAGGAGGTTCTTTGATCAATCAATTAAACAAGTGGTCAATACAATTTACCTTTGATTTGTTCGACCAGCGGTCCAAAAACCAAAGTTATTAGATCGCAATGAAATCAAACGCACACAGAGCGAGTGAGCGAGAGAGAAGCAAGCGCTCAACTGTTTAAAGGCTGAAAAGCAGCAGATGTTAGGCATTACCGCTTGAATAATGAAACTCTCTGTCAATCACCTTATAACTAGACACGGTGAGATGAAGATTGAGTATCAACAAGAGAACATACAGCTCGTCTTAACATACGAAAAATGCGAACGCGACAGAAAATGTGACCCGGAGGAGAAACTGACTTCAGAGAAGCGCTGGACTAACTCGGGCACCATCCTCAACCTCCCCCACCACGCGTGTTCAACCATGCCGGGGCAATATACCTTATTAATGTACAGATGCTGCTGTGTGGAGCATGTAATGTGTGAGTGAAACATGCTGACATGGCGTGAGACTGATTATAGGTTAGTGCCTAGCAGCAGGGTCAGACAAGGTGAGAGGACTGGGAATTGGGGGGGGGGGGGGGGTTTGGAGGAGCCGCGAATGAGAGAGAGAACGAGAGTAAAGGAGGCGGGAATAAACATGCTTCATGAATATTTCAATCTGGGCCATAGCCCTAGAGACATTGACTTTAACACACACACACACACACACACACACACACACACACACACACACACCCACACCCACCCCCCCCCTTTGGGCGGGTCACTTGTAATGGAGGGATTACTGCGCTCTCGTGCCAAGTCAGATCTGATCCAGAGGAGGCACCTCAGGCAGAGCAAAGGGGGCAGAGGGATGGAAATGCATGTGAAGGAGCGAGAGAAGGGAAGGAAAGGAGGAAACCCCTGTTAGGAGGACAAGTGGCTCGGCAGCTGTGGGCATCATCATAGTCATCATCTCCATCCATCCTCGTTTGCTTCCCCCCCCTCTTTGTCCCCTTTCTCGGTCAGAGGAGCGTTGGTTCCTCGCCCTCTAAATCGCTCTGATGTTGAGTGGCTTTCTTTTCGACATTAAAAAAAGTATTAAGAGGAGCGAGAGAGAGCAACACGCAGTTGTCTGAACTTGAGGGGCACCGCTTGTAACATCAGTCACTGGGGCTGTGAGCGCGTCGCTGACGTTGTGTTGTCCAACCAAAAAAAAAAAAAGGATCTTTCATCTTCTTTCGGTCCACATGACGGCGAGCGACCCTGGCTCGGTCAGAGGCGCTCGGATCTGCCGGGACGGATATTTCATAGTCTGACAGCTACTTGAAAGTCAGGTGACATTTCCGCAGCATCCCCGTCTCTCCCGCCGGACTCCCTTCATCTCGGGGCGTTACACGGTCACTCGTCTTCCTCTCTTTTATCGGTCTACTTCAGTTCTCGCATAACAAACAGATCGTAATAAAAGGGGTTCATTTCAAGTGCGGCCCGAGCACAAACAGATGTTTGTGTGCTGCATGGACAAAGAGGGAGAAAGAGCACGCAATTAAAGAGGCTGGTTCAGTCGGGAGCAGCGGGGGGGGGGGCGGCTTGTCTCGCTCAGTGGGAGAAAATTCGCCGCAATCTAACCGGCAGCACTCACAGGGAAACGGTTGAAGCACACACACGTAAAAATCAATGAATCTGTCAATACATTACCAAAACCAACGCCCCTCTGCTGGTGTGTGGCCGACCCTGACCTTTGACCTCCCCGTGGAAGCCTGGGTGTAAACGGAAATGTGATCGATAAAGCGCCACATTGCGATTATTGTTATACGACCAATGCTAAACTGCCACCACCATCTGATCCATAACTGCTTATATGAAGTGTTTTCATGCATGCACAACTACAGAATGGATGTATAAATGAACTTGCATCGTAGTGCTGGGTGCTATTCTGGTTCAAACAGTATACCGTGTTTCATTTACCGCCATTGCTGCGATGAGCGCTACGGTCAGGGCAAGCTGTGAGTGGATGGAAATGCATGAAGGTTACAACTTTGTAACCCACATCTAAAACTCTCAAAGGGGAAAGAAAACATGGCACACAACAATTTGTGAGACATGAGCAATTTGTAAAACTAGTAATTGTCCATTTACAAATGCACACTGCCAAGCGGCATGCTGGGTAACATTACAGCGGCTAGCTAGCAGCATGCTAACAGCTGGGAGAGGCTCCATCGCGGGGATTTGTTGCCGTTCAGCCACGCGAGCACGAGTGAGAGTCAGACTGATGTTTCATCCCAAAAGGTTTTCGATGGGGCTGAGATCAGAGCTTTGGGCTGTCCAAACTCAGAGCATTGTGAAACCAGAGGAAAGATTAGGAAAGAGAGAAGGACAGAGCCGATAAAAACAGAGCGAGAGAGAGGGATCAAACGATGACAGTGTGAGGTGGGTGTGCGGAGGGAGACAAAGATGAGAGATGAAGCTAGAGCTAGACAGAGAAATCTATACAGGAGGAGGAAGACGGAGAGAGAGACGAGTGTGTCCTTGACTCGGGCCGCTGTAATCTTCACGCTGTATCAGCGCTGTGCTGACCTGTGCTGCAGAGGACAGACAGGCGGACGGCGGCCATACGACATGACTCTCATCCCAGGGACGTTATCGCGGTCTATAAACCTTGCGTTCACACAGCCGAGCCTATTCTCGTGCGGAGCCGGGCGCTAATGGCACCGCCGCCGATGACGACGACGACTCGATGCTGTCGCCTATAGCCGCTCCTTGCTTACTGATGAAATGCACGGTCAGCCACGGGGCGTAAGGCATTCCTTTTGTTGTCTCACAGTTGAGGATGGAAGCTCAGAGAGGGGGGGGGGGGGTGTGGGTGATGATCATGATGCTGCTATAATCAATCGAGAAGAGATCAGTGAGAGTTTCAAGCATAAAATGGAGCCCTCCGGCCACAACCCGAGCCCAGTGATGAGCTTTGATGGCCGTTTTGTTCCTCAAATTGAGTGGGAAAGCAAATGTTAAAACCCACTTATTGTTCTCCCCCTCGCGGAGCGCTCCCGCGAGGAGCTAATGATGGTGATTCTCCTGGGAAGATTTCACTGATGCCTGGGTGAAGGGATCGTGACGGGGCCCCATGAGCGGCTTCGAGGGGCCTACGAAGACGGGGTGGCGACGCTGTGAATGCACAACGGCTGGATTGGGCCGACAAGCGTGCCTTTTTATTGATGAGCGTTTCTGTGGAGCTGGACAATTGGCAGGCTAGATGTAGAGGAGGTGGGGCTATTCCCTGTGCATGCCTGTATGCTAATCTGCGGCGCGTATACACCACATGCCATTTTGTGTCTGTTTTTCATGTAGCGTGTGGAATATGTATGTAGTGTGTGTGCGCACAATTTTACCCTTATGCTGCGCCTCGGGGAGGTTTTTGCTATAGGAGGAGATCTAGGACTTTAGGTGTGTGTCCCCATTGGGGACTCAAGCTTGCCAAGGCCTCTTCCTTTCTTCCTCTTTTACAATTCCCACCTTCCCGCATTCCCCCCGGTAGCCTGAAGCAGTGTGCACACACACACACACACACACACACACACACACACACACACAAATCTATCTCATCTTAATGTTAATGCATTCAATGCTACATAAGCTCAAACACACAAACACGCAGTGATGAATTAAATGTGTCATCTACTCTGGTAGGTGCATGGGAGGTAAGGGGTGCAATGAATTAGTGATGCCCAAAGTGCTGAGAGAGATAAAGAGCAAGAAACAGAGGGACAAAAATAGAGGTGGCGAATGAGGGAATTAAACTGGTGAGCTCGCCCAAACGACAAAAAAAAAAAAGCATGTTTTCTCACACACCTCAGGTGATATTCAGCTATTCTGCCTCCAAAGGTTGCTGAACATTCTGTCGCTAGTAGCAGTTTAACTGACATTGTAATCAAGCAAATATAACAGTCATAACGTATCCTTTTTTGATTGAGTCGAATCAAGGGACCAGTATATTCTAAAATACACTACGAAACGGCCAAGTGTAACCATGCTTCACTGTCGCCAAGCCGCCATTGCCGCCCAAGCGCTCGGTGACGCAGCTATGTCGTTTGATATTACTTTCTCCCATCTTTTAGACGGAACTGAACAGGAACTGGGAAGAGAGAAGGAAACTCCAAAATGGTGAAACAAAAAACATGCTCGGCCGCCTCACTTGAGCGCTGAGAAAAAGTTGGGGCCAACTCCACTGTGATTGAGCGTCGGGCGTCAGTTAGTAGCTGCATGTCACCAGCTTCCATTGAAAGTGACTTGTCGCCTGCTGCTTCGCCGCTCGTAGTGTCAACACAGCATTAACCAAGCTAGCTATCGTAGCTTACTAGCTGTCTGAGGCTAATGTGTTGCTAATCCAACATTCTAACGTAAGTAACTGTTGATTTACTGTTGCCCGAGGTGATGCGAGAAGAATACTACTGTTTTGAAATTCCTATGGGAACTTATTGTAGATTTGAAGTGGTGAAACTTTAAATTGAACCAATCTGACAGCTAGTCTACAATTATGTGAATCCAGTTTCATTGTAAATGAGCCAATACATATTTTTCAATCCCTCTGGTCTAACTCGTTTATGGTATGTTATCTTCTCCTCATTTATAACCACGATGTTATCTGCTTGTGTAATGGAGGTTCATTTCATGGGACCTTTTCTTTTCGCAGGGAAAACTAAGAGACATGTGGATTATCTAGTGAACCGTTGACACATGTTGATGGTAAATTTCTATAAATATTTTATTTATCACTTTGGGAATGTATTATTCTACTCACATAAATTGTATATAGGGTTAGAGGCAGAATTACGTAAGCATGCTTTCTGAACTTGGGTAAACTGGTTTTTGCACTTAAGCCATGTGGCTCTTTGGCAACTGCAAATGTGCCAGTTACTGGATGGAATACAGAACGCCGAGCATGGTTGCGAGCATGGAAAGAGCTCGAGAATAAACTCGTGAAATACTGGAATGAAGGGCCGCAGCCCTGAGAACCGGCGAGCAGGGGGAGGCCGCGATTATGTGGCGTTGGGAGGAGAGGCGAGGGGTGAAGTGTGAAGTAATGAGGCCAGAATGAGGGCTGCAGCTGTGGTGTGTCCAGGAAAACACACACACACACACACACACACACACACACACGCCAGCCGTGGGGACTCCAGAATGACAAGTGACAAATGTGTCTTTAGGGAGCAGGGCAGCAGGAATTGAGAGTTCTGCAGGGCTAGAGGAAAACACAAACGCCGCACAACACCAACGCAGACAGACAAGCAAGAGTCGACAGTGTGTCAAGACACGGAGAGAGTGATGGAGGGGCTGAGCGGCTGGTCACGCACACTGTGTGAATGTCCCGTTTTCTGCGTGTGCAGCGTGTGTGTGTGTGCATGATCTACATCTGTCAGACGTGTCGATGCATGTGATCGAGGAGTGACAACACAGACCCAAACAGCATTTGACAAACTGCTCTCACTCAAACTCTCCCGAGAGCTCGACCATGTCAACCAACCGTGTTCTCTCTTTTATCGATTTGTTCTTTTTTCTCACTTTGTGTGTTTTGTTCAGTTCCTCTTACCAGGGGTGTTTATATGGCGTCCTCTGGATCAAAGACACACACGAGTGGAAGCGAGAGAAGAGACAGAGACGGAGAGAGAGAGAGACAGACTGAAAGAAAGGGAAACGATAAAGAGTGGAGGAAGAGAGGCGAGATAAGAGGTTTGCCACCAGGGGTTATTGCTTTTCTCACACTGTGTATTGACCCGCTCTATCGGGGGGGTGGGCTTTTCTGGGTCGCCTTGTCGAAATACGCACCACACACACACACACACACACTAATCTTACTGACATTTTGCGGGTGTATGTTTGTTGCGGTTTACAGCGAGGAGCCGATCAAGTGGGCAGTCGTATGGAGCGCACGCCTCACGGCGGCTGGCAGCCAAAAGCATTCCTGTGCCCCGAGCAGTAATTGGCATCTTCCTCCTGCGAGATGCAGGTAGGGCCTCGGACAGACGTGCACACGTACTGGCACGCACCACGGCTGAAGGACACGGGAAGGCCCAGGCGAGCGGGGAGAAAAGCGAAGAGGAAGCAAAGGTATCGATTAAAGAGAGGGAGCTGGTGTAAACCGGCGGAGAGCGAGACAGAGAGATTCAGGCGGTGTCGGAGTGTCAGTTAGAGCGATGGGGATGCAGGGGGAAGACAAGTCGAGGGGAAGGCTGAGAGAAACGAGGCGTAATCCCCCCATGCGGAGTGAAATGGTTCGGCCCCAGCGGTCGAGGTCGCCAGCGGGAGGCCTGAAGACGGATCGATCCAATCCCTCAGACAAGGGGTGGAAAACTTTGTCTTTGAGAAAGAGCGGCTGAAGGGTGGAGGAGAGTGGTGAAAGTTGGTGTAAGGGTGAGCGAGCAAGCACGCGAATAAGATAAAGAGAGAGAGAAACTGTGGAAGAAAAAGTTGAAAGGACACTGGAGGTGAACAGTAAGGTATGGTGGGAGTAATAGGAATTAGCTCTGTAATGCTGTTTGACCATGCAGAATATGGGCGATGCAGAGCGAACACGCCGAGTGCGTCACACCACAGGTCCAGTCAAACTGTAATTAGTGTGGACTGACCCACCTCGCGTTGTTATTAGAACCTATTTCAATATGGTATGTTAGGGGAATCGAGGATCATTTCAACACGGGGTTGCGCGACAAAATGCCGTTGTAGCCCATTTGCTACACAAGTAAGACATGACAACAGCAGCAGCTTATGTCAGTGTGTGTCGCTCGTGGGCGTTCACGTTGTGATGTTTAAAGCTGAAACAAACTCTGCGTGAGTAGTGAAGGAGCTTGTGGTGGTCATGTGCACCGAGACAGAGGAGCAGGAAACACTCCAAGGACTCTCTGGAGGAACAGCCGCATGGCTACGATTACATTATGCAGCTTCCGCTCATATTTAAAAAATAAAAATAAAAAAACTTTACAAAAGGCTTCACAATTTAGAACAAACTGTAAAGACGATTGATATTATTCAAAGTGCGTGTATAGACTAGCATCAATGAACCTATGATGCACCTATTTATTTATAATAAATAGGTGATAAAAAAAACAGTATTATATTATGTACATCGTTTGTTGGTAGGTTGTTGAGTCTGGGACAAAGTAGAAATCGAGACAGTTGTGGGACAACAAGTGCAGGCCCTTATAACACGTGTATGACATCTGTGCATTCCATCTTGATAGAGTTGTGACTCTGAGATACCCAATGCACGACGCTTCAACGGGGTGCTATGGTTTAATGGAGACGCCGCTCCCACAGCACACCTAATGGCAGTTTCTATCCCCGCAGAAGTTAAAACCACAAACGCAACTAAACGGCGTTCTCTCCCAGTGGATTCCAGCAACCCCGCCATCTTTTATTTACAGTCCTTTCCCTTTATGTCCACGTCCTTTTCAAAGACGGATAACATTTCCCCGCATCCTATCCATCTTCCATCACTCACTTTTTACCACCCACCTTCACCCCGGTGTAAATCACATCAGTGAGCGGAGCAGAGAAATCCCTTCTTTCTGAGGGTGGAGATTAGGAGTGGGGGGCACAGACACCTGGATTTAGATAAAGATCGCTCATCCCAAAACTGGGAGCGAGGACGGACCCACTGTGGACACTCTGTGTGTGTGTGTGTGTGTGTGTGTGTGTGTGTGTGTGTGTGTGTGTGTGTGTGTGTGTGTGTGTGTGTGTGTGAATAATAGCAAGAGAGGAAGAGGTGGAGAGAAACTGTACAAATGTGTGTGACTGTGTGTCATGGCGATAACTGCATTATAAAAGCAATCTGCACGGAGCATCTCAAGCAGAATATAAAATGAGAATTCTATTTTTTTCTTCAGAGAACAAATCACACGTGCACAAACACGACCCACACCTGCCCGATAAACATGCAAATACCGACGCCCGAAGGTCAGCTGCGGCTCTGTCCCGCCGAGCTGTAATGCATTGTGGGAATGGGCGGATAATTTACCGTTTGGTCCCCGAGCTGGCTTTATCGGAGGCGTCACACGGAGTGAACCCCCACTTTTCGCTATCTGCTGTCGCTGTAAATTTACCACCTCCGTCCCCGCTCCCCCGACCAACCTGAGCTCACGCTCATGCCCGTGTCACATGACTGCCAACATGGCAGGTAACAAAAAAATACCGGGCCCTTTTATAGGGACATAAAGTGTCCAGGTGGCAGCGTAGTGTCTCATAAGAAGTGACCATGGCAGCAGAGACAACACACACAGAGGATTCTTCCATGTGGCAACCACATGCAAACACACAGAAACCACAGCGTCTGGAGATGGAAAGGATTTGTTATCTCAGCAGGTCTGTTACTCAGCCAGTGATACCAAAGTACTGTATGGATGAAGGACATCTCATCGCTGAAGCAATTCGCCAAACATTCGTTGACTCTATGTTCCCAACAGTGAGATTTCGCTGCTTTCTCTTTTTTTTTTTTTTACCTCATTTGAAAGTGACCATCGTTTTGGATTGTTTTTCAGACAAAACTAAACATTTGCCCGTCTTGGGGTCCTGGGAATTGTGATAAGCATTTTTTCATAATTTTCCCAATTGAAAAAAACACTATTGCTGGATTAATCGACACAATAAATGATTGTGAGTGTACAGATCAGTTTTGAGTAAAGCAAAGCGGAGTTCAGCATCACACTACCTGCCAGTGCCTGGTTATAGGCGCCCTCCAGGCACATTTCATAAAAATGCTTTTGAAAAGGTTTTTTTTCCCCAACAAAAGTTCATCTTTACACATCTTATATTTGAAGTTTCTCTATATGGAACGTGAGCATATCTATTGCTTCCACATGGACGTCAACATGGCGACGACAGAAGCTATAACGCCGTCGTCAGCCGTAATCACAGAGTGAGTGCAGTGCGGCGGCCATTCGCTAGCCGGTGGGGCCCGCTCACATGCACTAACAGGCACGCACACGAACAAAAAAAAACCACTCCTATCATGACTCACACAAACAAACAACTAAAAACACCCAAACTTTGTACTCAGGGAGGGAACAAAGGACCAAACCGTGAGCTAAAATCAGAACACTGAACATGCATTATTGATGGTGTACATTGGTATTCCCCGGATTACAGGCCAGAACCCAAAATGAGTCCCAGGCCAGTTTTCGGGCAGACTGAATTCCTATCTTAAAGAGTATGTTTTCCATAAGCACACATCTGCGTCAGCGTGGATGTCGTTGCATGAGATGATTTACAGTGTATCCCAGATTTAAGTCGAATCCCTAATCTTTAATCATTGAGGCAGTTTCTGCACGCATTTAGAGCCTTACTGCATACTTTTCTTTTGCCCTGGTGGTGGAGTTTTTTTGTTTTGTTTTAATCCATTGTAAAATAATCTTCTATCTAATTCATTTTTCATGTCTCAGGGCAGAGCCGGCTTTGTCCCAACCCTTTCGGCGGTGGCAGTGTATTTGCCCGGGAAAGAGATGCCTGTTCAAATTCGATGAGCCATTTCCTTCGTCTAGGGAGGTACGGAAGGGTGTGTTGGGGGGGGGGGGGGTTGGTTGGCGCTGAAGCAGACCTGAAATGTTGAGGCCCCGGCCTCAATCAAAACGAGGCAGGTCAGAGGAGAGCAGTGGCTCGCCAGAGCTTAAAATCCTCATCTTGACTGAAGTGGTGGAGGAGCGATGGTTGGAAAAGGAGTTGGAGTGAGAGGGTTAAAAAAAACAAAAAACATCTTGATTAAAAATTATACGACAGGAAGATTTGGGGAGCTCATAGACACAAAGATTGAGAAAATAAAAGCGCTGATGAATACTGCTTCCTCGTGGACCTGCAGGCAGTAAACAAGAGCGAGCGCTGGAGGTTTTATCGGAGCGCCACGACTCCGGACGTGAAATACAGAAGGAGAAGGCTTTATGCAGCGGAGGAACGAGGAGAGGGTGTTAAGTAAGTGAAGAGGCACAGAGAAGCAGAGGAGGGGGACCAAAAAATATAATAAGCGAAGAAGAAGGGGACGGATAAGAGGAGAAGGGTCGTTTTGCTCGCCGGCCCGGTCCTCCTCCGGCCCATGATTCATTGCAAATGAAATGTCACCCTGGCAGGCAGTAATGCAGGCCGGCCCCCCTCCCCTGCAGCCTAATTGAATTTTACAAGCATATAAACAACAGTCAGCCAGCGGAGAGAGAGAGGGAGGGAGAGACAGAGAGAGAGGCAGAGGTTATTGATGCTTGTGTTTACAGGTGGAGGCTTCTGATGTGCCATCAGAGAGTGTGTAAGGGCCTGTGGGGAACCATAGCACAAAGATGGAGGGGACGCCGAGCAGGCCCGCCACCAACACGACTCCCTCAAGACGAGAGCACAAATGCACATATAACCACGGCGACGCACGTTTGCTAAATGCAACGACACGCTTCCGCCGCATTCGCCGGAGCCACTGGTCAAAGCTCGGCGACGAACGAGGACGCAGTTTGAATTTGAGCAGAGTCCGCTGTGCTTCTCGTAAAAACACTTTATTCATGAGTTATTATATTTTGAATAACTTTCTGGAAGAGAACAAATGTGTTAAGGTTCGTTTTGTGCCATTATTCTGCACACAGCAGCTCAACATGCAAACATAAAAGAAAAATCAAGCATACAACTCAACAAAATGGAGAACACAGTCTGAATGGATCCCAGTCAATAACAATTTGGCTGCTCTTTCAACGACGCACATTTACTTTGTGTACCGTCTCTTTAAGAAAACATTTACATCGTTATTTCCTGGAAAATGTGTTATGGAATTAAAAAGACCCATGAAGAAGTCACCCACTTTATAATTACTGTGGGAGCGATCCCTGACATTTGAGTGCAAGCTAAGCTAGTGTGTCGCCTCCCTTGTCGGCTAAGTAAGATGTGCTGGCAGAGCTTTTTTTTTTTCCTGCAGTTGACAGCCACTGAAGACGGCACAGGAAGAGTCAGCAGTGTCCCCTCAGGCAGCCCCGGGGGCCAGGTCAATTTGTGCTATCCTAATAGAGGACATCACCTCCGTGACAGCCGGGCACGGAGAGGCATCTGCTGCACCGGTACGGACAGACTCCTGCAGCTCTCGAGAATTAATTTACAATTAACAAATCAAATTGAGGAGATAGAAAGCAATTTCGTCTAATAGTGCTATTGAATATTGAGTAAATACAGGGCATGCGTGGAGTTTATTTCATCACTGAGGGGTATACCACTTTAATTTCACTGAAATCAACCTGCTTCGTTCACTCTGAAAAGTAGCAGTCCCTAAGGGTATACAGGATAATCACTTCAAATGCTGAAAATGTTTAAGCAATAAAGGCACAATTAATTCTGCAAGCTCAGCAAAGTCAAATGTATTTTGAGAACAGACAAGACAAAAAAAAAAAAAACACTGTAGGAAAATTGTAAAAACAGACGAAGGCACTAGTTGTTCCCACTGGAATATCAACTCCCGGGTCAGTTTCATCCCGAGGGATACGGGCGACTGGAGGATGAAGAGAATATAAAAGAGGACGAAGAGGGAACCTCTAGTTCATTTGTTGCCACCTACAGCTGTGACACAGATGCAGGCCTCCTGACCAGCGCACAGATACCATACAGTGAAGCAGCCTTTCACAAAGCTGCAACTCTACAGCTGTTCAGCAAATAGTGAGGGAACTCTGCCTTTAGTCACTGCCTGCCTGAGTGGGATTTTAACTAGACTTTTCCAGTCAAAACAAAGTTAAAAAAAAAAGAAAAAAAAAAAAAAAAACAGAACGCGGTGGGCGATGAGGAGACACCAGTGGATTTCATGACTGAAACCTCAAACAAACAAATCTGCTCTTTTTAGCGTTTAAAGCCGACCGTGCGATTGCTTCGGCCTCCAGAGTAGCTCCACTTTGAGATTCGGACGCGTAGCCAAAATTCCAACCTGCTTCCATTGAGTCTCCAACATCTTTCTCTTTCCATCACACAGCGAGCAGTCGTCTGTCCCTCCTCTGCCCATCTGTCGCTCCGTCTAATCGTTCACCGGCTGCTCCACCTCTAGCCGCCTTACAGTTGCTGCCTCATAAAGCGGGAGCAGATTTATCCTCGCGCCGAATGAGAATAACGACGCGGGGGAATAGATGAGGCTGGATGGATGAGATGGCACGGGGAGGGAGCGGGGGGGGGGGGGGGGGGAGAAATAAAAACAGCGAGGAAGCACGGCCCGCTCGCATGCCTGTGTGTGTGCGGTGAAAGCCTGGAGGTATGAGCTGGCGAGTTCATCGGGGAGACAATAAGTGTCCATCACACACCTTCGTAACGAGCTGACACCTCATGTCTTCTTCGTTTTATTTTCTGTTTGAAAAGGTAACTAATGCTCGTCACTGAGTGACAGAACATGTGGGACTATTTCCGGATTGAAAAAGCGGCCCGTGTGTGTGTGTTTGTGTTACGTGTCCCTGGCTCAGCAGGGCTTGAAGCCTCCCTGCTGACTGTGACCTTCCCTCCAAGCAGGCGGTCCTGTCCGTCCCATGCCGCCTCTCTCTCCATCCCTAGATCCCTCCGTTCTGCTGTCTCCTCTTTCCCTTCAGCCATCCATCCTTCCTCCATTCCCTTCATCCTTGCCTCTCGTCACGATGATCCACCCGTCCCTCTTTCACCGTCTCACTGGATGATGCGCGTAGTCCTTGATCCAGTGCACGGAAAGGGGCTTTATGAATACGCCATCCATCAGCGTCAGCCGGTTAAAACCACACGATGCGCACAACATTGATTCGGCCTGTCTGTGTGTGTGTGTGTGTGTGTGTGTGTGTGTGTGTGTGTGTGTGTGTGTCTTCTCGGCGCCACGACAACACATCCACAAATTTATACGGTTGAGACAAACAAAAAAGGCAAAGCACGAGCATTCATCTGTGCTTATGTACACACATCACTTGACTGGAGTTCCCATGTGTGATGAGAAGGAGCGTCCGTTGCTGGCAAACGGTGCGTTTGTGTATTTCCATCCAGGCACACAGAGACACGGCCCACTGCACCGCAGACATGCACGGATCCAAGCGAACGGACTACAGAGGAGCCCAAACTGTGTCCACATGCATGTTGCGCATGAACAGGTCAACCGATAATTCCTCGTTTCTGTGCGCACACATGAGTCGATGTTTACGTGTTGCCCAGCAAACAATGCACATGGGTAAAGGCGCTCATGTCTCCCCCCCCATGTCAGATTTACAATGTGTGAAAACACACCGATGGTTCACTGCGCCGCACGGACTCTCACTGGTCCGCACTCCGCCCTCTCGGTGTGCCCTGTGATGGATGATAGGGAGGGGAAATAACTAATTCAACAGTAGATTTACATTGTTCTGGATGGCGAGCTGACCCCCCCCTCTCCCTGTCTGTTATTAAAACAAAACTACTCGTAAACAAGGCTATAACGTGTAATCTGTGTGGGCTGCAATATATAGACATAGATATAGATATATATATAGTTTATCATGCGTTTTAATAAGATCAAGATCATTTAGAAATCAGATGAAGACAAACAGCGAGGGGGGAACACAGAGAACCACAAGAGCGATTCAGGCGCTCAGAGTTTGGTTTTATTTTTCTATTCTTTGGAGACACTTCTGAGAAGATTTGATCTTCTATTCACAAGGCCAGTTTTCCTCTTTGTTGCTCAGCGTTGTTGGGACATCACAGGAAATGAAACCGCATAAATAGAGAGGCACAAAAGCTGTCATCTCTCAATTTATCTGCGTTTGTGGGCAGTGCTGCTCTGCTACAGTCTTCAGAGAACCAGTTTAAAAACAGCTTCAAGGTAATCTAAGGAAGTCCCATGTGGTGGGGTGGCGATCCCTCATCTTGTCATGAGGCTACAGATGAGTAGCTTTAAGGGTACAATGTGTCTCTGCCCACATGCATGTACAGTGTATGTGATAACCCATCTGTCTGTCTGTCTGTCTCTCTCTCTCTCACTCGCTCCCTCTCCGTCTGCACCCACCTAACGTCCCCCCTGTCCCTGTGGACCGGGGGCTCTGCAGGAAACCTCTACACCACAGCACAGTGGAAATGTCAACCGCAACACTCGCCTCAGGATGCCAATCACCTCACACCGCTCCCCGCGGCGTGTGTGAGTGCATGAGAGAGTACGTCCGTGTGTGTAAAGAGAGCATGTAACGATTATTGATGTAGTGTGCACACAAAATCCCCCACATTTCTACCGGAATGAAAAAAAACAAGATTTAGCCAGAGTGTATGTGAAGATTTATACCTTACGCATTTGGGAGCGTTCTGAGGGCCTCTGTGTGCTAATGAGCCCGTCCATCCAAGGGGATTATGGGTCGTCTAGTCAATATGAGGACTACAGGTGTTTGTGAGACTATGCATAATTATACATCAAAACAGAGTGTGTGTGTGTGTGTGTGTGTGTGTGTATGTGTGTGTGTGTGTGTGTGTGAGGCAGAGCCCAAACAGGTGGAGTGGGTTATGGACAAATAACACACAAGAGCCTGTGAGCGAGTGAGAGTAAGCCTGCGTCTGAGCGTGCATATGTGGCATTGGTTTGTTGCTGTGCGTGTGTGTGTGACCAAGAAGAAGTTGCGCGGTGTGCATTTACACGCACATGAGAAGGTGGGGAGGGGGTAGAGGGGCGGGGGATTTGGAGCACAGGGGCGCAGGTGTCCCCTTGGAAACGCCATCCCTTTTTCCATTGGGATGTGTGGATTCCGGCTTTTGAATGTGTATCGACGTGTACGAAAATGGGGGGGGGGGGGGGGGGGGTGAGCAGAGGGCGATGACAAATGACAACAAAATGAGGAAGGCAGGGGGATGGAAAGCCGAGCTGGCACAGGCTGGCGTGGCAAGCTCGCTGTGGAGCCAGAGGGGAAGGGGAGCTGGGGTGGTGGGGGCACTCTGTCCTCATGGCAGGCCCCCTCAGCCGAGCTGTGGATACAGAGACAACAGCCGGCGCGCACACATACACACACACACACTCCATATGCAGAGTGGCAGCAAACAGTGATGGCATTGCAGCCTGTCACATGGAAACACAAACCTTTGTACAATTGCACAAATAACGGGGGACAGGTTTGTGATATCCAAGGTTTAGTTCTAATAAATGAAAACTGCTCAGTGCAATGACATGCGGACAATGTAAACTGGTTAAATGCCCAACAAGTGGAACTGGTTGAGCTGGTCCAACGAGTTCAACAAAGAATCTTCAAGTCTAATTCTGCAAATCCATACACCTTTGACTTCGCACTTCCGAGACAAAATATGGCAATATTATTTTGTAATTTCCCTCCTGTGACCACGGTGACACCTGCGTGCCAAAAATGATTACTGCTTCAATGCCATGCCTGTTAGGACGTACTGTTGAATGAGGGTGTGCGTGCGTGCATCGGCGCGCTCGTCGCCTTTTGAGCACTGCGAGCGGAATAAGTGCGTTTCTCCGGGGTTAAGTGGGGGCAGACAGATCTATAGACTGATCCCACATCAATTTTGAGCAGATGGAAAGTTATTACTGGAGGCTGAATGGGGACGGCGGGGCAATTGCTCGACAGTGCCCTCTCACCTAGAATATATCACTTTTAACAGGACGAGGGGCGGACATGAATGGCAGCCAGGTGGCATGCAAACGTGTGGCTCCGTTAGGGCTGCTCGATTATGAGAAAAATCATAATCAGGATTGTTTTGGTCAATTTTGAGATGATGGTTATTTTATTATATCATTCTTATATTTTCTATGTTTTTAACAGCAGATTTCCTTGAAAATTTAAATACAAATGTAATTAAATGAGAAAGAAAAATATCTATAAAATAAATCAATTATAAATTAATTCATTTGATCACAATAGATCAGGGGTGTCCAAACTTTTTTCACTGAGGGCCACATACAGAAAAATATACCAAGGGCTGGGCCACTCAGGTCCGATCGCCTCACCCCTAGTGTGTTAAAGTGAGCAAAATCAATCAAATTTGGTTCTCAATGTGCTTTTGTTCAGATTTAACAGAGATGTTTGCTCACGTATGTTGAGCCGAACAGACTCATTATTCAAATAGAAGGGAGTTGAGAACAGCTCGATGTCTCTCTCAATGAGAGAAAAATATTGAAAGCCATGGCAGCTGGTGGAACATGTTCTAGGTAGGGCTGTGCCACATCCAATCAATTTCAGCAAACATCCCAGTATGATTTAATGCTAAATAAATGAAGGTATCAAACACGTATTGCTACTTTGCAGTTAAATATTTAACATTTATTCCAACATGAAAAAAAGCAGAAACTAACACTTTGACAAACACGTCAGGACATCTTATTTACAGCTAGTAGCTTCGCATGTACTGCTTCCCTTTCCTGCTAGTCTGCTGTCTGATTGTGAGGTCAGGCTGATCTGATATCAGCACTGCAGTTTCTCCTCAAAGTTCTCCTCTCAAACGGGTCTTGGAGGAGTAGTGCTCGCGCTGGAGCTCGCGCCCGCCTGTAGAGACTCGTCCGGACGGGAACGCGCAGCTTGGGGCAGAACCCCAAATGATCGTCAACTCCCCGAATCGATTCTGCCCCAAGCTGAATCTATTTGAGGGCGCTGATTGGCTAAATTGTATGTCACACATTTATATCTTTTATATCTAAACGTTTCTTTGATTGCTCTTATTTTGTGGAGAAGCTGCCTTGTTCAACACAGTATCTCCACCTAGTGGTGAAACTAAGAAGTACAATACAGTCAAGCGCAAGTTTCAAGTGTGGGCCATATTACATTATATTTTTAGAAGTTGCTGCGGGCCAATTAAAAATGGACAAACTACGGCAGTTTGGACACCCCTGCAATAGATGAACAACCTACTGAAAACTACGAAACAAATATTCAATGTCGATGTAATAAATAAAAATATATAAAAATACAATCAATTCGATTAAATATGTCAGTGCACCTTCACAACCTACTGATTACATTCATTCATTTAATTATATTGCTGATATATATAATCGTTGGAAGCCCAAACTTGTAATTGAAATTGGATCAGACACCCATCCCTTTGTATGCGTCTTCGGTGGAACTCCCAGTGTCCCCGCTCTGCTCCCTTGCAGCCCGAGAAAGAGAACATGATGTAGGTGTGTGGAAATAAACAAGGAGTCGAGTATTCCCTTTGGCTGCACCTTGTGGCCGTTTATTTCCATCCATACAAAAACATAAAAACACATTCACTTCCTGTCACACTTTAACCCCCTCTGTCACCAGGGTTACGCCCCTTTCCTTAAAGGGGCCCCGTGAATTCGGTCATCCCCTACATGCCTCCCCCCAGAATTCACCAACTCACGAGATTAGTCCCAACCATTAATGTTTGGGGGCCCGGATCAACAGACCAGCCCGACTCCGTGTCTCTGGGGCCGGAGGCAGAACCACCGTTGAAGGCCCCCTCCGGGTCCTGTCGTGCTGAGGTGGGAGGGCACGAGGCCGGCACCACCGTGGGGGTTCAGCCAACCGTACAGGTTGGTCCAGGTCCAGATGTGCTGGTTTAAGGCGGTCAACCGACACGTACTCCAGCTTGCCGCCCATGTCGACCTTGCAGGTTTTGTCTCCGGTCTCCAGCACCCGAAACGGCCCGATGTAGGGGGGTTGAAAGGGTCCACGGTGGCCGTCCTGGCGAACAAACACATACTCCACTGACCTGAGGCTGGACGGGACGTATGACTGCGGAAGGCCGTGCTGCGACGTGGGCACTGGTTTAAAACAGCCTGGCTTTTTCCAGGAGCGTTTCCTGCTGCTGGGTTGCAGACCAAGGGTCTGTGACTTTGGGGATAAACTCCCCCGGGACCCGCAGTGGCTGTCCATAAACCAGCTCAGCCGATTGAAAACCTGTCGTCTCCATTCGTCGGGAACAACCGGCCGTGGCTAGTCTGTGGAGACGTCGCACAGGAGCGTAACGCCAGTTTCGCCAAACGGGACCTCCTCCAACCGCAGTCCCGTGACTGCCGTCCTCAACTCCTGGACGCCCGGGTCTGTAACTTGATCCTCTGCCATCTTGTTATAGTCCAATCCTAACTGGACAGCCCCGGTGACAGCCCTGGAGAGACAGTCTGCAACCAGGTTTTCCTTGCCCGCTACATGCTGCAGATCCGTGGTAAACTCTGATATGAAGGAGAGCTGCCGCTGCTGGCGTGCAGACCATGGTTCGGTGCTCTTACTCATGGCAAACGTCAGTGGTTTGTGATCCACAAACTCAGTGAACGGCCGAGACTCCAGCAGGAACCGGAAATGCCGAATGGCCGGAAAGAGGCCGTGGAGCTCCCGATCGAACGTGCTGTATTTCCGCTTATTAGGCCGCAACTGTCGACTGAAGAAGGCCTGCGGTTGCCACGCCCCTTTCACCCACTGCTCGTGCACCGCACCCACCGCGTAGTCCGAAGCGTCCGTGGTGATTGCAATCGGAGCCTTAGGTGACGGGTGTGCCAGCATTGTTGCACTTGCCAGAGCTGTTTCCGCATCAACAAACGTAAGTTCCCTCTCTTCAGTCCAGTCCACCAGCTGTTTGATGGCCTTGTCTTTCAGGGCTTCTTACAGGGGGCGCATCACTTGCGCTGCTCGGGGAATAAAGCGATGGTAAAAGTTCACCATGCCTAAAAACTCCTGCAGAGCCCTCACCGTGAGTGGGCGTGTAAAGTTAGTCACTGCCTCCACCTTTGCCGGGAGGGGGAGCGCCCCGTCCTTTGTGATGCGGTGACCCAGAAAGTCAATGGTGGTCAACCCAAACTGGCACTTGGCCGGGTTGATGATCAACCCGTGCTGGCTGAGTCGCTCAAATAGAGTCCGGAGGTGAGACCTGTGCTCCGCTCTTGACGAACTGGCCACCAGGATGTCATCCAGGTAGACTAACAGGAAAGGCAGGTCCCTCAGCACCGTGTCCATTAGATGCTGGAACGTCTGCGCTGCGTTTCTTTAGGCCAAACGGCATCCTCAAGAACTCAAACAGGCCGAACGGAGTGATCAGTGCAGTCTTGGGAATATCCAGTGGGTGAACGGGCACTTCATGGTAACCTCGTACCAGGTCCACTTTCGAAAACACCACGCTCTCCGACAAGTGGGTCGAAAAGTCTTGGATATGTGGAACCGGATAGCGGTCCGGGATTGTTGCCTCGTTGAGCCGGCGATAATCTCCACACGGGTGCCACCCGCCCACAGGCTTCGGGGCCATGTGCAGGGGTGAAGCCCATGGACTGTCGGAGCGGCGAATGATACCCAGGCGCTCCATGTTTTCAAACTATCTTGGCGATGGTGAGCTTTGCCGGATCTAGGCGCCGGGCCCGGGCATGTACCGGTGGGCCGGTGGTAGAGATGTGATGCTCCACCCCATGCTTGACCGTGGAGGAGGAGAAGGTGGGCTGTGAGAGGTCTGGGAACTCTGCCAGCAGACGCAGAAACTCAGCCGCTGCAAGCATGTTAGTCAACCTGGTAGAGCCCGCTCCACTTAGTGTGGAGCAAAAGTCAGGTAAAACACCTCTCCTATGACCTTCCGTCATTGTTCCATTTTGATTCACACACTATTGTCCCCTCTGTGTAGGATTTCGGTTTACTGCTGAATAACACAATTTCCCGACAGCGATGCGTGCACATTCCTCACAATGCTAGGTTACATTTGAGGTTTTTACCTGCTGATCAAATCTAAAGCAACTAAAATGAGAGCAACTCATTCAAACTCCCCAACCACATGTTCGTTGTGGCAGTATCGTAGCGCTCCTAGAAGGATTATGAACGTGTCAAATAAACAAAAGAGGAGAAAAAAGGGGAAAGAAAAGTCTGTCTCATCTCTTTTTGTGCCTTCCTAACATCATGCCCGTCACTTACTCAGCCCACAGAGCTCGTCTCTCAGGATATTTCCCCTCCTTAACTGAATGTTTGACTCGGCTCAGTGGTCGCGAGTGAGGCAGAGAGGAATGAGGCCGTCCTGTCGGATGAGTTAGCGACATGATTAAGCTGGATGCCAACCTTTTCCAACTTTGATGCGTTCATGTCGGCTGTATTTAATTCATGAGTCTGGTGTGGGAGATTGAAAGTGGCGAGATGGAGGCAGCGAGGAGCGGGACGGAGAGAGGATGGGGGCGGGCGGTTGTAATTTGCGGGTTTATCCCACCGTCTCACTGAGGCCAACCCCCCCCCCCCCTCATCCTTTTCTGTTACTGGTTTTGCTTCCTTCTGCTCCATTCTCTGCTACTCCTCATAACCCCCCGTGACTTGCACTTTTTACCCCACTCTTCCGCATTCCTTCAACTTCCTCAGTTTCTCGCTCCCAACCTCCCCATCTACATTACCCACACTCCCCTCTTTCTTCTGTCTCATCCACCTCCCCATCTCTCACAGCCATCTCTCCACACCACCATTGTGTGCGTTTGAAATCATCCTCCGCTTTTACAACTCATATTTTATGCATTCGGCTCTTATGCGCAGCAAACTGACAAACAGCGACCACTGGAATTCTCAGACTGCTCTTTTGTGCGACACTGGGTGTCCCCTTCCTCCCTCATCTTCCTCTTAACGTGTTGGTTTCCTTCCATACCCAGAATGGACTTTTTTTCCTTTTGCTGCCGTCCTCTTTCCTTGCCTCATTCTCCCATAGGTCGAACAAGGCAGGGGGAAGGATGAATGGCGAACGCTTGGCCTCCCTCCAGCTCACATTTTCAATAACCGAGGGACATTTTAATGGTCCTTCTGCGAGTGAGCCAATGTTTGTTGGTCCAAGTGTGTATTCGCACCGTCTCGACCGTGTTGGCCCGCTAAATAAATATGTCAGACGCCGGCCTCAAAGGAACACATTTGTCTCCCAGGAGAATGCGAATTATTTAAAATGAATGCTGGGGAAAGAGATGACTAAGAGTAGCGGGTGACGTGGCTGGTGAGGAGAGAGAGATGGAGAGCAGGAGGGAGGGGGGGAGGAGGACCAGATGGGCAGGGGTGGCACCGAACCAAGAGGAGCTGGTGTAAAGTAAAAGGGGCACACAAAAAAAAGGAGTGTGATAAAAGACAGAAGGGGCATGAAAGAGGAGCTGGAGAGGGGGGGCGGGGTAGGTGATAGCGGCTTTGAGAGGCTGTCGTATATAAAAGGGGCATAAATCGGTTGGAGGGAAACGAGGAGAGGGAGGTTTAAGGAAATAAAAGTCAAGGGAGAAAAATAGGAGGAAGCGTCTGTGAGACAAAAAAAGCGTGAGGGAGGGTTGATGAGGACACGCAGCGAGGGGGGCCTGATCGTTCTGGCCCCAAGCTGAATCTATTTGAGGGCGCTGATTGGCTAAATTGTATGTCACTCATTTATATCTTGAATCAGCAATTGGCTAAACTGCTTCATAGACCCGCCTCTTTTGGGCCAAAACGATGAGGCCCCCCAAGCTGCGCGTTCTCAGAGTGTCGTGCACACAGACAGAGAGCACGAGCAGAGAGCACACAGGGGGAGAGGACGAGCAGGAAAAGCATATATTTTGCGCAGATATCATATTTTACACACATTACTGGGTACATTCCATAGTTCAAAAACACAAATATTGACAATTTGTATAATTTATGATTTTTTTTTTTTTTGTGTGGCTCATGGTGGGGCCATGCCCCATGGACCTCTATTGACCAGCCGCCACTGATAGTAATGCATAGTTTCTTCTTTTTCCACAAGAGGAAGCTGAGTGGGCGCATATGATTTTCAATAACAGCCTCCTTCACATTTACCCTCTTCACGCTCACAATTAGAATCCGGCCGAGTGCCGCCGCAGTCTGCTCAGCGACAGGGATTAAGTGTCTCATTCATTTTAGACCCCATGATTTTCTTTCTTTCTGTAGTTTATGGAGGATTGAAAAGCTCATATTGCTCACAGACTTAAATCCAAAACCACTTACACTTTCAATGTCATCCATGTCTGTAATGCATTATAATGTGATGAGAAGTTACTCTAACCGTTTGCTTCAAGTAAAGTGGAAATTCATTTTATCATGTTTCGTCACCTTACTTAAAGTAAACGACGACTACATAGAGTAAATCGAGATCACATTATAATGCTTTAGAACAACTTTATAATGTATTACAACCATGGGAATCACAACACTATGATCCTTGCAACAACAACAAGATGTCAGTGAGTGACCAGCAATAATGAAGTATTCAGATACAGTCAGTCAGCAATCGAACAATGACTCCTTTATCTGCATGAAAATAGCAGAAAAGGTTAGAGATGGTACAATACAGCAACAGATGCTGTAATCTGAAGTAATCCGGTGTTGCCTGGGTCTGGCGTGTGGAAATAATCCTCTTCTCTCCTCTCCTGCACGACACTATCTGCTTACACCATTATCAATAGCTACTCACCGGCCGCTCGATACCATCGACCTGCGCCGAGGTGCTTAGTGCATTAGCATTCACTCAACTTACACAATTAGCCCTGGGAGTAAATAAGACGTAGTTACGAACACACACACACGCACAGGAATTAGCTGAACATTACGGGGTTATGTTATTGCGTCTCCAGAGGCGCGTACACGAGCGTGATTGTGACACAACGTTCATAAAACACACTGCTGTTATTGCACTCAATGTCTTTCTTGTCCACACACAGGGTGAAATCAACCCAAGTGTGTGTGTGTGTGTACCGCAGAGCCCCACTGAATGTGTGTATGAGCAGTCCCAGTGCAATTCCTCAGTTTAGTGGAGCATTACGGCTGATCAATAGCTCTGGTGCAGTGGGAGATGTCGAGGTTGGGGCTGCATATTCATACCATTACGGCTGAACTGAGAAATGAGGCACCAAATGAGAAGTGCGTGCGTGCGTGGATCTTAGGGGGACAAGACAGGCCATCACCTATAGGAGCCCAGCCTGCTACTCGCTAAACGGTACCCAGGGAAAGACGAGCACCAAAGATGCAGCATGAGATCACTGTCTCTCTCTGGACTTCCTGTCTTCATCGTTGCCGTCACTGGACTTTACCATCCTTCTCTGCTCGCTCCTTTAGCAACAAGCCCGGTCCGTCCTCCTTTCCCCCTTTAGTCCTGCTTTTCCTATCAACGTTTTGCATTCTCCTGTCACTGTTAGAAATCACACATGTTCCTCTCCTCACCTCCGTCCCTCCAGTGTTTCCTGATCGTTCCTCTGATCTCAGCGTCTGTTGGTTCTGTCAGATGTTTATCGTGCCCAGCTCAGCTTTTATTGTAGACAACGCATTGTTGGGAATTACAAAAAGGATAGAGGCAGTTTCAATACAATGAGCAGCAAAGAGGCAACTTTTTCTCTTTCCCTTGTTCTTCTTTAGTGTTTGAGACGCAGCGGGCTGTCAACTAACTAATGTAAACCCATCCACGTCACTATTCGACTAGAATAAACTATCCAGGGGGCTGGTTGAATGTATCAAACAAACACAGGACTTACACCCAGGAGACCGTGTTCCGAGTCCCATGTGAAACAAAGTCATGTTGACGTATTTTACCAAAGTTTTGTGATGCAACTTCCGGACTTTTACCAACGCCAGTTACGTAACAAATAGTTATGTTATGTCGCAAACATACTTATTTTAACCCCAACCACAATCTTTTCTTTGGCTGAACCAAGTTTCGTTGTGTACGTAAACCTAAATAATTTCCAATAATAGCAGTTAACCACAAGTCTGCTGTCCAGTGACCACAACACCCACGCTGCATTGCACAACAATTGCAAGATGGGGTGCGAAAGCGGTCAAACTGCTGCTGTATGAGCAATGGCTTGTGACAAAAGGTTTTCCAATAGCGTCCCTCTGTGTTTACGTCAGAGCGCGCCACCCCCCGCCACCCACGGACAATGCATCACGCAACTCTGTGTGTGTGTGTGTGTGTGGGTCATTCAGACTACATGCAAATGTTAGAGAGACTGTGGTGTTAAACTCAATGGGGCACAGCCATCTGAAGGAAGAGTACATTAGTCACTGTGTTCACCCTCTCACACACACACACACACACACCAAGGCGTTCAGACGTTGCAGCCTTTACGGTTCACACACACCATGCCTCACATGGCGATATGTGTGATAACACTTCTTTGGTGGTACGCGTGAAACAAGGTAACATGGCGGACGGATCAAGGCCTTCAGCATTGATGTCATTGGCAGTGAGAGAGAGGCTTTTCTCTACTTCTATTGTCTGTCTTTTCAAAATAATGGAGGTCCACTCTGCATCTTTCTCCTTGTCTCGACACTCCTTCATGCAGTCTCCTTCACTCTTACAGTATCTGCTCCATCTCCACAGCTCAATCTTTCCTCTCCAGTCTTCCTTCTGTTCTTCTACTCACTCACAACGTGAACGACCTCACCTCTCATTTCCCACGTCTCTTCTGCTTCCCCTCCTTTCCCTCGCCCGTCTGCCTCTCTCCTCTGCTTCACTGCAATAACCTCCATCTTATAAAGCAATTATTGTCTGTCCTTTATTGGAGTGAGAAAGAAGTGATCATACAAAACCTCTCATTTCTACAAAAGTCTAAAACCGTTAACATGAAGATGTATCACACTGTGCTGGCAGAGTTTTGCAAATGTTTCAAGTAAAAATTGAACTTCCCAGGCTCAAACCCACAGCAGTTCATTTAAAAAGCTAGATATTTCTTCTCGCTGTTCTCACTTCTGTCTCAAACCGGAGAAATTGTTCACAGTTTTCATTCTGGCAAAGAACTGAAGGACATCAACGGCACTTGATGTAGTCAAATCAACTGATTTCCTTTTCTTCCGCTACCTTCACATCTGCTTTGCAAACATTTCTATTTGTTTTTTGAGTTCTCCTTTTCCTCACACAACCCCTTTTCACAATCCCCACAATCTACTCCTTTCACTTCCTACCTTCACAGCTGCTGTGTCCCTCCTCGTAGCCGGCGCTGCAGCTGCACTTCCCAATGGGCACCAGCCACTCCCCCTCGGCGCTGCAGTGCATCCTGGGAGGGCTGTCGGCGTCAACCTCGGAGTTGTTGACGCAGGCGCCGCGCACCTCCACCAGCGTGGCGAAGGCCGCCTCGGCCACCGTGTCGGGGAACACCGCCAGGTTCTGGACGGTGGCGAGGCAGCGCTTGTAGTACACTCGCACGGCCACCAGGGCCACGCAGGCGCCCACGTCCTGGAAGGCCAGGTGGAAGCCCTTGCGGTTGAGGTGGCCGATCTCGCGCACCTCTGTGTTCAGCTTCATCTTCCGCTCACCCAGGTCGCCCTGCGTGAAGCTCTCGTCCGCCGCGATGGTGTCAATCTTGGTGTAGCGGTCCTCGCGGGTCACGCCGCCGAGGTCCCGGTCCGTCTCCATGTAGAGGAGGTTGAAGGTCTCCTTGCACGTGCCCGCCACGCCGGGGATGCTGTTGCAGTCGCGCAGCGTGAACTGGAGCTCCACGAAAATGCGCTGGCCGCCGCGCCGCGCCACCCAGCCCGTCTGCAGCCAGTTGTTCTGCTGCGTGGGCTCCATCACGTTGCACACCTGGTACGTCCGGATTGGCTTGTACTTCTCATCTACGCCGCTTATTTCCTCCCACTAAAGAGATGGAGGCAGGGGCGGAAAAGAGGATTAAAAGGTGGCGGTGTAGAGAGGATGAGAGAAAATATCCAAGAGGAAAGGAGAACGAGAGGTCGGGCGGACGGCCATAAAAGATGGTAAGGTTATATAATTTAAACAAGGAGAAAAAACAGTGAGTGCAGCAAAAATATGGGGGAGTGAAAAGGCAGAAAACAAAGTGAAGTGAGGTGGGCAGCAGGCAACAAAGATAATAAAAAAGGAAGTCAAAAGTCAGAGAAAGCAGGAACACAGTCAGCGCAGGTTAACCGTCTAATGACATAATCTGATGAGTGGGTGTCTGCAGAAGCATCGGCACTCAGATTCTTCGATATCGTCACAGAGAAACTGACCTCGGCCATTACATCAGCCTCGGAGTGCTGTGTCTGAAACTACGGGTCAGACCGTAGTCGCTTTTTCAGCCCGTGTCTTTATCTCCACCGCCTTTGTCACGGAAGGTAATGGCATTTGAGAGGAATGCTTTATATTCTATATTATAATATGTTCGCGTCCACGCTGATGCTTTCACTCCTTATGAATTGCCTTTGAATAAACGTACAGCAAGAATGTTGCCATTTGCTCTGAAAATGGTGACTGAATAAAGAAGTTGTTTGAAAGTAAAATGAAATTGGCGAATTTTGGATTCAGAGCAGTTGTAGCTCTAGATACATACAACAGTTAAGGGACTGACCATGAATAATTAAGAGGGGACTGGCTCAGAAAGGGGAGGGATTTATACAGTTTAATGTTTATTTTTGAATGAATGGAGGGTAGTCTTACTTCTTTTTGGTTCGAGCACTTTTCATTTCAGATTGTATTTCATTTCTCTCTTTTCTTTTCACCACGGGTCTTAAAGGTGTGTTTGGCCACAACGATAATCTTGTCATCGTTTTAACAATTGGCAGCCGTATGACAAATATTGTTTCATCAACATAACAAAGATTTAAAGTGGATTTGACCATCTTTAATTCTATACACTTTAAGCCATTTATAAAAAGCGAACCACTATTGTTATATTAGCTTAAGTTATCGGGAGAGGGTGTTCTGTTATTCAATGGAGGGTGGAGTAAATGTACTGAGGGGCCTTGCTTTTTAAGTTCAGCACACCAGCCCCCGTCACCACGCAAATAATTTACTTACAGTCCCTAAGTATGTCCAACATGGCAGAGATTGATGTACTTTCAATGAGGGGGAAGAACTTTTAATCTGATATATTATTTGTTCAGTAGATCTATGATTACAACTGCATGTCACTTTTTGAATAACAGAATAACTGACTTGACAGAAGCCACTGATAATCTGTGTGTCTGTGTGTGCATGCTTGTGTATGTGAGAGACACACACACACACACACACACAAAGAAAGCCAGACAGTGAAAATAGATTATCCGTGATGGTAATGTGATAAACTGCACTACTACCAAGATGCAGTGTGTTCTCTCTCGGTTCTATTGGGGATCGTAGGCGAGTCACACAAGTCCATTAATCTTAGATCTTAGCTTTGCATGTGGTCCGACTGCCACCTCGAGCCGACTCAAACTATAAACTAAACAGTGCGTATGTGTGCACTGCTGTTTATATAATAGACACCTCGGGTGTGTTGTGCACGTAAAGGCCAGCCTTAGTGGGTGACAAAGTGCTTTGGCAGAGTCTTTAGAAAAATTTAAAAAAGGGCTCCTGGCTTTGTCTTACAGTCATAACTTAGCGCTAAGCTTTTCTTTGTTTACGAGCGATCGATACTGAGAGGAATATCTGTGTGACTGGTTTGGACACCGCAGTAGCCTTGCCTGCATAAGCACCATCGATTAATGATAATGATGAGCTCTGGACCGGGAGAGAGGAGAAGGTGTGAGAAAGGAAGGGAACGACGAGAAGAAGAAGTAAAAATAACAAGGCAGGGGGGATGAGGTGGTGTGGGCCAGCTGTTAAGCAAGCAGTTGTGTTCTGTAGCCGAGCGCATGAACGAACAAACAAAAACATACAGACTGCAGGTGAAAAATGCAAGTAAGCACACTTACTCCGTTGGGGGGATAGGACGTCCAGCCAAGCTCTGCCTGAGTCTCTTTAGAATTCAGCAGCACCACTGCAAGAAAGAAAAGGGGGGGGGGGACACATAAACAGAAGCATAGAGGTCAGTTTTGGAAGGATTTAAGAGCCAGTCTGCATATATTTTCTCTCGTCAGTATAAATAACTTTGTCAACAGTGTGCCATGAGTGCATGTCAACAAAGCACGCTAAAGACTAACTCAGGCCTGTCAAAATCTGGCGTGGGTGAACGTGTCCTTTGATAAGTGCATTAATACCATCTGTTGAGGACTTAAGCTGGACAAGGAGCTTTCCATCATCCGCTGGCTTCGGCAGTAAAAACACAACAGGGGCCGCAAGCAAAACACAACCGCGGACCTTGCAAAACAAGTCGAAACAGTAACGGGACCCTCTGTTAGCTTTCAATTTGACAGGGAGCAGGCGTGAGCTTTGAGTCTGTTTTCAGGACCATGGACAAGGAGCAAAAAGTCAGATTGTGTCTGTTTTCAGGACCATGGACAGGGAGCAAAAAGACAGATTCGTGTCTATTTTCAGGACCATGGACAGGGAGCAAAAAGAAAGATGTGTCTATTTTCAGGACCATGGACAGGGAGCGAGAGGAAGTCTGTTTTCATAATTTTGTGACATTACATAGATAAGTGAATTTTCTACATAATATAATAAAAACATTCAGTTATGTTGTAGTACTACTACTACTACTTAAGTACAAGATCTGAATGATCCACCACTGAAAAATACATTGCAAATGATAACAGTAAGTACAGAGTACCTAAGCACCCTGTTCACACCAAACTAGGCATATCGACCAAGACGCCACAGTTCAGCAGTCGGCGCGTTGGCCGTTGTTTCAAAGTCAGTATAGTATGCAGTGGGCGTACCTGAAAGTCTTCATCATCAGCACATTTATCCTCATCTAAAATGTAATCTCAACATCTGTAGCGACATATGGTGAGCTGCATTACCGCCTCATGTTTTTAAAGGATTTTGCTGACATCAAAGTTACCCATGCTTTAAGATCGTCTGCTTAAAAAGACCCCCACCCCCACACACACACACACACACACACACACACACACACACACACACACACACACACACACACACACACACACACACACACACACACACACACACACACACACACACACACACACACACACACACACACACACACGCCGTGTTCGTGACATGTACAGCCTTGAGGCTGTACGAGTCTGACAACCAGACTAAACCTTTTTTCCCCAACACTTTGATGAACACCCTGTGCAAAGACCCTTGAAAAGTGACACCTTCCCTCATGTACTTTAACTTTTGTTTTCTGCTTTGACTTTCAACCATGCGAGGAGCCTTGTGAGGTGCCATTTCAAACAACCTGCGTGACACAGTCTAGAGTAGACTCCTTGACAAGAAGCCATTTCTCCTAATCCTGAGCAATGCTGGCATTCTTGAAAAATACTTTGATTTCATACCCACCGCTACAAATATTTGGCCACATCGACTTTAATAAAAGGGCACATGGCCGCAAGGAGAAGAAACCTACGCAGCATGACTCATGACTCAAAAAAAGCCTGTATAATCATTGACTCATGCTCTGACAGGGAGGCTATGGACTCTGACACAAAGATGTGATGATGCACCCAAACGGGAGGGAAGATTTTTGATGCGTTACACTTGCACAGAGAAGAGAGTGTCGAAAAAAACAAACCTGTCGATACAGTGGATGAACTTTTCAAACAAAGCCACGTTCTACTTTCAGCAAAAATAAACTGAGAAAACTATTTTCTTGGATGTGTTATTTGGCTAAATCATTTAGTGGCCAATGAGAGGGAAGAGGGTCTTTTTTTTGTTCTTTGTTTTCGGGCGTGAGACACACGAGTGTAAGGAAGCCTCGCTGGACCATGAGAGGTCCTTTACTAAACACTTAACTTAAGTATTTTTTGGGGTGAACACTGCCGGGTGCCCAAAGCATGGTTCTGTGGTTTGCTGATAACATAGAGGCATTTGGAGGAGATTAGAGTGGGAGAGGCCAAGGGTGGTAGAGAGACGCTGAGAAAAGGCTGAGGTGGGAGGCGGAGGAGGGCGAAGAGAAGCAAGACAGAGAGCCAACTTTAAAGAGAGAAAAAAGAGAGAAAAAGAGAGCGAGAGCGGAGCACACAGTGCAAATAAATGAATACTCGGGGCAATAGAGGGATCAGTGTGCCTTAGTGAGCAGTCAGTCAGTCACAGAGAGAGACTCCGTGGACAAAGTTGGCACTATGATCATACACTGAACACAAGTTCTGTAATCACAGCCTAGTTAGACAGACTAATGGGCCTTTGGGGGGCACGAGGGGGGGAGAAATACAGAGAGAAAAGAAAACCAAGGGTCACAGAGAGAGAGGGGAGGGGGGGGAGTTAGAGAAAGAACATGTGACAAAGAAACAAAAGCTCTCCCTCTCTGCAGCCCATGGCTCTGACTAATAGACACATGAGCTATAAACACCAAATTCAAAGCTTGTTTCATTAATAATTGCCCATCATTATACGGACAATGTGGATCTGTGAGCCAGGGTTTTTTTAGGAAATTTCCTTTGTCCGTTTGGCCTCAGCCCAATTTAGGACAAGACGTGGCTGATTTTCATCACTAACAGATAACAGATGACAGACAATGCATAATGAGTAGAAGACCACGGTCCACTTTCACATTAAATAGCGATCTTATGTAAAGAGAATATGAAAAGAACAAGTGAACATCTAGACCCGCAATCACTCCTGACGTGCCAAGTTACCGCAGCAGTGGCCCTCGGCGTCTGATACGCACGTCTGTACGAGTCAACTAGTCGTAGTGTGCCGGAGGTGAAGATGGACGGGTCAAACAAGCACAAGACTTTCACCAAGGAGACCGCTGTTCTAATCCCATGTGAAACCAAGTCAACATTGACTTATTTGACCGTAGTCTTGTTATGGAACTTCTCTACAAACGCCTGTCATGTAACAAAGTTATTTTACTTCACAAATGTACTTATTTTTAAACCAAACCACAATGTTTTCCTGAGCCTAACCAAGTCAATGCACTGTGTAAGAAAACCTAAAAACTATGTCAACCTTTGTTGGAAATCTATTTTGAAAAAGAGCAGAACGTTGACGTGCCCTCCAGGAGTCCAGACTGAAGCTGGAGGGGAACCGAGAGAATCACAGTGTGAAGCGCAGGGCAGCTGAACAAGGCAACGCGATGGCTTTGACGTAAAAATGAGAACACATGGGAGAGGATAAAAAAATATCAAAGAGCATGCTGAAAAGAGTAGACTATATAAAAAAAACTGGAAAAAAATAACTGGCTCAATCACCACTAGAAAGCACAGAAACTGTCCCAGTAACTGAGAAAAGGCTATCTTGATGTCTTAAAATTCAAACCTTTCACTTTGGCAAACTCTCATAGTCTCTGCTGGGAGAACAAGCATCCTAAAGATGGCATAAGAGCAACACCGAAATAAACTTATTTTTCTTAAGAGTGGAAAACATCTGTTTTTCTCTTAGAAACGACTCCTTTATGAAGGTTTTCAGGCTGCAGAGTGCATTATGGGAAAAGTAAGTCTTCGACTTGAAAATGTCTGTTTTAATATCGAGTGTGTTGGTGGTGTGCGTGTGTCTGACTGCCTTAATGTGTGTGAGGGCGCAGGAGGTGGAGTATTATCTTCGTTTTGCATTGATGGGTCTCATCTAAAGTATATCTAAAAGTGTGAGCGTCCCTCCCTCCCTCCCTCGTCTCACCCACTGTCTCATCGTTCTCTGGTTCGTGCTATGTTCAGCCTTGCTTGATACACAAGGGTGAGGCACGGAGACAAAAAGGAGGACACTGAAGGAAGCGACTGCTTGACCCGGGTCAAGTATAGTGGTGGACAGCAGCATGAAGACATTTCATTCCGACTGCTAGAACTAAATGAGTCACTCCTGAACCGACAGTAAAGGCACACTTAGTGTACGACATTCTGTCACGGGCAACGGCATCCGTCTCTGCTGGAACACGGCTCACTGATACACAATGTCGCACACAAGTATATCGCTGCGAACCCAGACGACTGAAATCCCCTCCCAGTGAGACCGGTTTGTTTCCTAATTCGTCTTCGGGTTGGTTCTTTAGCCTCCAGGCAGGATTAGCTCAGGCACTGGCTGTCCTCAGAGACCTGCGGGGGTTACTCATCAGCCATCCGACGTCAAGGCAGACCACAGGGGCTCAGGAGGCTCAACCTGCCCGAAGACAGAGCACCGAGACGGGGATAAACCCAGGCCACTGAGGCTCCACTAGGACAACCGTTGTCCGGCCATTATCCGTCTCATACAACAGGAGGGCGGAGGAGGAACTGAGACTTCAAGCAGCCTGGAGATAAGAATCACTGAGTGAGAAAGGAAGTATAAGACATAACAGGGATGAAAGTCTGAGACTTTGGACTCCGATCAGAAAAAATTTGAGAATGGAGACTTGGCTTTACAATTAAAACAAGACATGAAAGTTAAAACATTAAAGTATCAAATAAGAGAGACAGTTACAGGCAGCCTTTACAGAGCCATATAAGCTAGAATATCCTTTGCATTAAAGGGACTTGATTGCACCTGCAGTGTGTGTAAACCACTATTCACACAGCTTCCGACTTTGCCTGGATTTGCCCTCAAGGACCTGAGCCTTGACTTGAAAGACTTCTTGACAGATTTGAGATTTGACTTGGATCTGTGTCAACAGACGTTGCCTCAGAGTTCTCTCAATGAAAGACTCAAGACTTGACTAGGATGCCTCAGTAATTGGAGACGACGACGATGAAAGGACATCTAGGTAACTATCCAAAAGTGAAGAAAGAAGGGTTGAGCAAATGTAAAACACAGGTATGTCCACCTGTAGCAGAGATATTTGGGCATAGTGTTCTGATCCCCAAGGAGGGAGACTGGTTCTTCATTCCCCCACTGCATGAAATATGGAAGCCAGAGCACCCTCGAGGCTCACAGTCCTGCTCGAGGACACCAGAGCAGGGCGGGAACACGCGAGTTGGAGGGGCCCGAATCGCAAGCACTTCATATGAAAAACGATCTTCCCGTTTGCTGCACCACCCCGCTGCCCACGGACGTGGGAGGGAAGATGATGTATAGTTAGACAGAAGCAATACAGTAATGCTTCTGTAGGACAGATTAAAAAAAAAAGAAGGATAAATGGATGGGGATATGAAGTGTCACATAAAAACACAAACAGGCACATAAAAGATAAAGGCCGGGCATAAACGGACACAAACACACACACAGAGAAAGAGAGGCCAGCCAGTAATACCATAATAGCAGTTCCACCAGCAGAGCACATTAACTTCAAACTGGGCTCTCCTTTTAACAGAGTCATTAAGAGTCCGGGACAAGAGGATGTCAAATGTGTACATATTGTAACGCCCTCTGAGGCAAATTTGTAATTTGTGATTTTGGGCTATACAAAAATAAATTGAATTGAATTGAATTAAACTTTCAACTTGGGCAGCGTGACATACTGTAGAGACACTGGGCTGTCAGCTCTCTAAAGCCCGCCATGCAATTACTTACATGAGGCAAGACAATGGGGTTGCCGGTTAAATGCTCTTGTGGTGTCCCTCATCTATACTCTACGCTGAAGTGAGCCGTCAGCGTAGACGCTGGGACGGCAACTCATGATCATTCAGTTAATGGATTCACTTGTTGATTTCAGGAGTCATTAATCGAGTCTATTCAATTTGAGGAAGTGGTAAAAAATGAATGCGCATCATACGTTCCCAGAACCAAAGGGAATGCACTATAATATTGGGCTGGGGTTTTCAGCGTTGTGTGTAAGGTGTATAGTTTGAGCTGAGGATATTATCCTCTCACATCTTTACATGATATGATAAAAGCCTGACAACAATGCTTGCAGTAGAAGCCAGTCTGTGACAACAGGTGTTTTATGTTCTATTTGCAAAAAGAAGATTTTCTGTGACTATCTTACTGGGCTGAATGTTTCAACAGCAGCAGCGTGAAGGAACAAGGTACATCAAGGCTGACTCTGCATGGAGGCAAAAGCAGCAGGTGCTCTTACTGTACTACCTTGACGACGCGACAACCATCATGAATTCAACCCTCGAGGCAAGGTAGAGCACATCACATGGTACATAACGTCCACGTCCCCAGCACGTCATTGCTCTTCCTAATCACTGTATCGCCTTTTATCTCCCCCCCTCTCTTCCCTCTACCTCTCCCGCAGCGTCGGTCTTGAATCTGAATGACCACCTGTTGAGACGAATGGCTTCCAGGACGAATAAAGCGAGTGTGTGTATGCATGTTTGTGTGCGCTCCAGGGAACGAAAGAAAAGAGTCATTGAGTCAGAGGGGCCGCCAAAGCAAGTGTCCGTTTAAGGAAGAAAAAAAAATAAAAAATGGGGGAGGAAAAAGCAAAAATAAGGACAGACAAAGAAAAGAGAACGACAGGTTGTGTTGCTGCTGGATGAACACACACCTGCGGGGCGTTTTTATTACAATATGTTGTTCACAAGCTCCACGGCGGAGATGTTTCTGTTTCCCAGACAGACACGGGAAGATGAAGGTGGAATGATAGAAAAATTGGGGGCTGACAGAAGACAGAACAAACAAAAATAACGACAGACAGAGAAAGAGATAAAGAGACCAGAGGCCAATGGAACTTATTTTCATTTGTAGGGTCTTGTAAGAGATTGTAATTGGTTGTCTGGATTGATAAAGTGAGAGCAGTGGGAGCGCTGTCAGGTCTTATTGTTACCACAGAGGGGCTCCTCGGCACAGGCCTGAGAACAGTGCTTCACTGGAAAGCAGGCTGAAAGTCAAACTTCTGTACATACGCAGCAAATACTCAGAGTAAATGAAAAGGCAGATTTGGAAAGAGATGGGGCGATGCATTAATGTCAGATTTAACTCTGACGCAACTGCACTTATCAAAAGAGTTTGTCAGCTTACATTTAGGACGCAAACCCCCCCCCCACCCCCCCACCTAAAAAAAAAAAAGAACAACCCTCTCCTCCGTGACTGTTGGCTCAGGCTGGAGAGCCACTTTAACCTGGTTCTTAGAAAATAGACAAGCCGTTTGAAGGAACAAGTGGACCATGCAAGCAGAACCAGTTAAAGGACGGACAGAGTGGTAAGAGAAGGAACAGTCACGGCACTAAAAGCCAAAAAAAAAAAAAAGTGCTCGAAATAAAACGCTGGAATCTTTCCCGGGCAGAAATCAAGCGGAGACGAAACATGTCGGTGAAAGAGACTCGCTGGTATAGTAATAAAAACTGAGGAGATGGACAACAGCGGGATGACGAAAGAGAGACTTAAGTAATAGATAAGGCGTCTCCACCACGCTGGAATGACTCAGCTTCTCTGCTTTTTGGGTTCATGGCCTCGCTGCCAATAGAGCCACAGGAGTCAGCAGGGCTGAGTGCCGCAATGAATACATCTGCTATGAATTATAAAATGATGCTGTATCGTTAAAACTTACATATCTACAGATGGTGACCGTTTGGGGACCATTCCAATAATCATTTTGGGTTAGCGTGGAGAAATATCTGCTGGGCCCTTTGGAGGGAAGGGAGGCACAGGAGGACCAGAACCAGGACTATCAGACTCTATACAGTTAAAATAAGTTTCCTATCAATACACCGCTAGATGCCACGTAATCTTACGCACTGTTCCTTTAAATAACCAAGAGGAACTGACAGTTAATATCTTTGCTGCTTTATCATTTAAGGCGTTTAACACAAGTCTATTTCTAAAAAGAACAATTTGTGCGGCATCAGTAGATGCATAGAGGCAGCGACATGGAGCTCCATAGGGGCTTCATTCACTGAAAGCCTGTTCCAAGACGACATCCCACAGCATGAAACAACCCGCCTGCAGCACTCAAATTCATTTTTAAGAGACACCGCTGCAGTATATGTTCAGTTTAAAGGCTTTGCACGGTGAAGAAGAACCCCAGATGGTCTCCGAAGGGGAATTTTAACCCTTTGTGCCAGTCTTTCTAGAGAGAATGTAAATATCAATAACTTGTCAAAAAGTGCAACCTTGCTGCCTTGAAGTAAACAATTCAAAATATTTAATCAAAAGCATCTTAGAGACTTCTTTCATTTTCATTCCACTGTACGACAAGGCCAATAAAAAGAGGCTTTTGGAAAATAAAAGCCTTCAAATTAAACTTCGTAAATAAAACAAAGGATGCTGAACTACTGCTACTCATTGTTCCCATATAACACCCATTTAGCACAGGAACTTTTAAAAGAAGTAACCACTTCCAGTTTGTGTGTGTTTATTGCGTAACAAGCATACCTTTGATTTCCTCCGGCTCTCATGCAACCGCATATCCATGTGTCATGCTATGCTTTGCCCTATTTAAGGACGTTAGGGCAAGATGTGTGGTGCTCAGCGAGCCAGCCTTAAATGCGCTTGTATAATAGAGGCCCCCGCAGAGTTCATGGCTTCCCATGTTGGAGGAGAAGTGCACGTAGAAGCTGCATCTTACAGATTGTTACAGGCATGTCTGAGGGTTGGGAACGAGTAGAGGATGGAAACCCAAGAGGGGTTTGCGTGTGCAAACACGTGGACGGCTGCATCGGTACAGCCTGAATGCACAAAGCGTTTTTTTTGCACAACAAATAAAGAATGTTGCTTTATTCCGGCCCGTGCCAAATTAAAAAGATCACGCTTCTTTGCCCATAAATCAAAAAAGAAGCGAAAAAAGCTCTGGAAAAAACTAGACTGTAAATGTCACTGAATACAGATTTAGTAGCGAGAAGCAAACTTCTCCATCTTTTAATGACACTCGCAGACAAACAGATAATTATATTCCCCTCGTCGCAGTGACGAGTTCCAACGTTAACCTTTTTCGGTGCGGAACACCGTTTCAAATGGCATTAAAACGCAGAGCGTGAAAAGCCAAAGTGGCATTTGTGTCCGCACACAAACATGCGCTTCCTCGGGTTAATATAGGCTGAATTTGTGCGTGCAAAATATAAGTGCACCTGCATATGTCATGCATGATCGAGCTCAAATCTTGGAATGCCAGCATTTATTGGATGTACAGCATATGTACGTGTGTGTGTGTGTGCGCTGCCCGCCTGTGTCTTTAAATCCACACGTACGCACTGAGCCCTGGTCTTAATTCTGGGAATGTCTCACTTGCGAGCCTTTCACAGAACTGCTAAATAATACAAGTCCGTATCGTTGCACTGAGCCACTGCTTCCTCCATCTTCTCAGTCCATCCTGCCAGGCTACCGACAGGCTGCATTATTTAACTAGACACTCATTCAGGCCGCTATGTTGAATAGAGCCTGCCGGGGCCTTCAGAATTTGGTGTCAAAACAGAGAGGGAAGCAGTGTGTGTGACAAAGAAAAGTAAAAAAAAAAATAAAAAATTGGTTTGTCGTCTTCTCTTGCCAGGTTCATCCTTTAAAACCCCGCTCGTCCGTTTTGTCCTCTCCCGTCTATACAACACTTACTAGAAGTGCACAACCCTCTATCCGGGGTTCAACGTGCAATGCTTTTTGAAATCTACCCTTCCCGAAACAAATTGCTTTATCTGTTAGCGGTTATCAAATTCCAGGAGAATTGAAATGTTGGCCATTTTTTCGCACGTGCCTGGTCAGTACTGGGCACGTGCAGCTCTCAACGGAGAGAAAGGAAGCGAAACGGCTTGCTCATTAGTTACTTCACTCATCAGCTGCCGAAAACAAACAAAACAATGCATTTGACTCTTTTCGAACGCTTGCCCAATATGGCACTTCACTAGCCCCGACGTGGCATTTTACCTGCCCCTGCCAAGCAGGCTATCCTTATTGTTAAGCCTTGCATCTGTTCTCCAATTCCCTCCATTGTCCAATCACTTTTTCCCATTCTTTCTGCCCTCCTCTCTTTCTATTTCCCCCTCCTTGCTCCCTCCATCCCTCTGATCCATGAGTGAGGTGTGAGAGGGGAGGGCAGAGCAGTTATAGAAGTGCAGAAGGTTTTTATGCTGACTTCGTTTTCCCTCTGGTTCAATCTGAGAACCACTTCAGATTAAATTAGGTTGTCTTCTTCTACATTTACCTCTCCTCGTCCCTTTTTACCCCCCCCCTCCCCTCCCCTCCCTGCTTGCTTCACTCTTTTTATATAAAAACATTGCATAAAGCCAGGTTCAAAATTGTTTCATTTTGTTGACATATTAGAGTCGTCTACATAGGCACTTTTGGATCTCTCATTGCATCACTAAATCAGATAATACTGTCCATAGCCATTTACAAATCTATTTATCCAGGTTTTTGGCAAAAACATGCTCAATAAATCAGGCTACGAATGATGTCTGAACAGTAACTGTAAAAGTCTGAAAGAAGACGGATTATGGAAGCAAAAATAGCCCAAAAGTAATTTAAGAAGTTTTTAATGTTTTAAGTTTTAATAGAAACATTAAAAACCCAAATAAATGTATAGAGTATATACATTTATTTGGATCAAGGTCTTCATCTTTTCACATCTGCAACAGTCAGCATGTAGACGGGTGTAGCTTTTTCGTCTGCTTCCAAACTTGCGTCATGTCCGACACACCAAGATACGCACGCGTCTCATACATCAGCCCGTCCCCATGTGACCAGCATGTCCTGGTAGCGGGGTGATTGGATACAAAATCACATAAATCACATAAATAACACTGTCTTACGGCCATGACAGCAGTGTAATGTTTTGAAAATGCAGCAGTTAAACTAGGTTAATACATATGCATTAGCCATCTGGTGAGGCTGTCAGTGAGAGCGATTATTTCACATTCAACAATGAGATGTTATGGGTTCGGGTTAAGCCCACTTAACTTTATGCTTAAAACCTTGTGCATTTCTATTTTTTAGGATGCGCGCTCCAGTGATGCAATGTTCCAGAGTACATAAAGAAACATAAATGCACATTAAAATAAAAAAAGATCCTGTAACAACAATAAATTGGAGTAAGACTCTCGGATTGCTTAAATCGAGTCTTTGCGCCACAGAAACGTTTAAAAAGGCTCAGCTCACATCACTGAGGCCATGTTAATGAAAATGTCCCCAATGCAAGATGTAGGTTATCATGTTTCATTTTTTTTTTTTTTAATCCTTTCACCACCACAGAGAATACTCCATTCCCCTCAATTGTATTGGGTTTGACGGCAAACATACGGTACGTCTCAGAATCTCAGCAGATGAAACCAAAGTGGAAAGGCTCGATACCTGCAGGGATAACAGACAATAACGGCTTTTTGTGATTTGGGTGAGCTAATCCTTTAAGCTTCAGAACAGTGCTAGATGCTCATTCATGAATCCCAAACATACAACAATACAAGTCATATACTGATATCTCTGCTGTGGGTGATCGTGTCGCTACGTCCAGGCTACTGAAGGCTTTGAGCAGAGTTCTCTGGCTCTGGAGGTACAGTAAACACTTCTTTGTCACTCAGTGACAGAATCCAGAAAATAAAGTCACCGCTCTGCCAGCTTCAGGGATCTTCCAGCTCTCTCGTCTCTCATCGCCTTCTGTCGTCGTCTTTTTTCTTTTACCCAGAAGCCACCCCGTGTGTCTCATGGCTGCCCTCAGGCACACACTCCTCACCCTGCCTCTCCTCTTTGATTCTGTCCGTGTTTCTCCTTGTCCTGTCTCCCCCCCTTCCTCCGCTTTACTTGGAGCGACACCGCCGCCTCACATCACCCCCCTCCCCATCTATTCATCTTCACCCTCGCTTGCTGTCATCCAAGTCGTGTCGGCGCCGCACCCTGTGGACCCCGTACAGCCTTCTGCCCAGCTGCCGCCGCGGGCCCAGCGCCCATTATCCTCTGCATCGATCTCTGCAGCATCGATGAGCGATAGCGGCAAAGGACGCAGAGGAGATAGAAAGAAAGAAGACTGGATCGACGGAAAATACAGATGAATGCGGCAAGTGGATTGAGGGGGGGGGGGGGGGGGCTGGAGATGAAATGCGGTAAGTGATAGATAGTAAGTCGGATTGAGTGGAGATAAGTAGGAAAATACGGGAGAGGTAAAAGGTGGCGGGAAGAGACGATGGAAGGAGGGAGGGATGGCGTTGTGGGACCATTCGTCAATGGCCAGCAGTGCGACTTTGGGGATCGATGGGGCCGACAGCCGATCAGTCAATAGGCTCCATAACTAGCTCGGCTAGGCAGGGAGAGAGGGAGAGGACAAGACTGCTCGGTCATAGCAGTCAATAGGCCAGAAAAACAGACCACCTGTCCGCTCTGACACAAGCCCAGAATAAATGGCACAAAAAACGGAGGAGTTCCTAAGAGGAATTGATAACATTCAGTGATTCAGAGACAAAGCCCTCTAAGCAGCTGTAGGAATAATAGAATAGTGTCCATCAGGAGCAGAGGACAAACCAGTGTGACGCAGTTATAGAGCCACGAAGTTTGGAGAGGGGAGAGTTTGGAGGGGAATAGCTGATCACCCTATACACCAGATATTGTTCAAATTTACAACGCCACTCAAATTGGCCACTCCCAACTATGATCACGACTGTCCTGCAAACCTGAACGTGTGTGTCCAAACCTAACCAAACCTTAATGACAGCGGTGTCCGATTAGAAACCGGTTTAAGAAGACGACATTGGATCTGAAAAGGCTTGAAAAATGCTTCCAATGGAAACAAGGAAGCCTTCCTGAACCGTTCAGTCTAGCCCGACTTCTGTACGTGCCAACCAAAGAATAGGACTGCAGAGATAACGCGACCCAGAAACATAAAAGTGGGAAAGAACAGTGAGCCATAAGTTGAGTTCACCTGTTCATAAAGGGTGAATGCGAGGAGAGTTCTCCTAGTTCGCATTGTGCCACAACCGGGTTGATATTCTTGAAGCAAAGGCCCGAGGTTTCTGCAGCAGAACAGTGCCATTCAGACGACCACTTTAATGATCTGCCTGTGCAGCTGGCGACATTAGATTCATATCACTTTGATACAAAGACACGGCAAGAGGAAGAAAAGGGGAACGACGCAGAGCTGAAAGAAGGGAAGCGGCAGAATCTGTAGCAATGGAGAAGCTCCGCAGCAAGCGCTCCGGTCTTGATAAGCACATAAATGCACACACACACACCAAGGAGGACTCCTTGGGAAATCATGGTTATTAATTACCGAGCCGGGGTTTTAAATAAATAACGCACAGTGAGTGGTTAGAATGCCAGATTGTGCCAAAACAGCAGCAGCAGCAGTCTGTAAGTAATTCATGAAATCAAAGAGCCGCTCTAATGAGACAAAGAGCACTTCCTTTACGGATGACCCCCCCCCCCCCCCTCCCCTCCCCCACCCTCGGGTAAACAAGAACCCAATGGGGCAGAATGCAAAAACAGACAAGTGCACACAGATAGTTGCAGACACACGCACACACATACGCAAATGAACGAAATCCTTCCAGTCCTGTGGGAGGGCACAGCCAGCTTATGCTCCTCATTTGTGCCACTACCCAGTCCCCCCGCCCCCCCCCCACTACCAGCCATTATCCCATTTTATTCCACCGCAGCCAATTGTTTATTTGCTTATCGCCGCGCAGATAATAGAACAGAATTAATCTACTAATTCCTCTGGTTTTTCTTCCTTTCAGCGGACTGATTCCGCTGTTTGTGTAAATGGGCAGAGTAGCAGCACTGGTTCCACCGACTGGAGGATTTAATTATCAGGGCTAATTACTTGTTCTCCTCTAACTGTTAACCACAGGGCCGCCACCGCCGCTACACTTCCATGGGCGCCAATGCCTGAGGCAACCGCTTCATCCACTGGGGAGGACGGGGTGTAGAGAGAGCGCCGCGGGGAAACCTCTTTTCTCAGCTTGACATTTTATATCATCCCGTCGTGCGTCACAGTAGGGTTTTGTGACTTTGCTGTGAGAGCAGGTATTCTTTTGAGACAACAAAACTGCACAATGTGAACTATTATCATTCTGTTGACTGTAGAATTGGACACTGGACACAGAGTTCTTTCAGTTTTCCCTTTAGACTGTTGCCAATCTCTGGCCGTCCTGCTGTGCTAGTAGCAGCAGTGCTCCTTTGGATTTGTATAGTATATGACCAACTCATCCCTACTTGATTACCGATGCAAATATCATTCAGGAAATCTACCACACCACAGGGACTCTCTGCTGCGGTACTCGCACGAAGTCACTGTTCACTTCAATGACACACACACACACACTTCAGAGGACAACTGTGTGTCTTCCTGGCGGTGCATGAGTATGGACGGGTTCATTTACAAATGAGTGGCGGGGTGGAGGGGGGGGGGGATGAGTATTGAAATCTAACAGATACCGAGATACCGTATCCTCGAGACAGACGTGTAGTGAGCAAGAGAGGCAACATGTTGAGTGATGGAATGTGCAGATGGGGCTTTAGGTAATTATAGAACGTCAATATGACAACTCAGCTCTGACTAATCATGCCGTTAATAAACACGCCATTACCTCAATAACAGCATTTTCATAATTACCACTGACTAATTGGGCACAGATTTACAAAATAGCAAGGTTGGGTTTTTTCCTCCAAAGTCTGTCATCTACAGAATTATGGGATCTTCAAAAGGAAAATAGAAACCCTATCCTACCTTTGCAGGCTATATTTAATGCGTTTTAATGGTCAACCTTTTACATTGTGAACATTATAGCTTACTATGACGACGAAAGCTCCCGTATCCTTAAATGCTAAATGTCAAAGTTTCTTTGCCGGCATTGCCAACATTGCAGTCAGCTCCAGCGTTCAGGAGGTTTTTATTTTCTGCAGAGGTCTCCTCTCCAAAACAAACAGAACAGGTGACTAAAACCTGTTAGAATCACTGGAGAGCAGTTTCACAGCAATACTCTGTTTCTCCGACGCTCGTCGGCGGACACAGGTGGCGAGCCGCGCTGCCGCTAATGCTTGCTCAGCTTGTTTTGATGACTAAAGTCCTTCATCTGGTTAACGTATAGAGGTAAAAAGGACCAAGATCTAAAAAGTGTATCGCAAAAATGTGGCTTGTAACTGGATGAAAAGTACATTTATGACGACCACAACGCTGGGGGATATGACTCCATTGACAGGTGACCAAATGAAACGGACCCCTCCCTTGATTAAAATGACGGATTTCTCTGGATTTGAAAACTGTTGGAAACATTTGGGATAATGTCAGTACCAAACTCAACTAAATAAAGACGTAAACATTGCTGTTTGTAGACTATTCTAACCCAAACCGTGATCTTTCCCTAAACCCAACCAGGACATTTTTGTGCCTAAACATAACCAAAGCGCTGTCGCATCATATCAGGGATTCCTCTATCAACAGTGATAGGTGGAGGACATGGACAAACAAGACATGCTGTCGTTTAATTTTGAGGAACATTTTTGTCGCTTAACATCCAACACCACGTCTTGAGAGGTTGATTTTTGCCCTTCTGATCACAATAACGGAGATGTTTCAATGGAAGTGGTCAATGAACCCTGATGAAGCCTCGTTTTACAACCAGAAAGCCTTCAGGCGTTTCCTACCCTCGTGTGCAAATCATAGATGATGCATCGAGTGAGACATTAGATCATGAGGCGCTTTTAGCCGCCGAACACAAAGGGTTTCGATATGCGGAGAAAAGGGATGAGATGACAGAGGGTTGAGATGACAGAGGGTTGAGATGAGGTCAGGACTGCCAGAGCCACGTAGCGCGGCATCGCTAATGAAATCTGTGTGTTCGCTCACCTGGCAATGAGAAACGGGTGGGGCGGTATGGGGGAGGAGGGGGAGATTTATATATAGGTGGTGTGTGAGAAAGAAGTAAGAAGTGAAGAAAGGTGGAGGAGGACGGACACACAGTGACTGAGTGACAGAGGAAAGGAGGGAGGAAGACAATGAGAGGAAGCCTCATCTCCATACTCGGTGATAGCAGGCAGATTTGAATTTGGGGCCCGCCTCTCGCCGCTGCACCACTATAAATAGGGACGAGGAGCAAGCACCAGGCAATTTCATCCGCAACGCCAAACACAATGCCTGATTGAGGGCAAATTAAAATGCAAATGCAACACTTACATTTTTCCAGATTTCACCTGCGAGATAAGCGAAGGACCTCTGTTCCTTTCATAAAGTGTCGGGGGGGGGGGGGTTGTGTGTGTGTGTGTGTGTGGTGTGTATTTGTTTGTTTGTCGAGTTGGAAATGAGAGAGAGAGCGAGAGGAGGAGACGGGAGGGAGACTGGAGGTGAGGTTGAATAAACAATTAGATTCAGTATTGTCCTCTCAGAGCTGCATTTCAACAGTCATGCCTTTCCTTCTGTCCTTGTCTGCTGGCAATTTCAACAGACGTCAACATAATGAGAATTATACGAAAGAACAAATTTAAAAAAATGGTAAATGGGACATTAGAAAACTACGCATAAACCTGCCACCGCTGAGATGCAACTTCTGGAAGCATTTAAAAGCCGGCATGAATCGGCTGGTGTGAGCACAAAGTCTTCAATGGTAAACGGATTCTGGTTCAGCCCGTTAATTGCTACTAAGCCACAGCTTCACCGTGTGATTTCAAACCCTTTCCAAGTCACGGGTCAGAAACCCATTCAACCGCTGCGGTCACATGGTCTCCGTGAGCAGAAGGTTAGCCGTTCAAGCCAAGCGCTTGAATCATGGCAGCGTCACAAAGAAGCCACTTCCATTCGTCGGACGGATACAGCGAGGTTTGAACCGTGCGGGGGGGGATGGAAGGGCAGGAGAGTGACGGAGAGCTAAGGGAGGAAAAGTGGACAGGAAATACAGGTGGAAATGAGAGCAGCCGCAACGACGAAAAGGAACACTAAATGACAGACGGGCAGATAGAGGAAGTAGAAAAGGAGAGCAGCTAAACCAAACATCCTTTCATTTGAGCCACTCTTTGACTAACTGAGCTGAAATTTTCATCAGCTTCCATTCTCAGGGGGGGGGGGGGGCGGCGAAAAGCAAGCTTTCCCTTTGCGCTTATGATGTATGCGTGTGTATGTAGAGTGTGGGGAAACAAGGTGTGTAGGCATGTCACACGTGTCTGTTCTTTCCGCCTCTATGTTTAGGGTTCAGCATGGACGTTGTTTTTTTTGCTGCTCGACAGAAAAGGAAAACTTGCACTGTTGTAATTTTCTATGACTAATCCAGCATTTCCCATTAATTACCTGCAGTCTAGGAAGGCCCCGCTACAGTGTTATAATAAAACAAAAAACATATTTTTACACTTTGCAACAGGTGGGTTCCCCACAGTGTGCAAGTGGGATTCAACAGCAGGCCAGATGGGGTCTTCTCAGGTCTAGCCAGTTCATTTTGCCTCGGTCCTCTGTGGAAGAAAAACACCATTACCGTGCAGCCCTGACACACATCTTCACAGACTCTCCGAAGAGAGAGAAGTGGAACTCAGTTTTAACAAGGACATGCTAATATATTCACTATTAACTTTGACTCTCCGCTGTTGGGCATTTTCGAAGCTCTTGGCTGCTTTTCAGTCCCAGAGCAGACTTGGTGAGAAACAAAGAGAATGACGGCGCAAAAGAAAGAAAAGAAGAAATGGTAAAAAGGGACAGCGAGCAACAAAGAAGGGGAAAGTTGAAATCTAGGCGAAAACTCAGTACTTCGCAGAAGGAAGGTTGAAACAGGAAGTGTGTGTGGAGGTACGATTACATCATCATCTTATTTTATAATCGAAACAGGAACTATTCATGCGGTAACTTACTTTTTTTTTTTTGTTTAATGATTTCGCATGAGCGCATTTTCCACATTAAAGATTGTTACAACGTGATCACAAGTTGGAATATGCAGCCAACTTGTACTTCCAACATTCGCGTCTTTAAGAAATGGTTTCTTAACCGCTAAAGCGCTCGTCTTCAGCTCTGACGGTGGAGAGCCGGTGCTTACAGTCTGTGTGCTGCAGACAAATTCTTCAGCACGGAAAAACAATCACATTCTGCAAACTGGTTACCAATTTACATTCACATGCAAGTCCGCTCAATCCCAACCGATGAATGGACTTCATTGAGTGCTTTAGTGGCAGGCTCCTTCAAATGACCTTCGAGCAAAGTCCATTACTTTAACCCCCCCCCCCCCCATCCAAACACACACATACATACACACTCAAGACTTCGGAGAGGCAGGTAATTCGCCATTAACTCCAGCCACTCAATCCCTGAAACACTGCCAAGTTCAATTGTGCGAGCAAGTTCGATGGAGTGAGCGAGCGAGCGAGCGAAAAAGGGCCGAGAGAGAGTACGGCGCTTTACTCCGCCACTTCCTGCGCAAAAGCATCCCTTCCCATCTGCCTCGGAGAGAAGCGTCCCAGTCGACTCAGCCCCAAACCAGTCGGACCATCTGACCACTCCGGCGTTCACATCAGCGCAGAGAGATATCTGCACGGAGAGATTACACGCCTGCATGGACATTAATGAATGCACACAGTGTAATCCCCTCTGAATAGATGAGGGGGGAAAAACACATGTACATCACTGGATGGGTTCACGTGCAAATTAAAGTGTAAAATCCAGATGTTTCAGCGAGTACACTAACAACAACACGCAACCACACAACAGAGAGATGCAGGGGAATTGCCTGCACCACCATCAGCCTCTTAATAACCCTCGGTAACCCCATTCAAATCAATTCACCCATGGAAGGTGTACCCAACACACCCGCACAAACAGCGCTCCGACGCACTAGCCGCACACAGCTAATGTGTTAAATGCGAGGGCAAACCAATTACAGCAACAACAACACACACACACCATACACTGAGCGGAGCTGTAATAACCATAGCTGGTGTTTAGCTACAGATACTTGGAAAACCGTGGAATCATTTCAGAGCTTAAGCTGCAGAGGAAAAGAAAAGCTTTTCAATATTTCATATTTAGTTTTTCATATGATTGCACATCATATTCATGCCATGAGCCCGGAATGGAATATGCACTTACACAGGTAATGTGTGTAATTAACCGCTCAACATGACATTGTACATCATGCAGTGTGGCATGTGCTTTTGGCCAAACCTGTGTAATGCAAGCCTGCACACGCATAAGACAGGGAGTAGGAAAGGCACTTTCTTTTCTTATTTTAAAGCTTTTTTTGGGGCATTTATTTGCTTTATTTGACAGTGAGCGAGTCGGACAGGAAAGGTAGGGGGAGAGGGAGGGGGTGACATGCAGCAAAGGGCAGTAAGGACTCAGCCTCAAAGGTAGGCGCTCTACCAGGTGAGCTACCTTTCATGCTACCGACGTTTAAAATCGCATTCATGTAAATGCCTCCACGCCAAGTGAGACAGATGCAGACAGAAAGAAAGAGAAATGCAAGCAGATAAGGAGTGTGGCACTAAGAGAGCAGAGTAATACAATTAAAATAAACACTGAATGCAATCGCTCTGGTGGAAAAAGTCGCAGACAGCTGCTGAGAATAAACGCCAAACCTCAATGGTTGAATTTCTTGTCTCTGATCAACCACATTTGAAACTGGAGGCATTCGTTTCCATTAAACAAGCTCAACAGCACCCTTCCAGACCACCAGAGAATCTCAAATCTGATCAGAGGATGCCCCAGTTAGAGCAGGTGCTTTAGGGTGCTTGAGGGTGCCAGAATGTGGATTAGACTTCCAGCTGAGGCGCACCATTTGGACTTGCAACAGTTGGTGAAGATTTATTGACGGGGGTTTTTTTTGTGTGCTCTTTTGGTGCTACAACTTGATTTGCATAGTTTCTCAGCAAACAAAGCTTCTGAGGTCTTACAGTAGTTCTGGGTCTGGCACCTGTGGTGCCAAACGAGCAGGATTCACTTGCTTTGCTGAATCGGTGGTGTACTGCTTGAGGAACAATGGTTCCCTCTTGTGATATAGCATTGAGGATGATTGACGCTTTAGCGATGATGGTGCGTCGTGCGGGTTCAGAGTGACGGGACAAGTGAGTATTAACGTCATTGTGCACACAGCGCAGGGAGAATATCCTTTGCTGCTCACACTGTTGACAATCACTGGCTATTCTCCTGAACGACTGATCAATCTAAAGCCGTGCTATTTGATTGGCTGGCTGGACAACAAGACCAAATGCACTAACTGGATTCTGAGTCGAATAGCTTTCTGGCCGGGTGTCTTGGCGCTCGCTCCGTTGCCAGGTCACCGTGCTGGATGGCCGCTTGGTTACCCGACTAGCTGATTGGCTGTTTCGGTGCACTGATTGGCTGGAGGACTAATTGACTTGCAAACAGGAAGGCAACATTTATAGCTGAGGGGGAAGCTGAGAAACAACAGGAGCAAGCGCCACCCAACGATCCTGCCCTGATGACACTCTGATTGCAATCATGAACCAGACACACAAAGGAACAAATAATCCGCCGCCCCCCCCCCCCCCCCCCACACACACACACGTTCAGAAATGCACTTATGGTTGCTATAACATGCATAACAAGCAGCCGACAGTGTGAACACACAAAGCCGACAGGAACGGTGTGTTGTGCACATGTAAACAGAAACAAGTAGCAGACTTACGCGGTTTGTTCTTGAGACTCCTTTCTGCCCTCAGAAGCTTCAAAAACATCAGTACGCTGTGGACCATTAGTTATGCAATGCTTTGTTTGTCTCGCTCGGTGGGAAAGGCTGAATGTAAACTCCACAGGGTACCTTTAACGTTTAGGGAATATACGGTTTAGCATACTTTGTCAAATATTCCCAATATCTGCCTCCGTTCTTCATCTCATCTCTCCATCTTCTGAAGACGTCCACAAGCTGACCAAAAAAATAACTACAAATATATATATATACACACATATATATGAAGGAAGTTTCCCCCAGGATTCTCTGAGCTTCATCTCCTCTTCCCCCTCCCTAATTCAGACCTCCCTCACACCGAGCAGAGTAAGCTCCATCCGTTCCCGCCCCACCACTTAGCCGTTTACAGCCTGTTCCGCTCTCCCTTGCACTTGTGATAAACTGAGCGGAGCAGGTCCCATGCTGTTATGTTAACTTCCCTTTCGACACTTGCCGCATTGCATTACATCCTCTGGCACCTAACGGAGCCCTCTCACTCCCCCGCCCCTCGCCGCCTGATAAAGTGAGAGGAGCAGGTCCCACGCTGGCGCGTTAAACCTGCCTCACCCGCTCACCCCATTAGATCCTTCGGCATCGACAACCCGGCTCGCGCTCCCTGGCCCTCGGCCCCAGTCGCTAACACCCTTTCATTACGGATACTCTTCTCCGCAGGGGGGCTGGGGGGGGGGGTCGTAAAAGTGACTGAGCCGGAGTCGCGCGATTTATGTATTTATGCCGAGAATCACAGAGGAAGCTGCGTATTAAAAGGTCGGGCAATTTTCCAGGTCACTGACCGAACCCACACAGTGAGGAAGCGAGGGCATGGGGGGGGGGGGGGGGGGTAAAGAAAGAGAGAGAGAGAGACAGGGGCTAAGATGGCAAGCAGGTAAAGGCATATTGACACACATTTACTGTGTGTGTGTGTGTGTGTGTGTGTGTGTGCGTGTGTGCGTGTGTGTGTGGAGATTGCCAATCCCTCCTGCACACGCCGTTTGTTTGTGCACGAGAGGCGGAAAAATAAATAAAATATAATTAGGTCTGCACACCGGCTGTGGTTAATGAGTTTGAAAGGTCAAACGCCTCTCAGAGAGATTAATGGGGTTTCCTGGGTGACTGTTTACGAGGCCCGGCCGGACACGTTTCCAACGTGGCGGCCATTAACCACGACTGAGCGGAGAGGGAGGGACGGCTTCACGGGCTGTGGGGCAGAGAACAGTGTTGCTCTGTCCACCTCATGTACGTGTGTCAATCATTATTGTGCATGCTTGGTTGTGTTCGTACAACCCCTGAGCTTAGATAACAAAATTCCACTGGATATTTTATCTCTCATATGGATTGCAGGCGGCACATTGTGGGTCTCGATCGATTTTACATGAGACGTATTCTCTACTACCAGTGTCCAAATCTATAGTTTGACAAACTGCAACATATAACAGAAAAGACAAGAAGGCCAATTTATCGTAAGAATAAATATAACGACTCAACATCGAATCCCCTTTATTGATTCAAACGACTTGGCCTGGTCATGATTCAGGTTTATCTAATTTGTTAGTGATTAAAAAAAATGTCTAGTACAGGCTGCTGTGGGCATAGCAGACACGTTGTACTGTGGTGCTTTCAGGTACTGTGGGACACAAATTACAACACTTTACAACGCCTGCTTGATAACGATCAGCGTTTCTATTCTCTGTCAACGGAGCTTCTTTAAGGGGAACTCCACCAATTTTACACATAAAACCTTATTAATATATATAGATATATGTACACACACAGCTTTTTTGACTTCAGAGGGAGCTGCATGAAATTAGAGAACACCCAATCTCTGTCCAAACTGTTGGAAGTTAGCGGTCCATCATGGGTAATGTAGGCAGGGAAGAATAATACAAAATATGACAAAAAAAACAAACAACGCAATATAACTTGTTCTGCATTGATTCTGAAACATCATGAATCCAACAACGTATAAGTTCAATGCTAAATTGCTGGATTACTCTTTTAATGAGACTATTTGGAAACCAACGCTTGACTGTCAGATGTTGACAGCACCTGATTGCAACACGCGTACGCAGAGCATAGCCCGTGTTCAGTCCCTCCGTTTCATCTGAACGTGTGAACAAGTGCTGCAGCTTGATGACTGAGCAAAGGAAGTCAATTAACAAAGTTTTCACAACCATCAGAGCAAGACTCTGGGGTGTTTCTAGAGGAGACTTAATGCAATTGTGCTCGAGTATGTGTGAAATGTTACATAAGACAGCTTTAGCAGTATGTATAGAAAATAATTAAACTTTCATCAACAATCCCTACAGTGTCTATATTAGGAGGGGCTGAATATGGCAGAGAGTAACACGAGAGGGGCATTGTAGCATTTAATCGTGTGCAGCGAAGTAATGTGCAGTCTTTTTCTCCGCCTCTCCAGTTTCTCCTAAACCGGCGGACACGAAAAGCACATTAAGAGGCGGCGTTCACAGGTTCGGCCGGCTTCAGCCAGAGCCAGCGAGGCGGACGGCAACACAGCAGAGCAAAGATGACCAATTGCTCCAAAAAATACAAACTGCCCATGTAACAAACAGACGGCGCTCAGTCAGTCTACCACCCTCACACTCCCAGCATTTCATTTCATTGGTTTCCAATCTCCCACTCATTTTGGCTTAAGTTTGAAAAACAGAGCCACGAGGAAAGATTTATTGAGGCAAGCTGGACTGAGAAGACTCGGACACACAGGCGCTACTGGTCGCACATGGGTGTAGATTATGCAAAATGATGTCATCGGACATCCAGATTCTCTAGCGGCAATGGTAATTGAGACGACAAAAAAGGTGTTTCCAATCAGAATTCACACAGTGTCTAAGACCATTTACAAAGTATGTTGTTCTTCAAAGAAGCACGGGTAACTGCACATGTACAAGCTATGCGAGTTTGCCTTTTTGTACATTCCAGGACCTCCGTCACCTCCGGGGCAGTGTAATGTGACCGCCTAAACCAGGCTCAATTGAGGCTGATGGTCTCTAAGCCAACATCTGAGAGGGAGAGCAACACATTTAACCTCTGCAAGAGCACTGCCCCCCCCCACACACCATTTTCCTCACAAAAGTCTCAATGCCGGTACTTGATTCAAAAGAAACTGATGCGTCAGAGCGTGCATTGGTCAAAACTGCACAGCAGCGAGCAAATTTGAGCCCAAATGGAGTCACACAGCGGGATTCGGTACTTGAAATTTGCAATAACAGATCCAGGATCAGTTGCGCAAAGACATAAGAAAATCAGGACAAGTGAAGAGTTTTCAGCAGTCATTGTATTTGACCAGTAGCTCCTGTGTGTCCGAGTCTTCTCAGTCCAGCTTGCCTCAATAAATCTTTCCTCGTGACTCTGTTTTTCAAACTTAAGCCAAAATGAGTGGGAGATTGGAAACCAAGGAAATGAAATGAAATGCTGGGAGTGTGAGGGTGGTAGACTGACTGAGCGCCGTTGAGTTGTCAGTTCAATTCCCAGCGTGCCCGCCCACAACAAGCCTCGCATTAATGCAGTCAGTGTTTACTCTCAATGCAAAACAGAGCTGAGCAGAAATGTCTGCCAAGAGCGCGGCTCCAGCTCGGCACAAACACACACACACACACCAATGACATCCATCAACTTCAGACACCTCGGGACTGAGAAGCTTGCCAACAAATACTCCTCTAATCCATTAGTATCCCAACGAACACAGCAAAGATGAATAATGTGTTTGAGGCATCCGTATGAAAATCGAGCAAAAACACGTCTTAACTCCAGGATGCTGCTGGTGTGGGTGGTGGGGGACATTTGTGTTAAATATTTATTGGAATTTCTTTCTTTTTTTTTGCATATAACCTTTGAAGAACCTTTCGAGAACAGTCCCTTGTGATGGTTACATAAAGCTATGGCATGAAAGCACAAGCACTGTTTTCCATCACCAACAAGTAGTCCAACTCACCCGACCACAGATGTCGTGTAGTTTCTAAAGCGTTTCCTAAACCGGCGGCAGGAGATCAATTCATCTCCACAGCTAAACCAAACAGTCGCAGTTTTAAGCACATGGTTGAAGGGCCGCAGATCATGGTTTGGGTTCAAATAAGTTTGTTGCATAACTTAAGATATCTATATTCAGTGTCTCCAACTGACAAAACTATTGCCATTATCATGTAGTATTTGATTAATCAGGTAATTGTTTCAGCTCTAAAATATCAGAAGTTTCCCTGAACCCAAGGCGACATCTCCAGAACCAACAGCCATTCAATTCAAAATAATAACAGAAGAGCAGCAGGTCTTTCTATTTGAGAAGTAAATGTCGGACATTTTTATTTGACAAATAATATGAATGAACGTTAGTTTTATGCTCCAGCATTAACCTCTTTAAATTAGATTTTAGTGTCTCTCATTGCCACGGCACATTTCAGCCCATGTTATCAGTTTCCTCTCCCGAGCTGAATTACTTTTTGCTGCTGCGATCATTTAATTATCACCCTCACAAATAAACAACATTTCTTTAATTTCCATACAATTCACCATAACAACAACAACAGGTCGGTTAAGATGCAGCGAGCAGAGTGCAGTTTGTTTACACTGATTTAACTCTTCTCAAAGCTGCACAATGGTGCTTCTCAAAACAGACAAAAAGAGAAGAAATAAAAAACGCTGCAAGAGTCTGAGGTGGAAAAATTGAATGCGAGCAAAATGTGCACGTGTGTGAAGAACACATCGGCACAGACGGCCGCTGAAGATGTTTCAGCACAGATTCATCAATAAAACCACGACACAAATGTGCCGTCCGTCAACAATGTACCTTCATCCGTCACATGCAGCTGCGCAAAGCCGCTTCCTCGCGGTCCAATATGGCTGAAACACCTGCTTAACCCCCCCCCCCCAGTCTTCCCTGCCACATGTGCACACACTGCTCTTTCGCCCCCTCTCAAACATTCCTCCCACCCTTTCCGAAGGCTCATTCTTGCCGATCCAGCAGAAGCCCCGACGCTGTAGTAACATCCTTACCCTGAACAAAAGAAATCAGGTGACCCTATCGAGATCCAACAGACGCTCACACACACACACACACACACACACACACACACACACACACACACACACACACACACACACACACACACACACACACACACACACACACACACACACACACACACACACACACACACACACACACACACACACACAGAGTTCCGGCAGAGTGGGAGGTAAACTCAGATCGGGCTGAGCTTCGGCATTGACTTGTTAGAGGAACTCATGGTCTGTTTGATTATATGTCACATACAAGTGGCTGTGGAACAAAGCAGCAGTGGCAGCTTACAATTCCCTCATCACCCGCTCCCTCCCACGTGCCGTTACACCCCCTTCCAATTTCACTCCTGTCACTCCCTCATCCACCTCTGCTTCACCTCAGCCTCACTCTTTCCTCACCCCCTCGACCTGACACACCTCTCTTCTTCCCTCCCTCCGTTCATTAATTGATTCATATCCCTCGCGCACCTGAGCCTCTACCCCTTTCTCCTGAAAATGACAGCAGCCCCCCCCCCCCCAGGCCTCGACGGGAGGCCTGCCATCTTCACAAATCACTGGGACCTTTCACGCTGGCGGAGGTCGCGGTTCGTCCGATCCGACAGGTCCTTGCCAGCCGAAGATGGGCCAGCGCATCGCAGCAGAAATAAGCCTGCATCAATCACAGACAATTAGTCCCAATTGATGCTTGGGAGGGTGGAGCGCTACTCCGCTGCCAATCTGGCAATTGCTGGTAAACCCCAAATTAGTCAGTCAGATTGCCGCTAAGTACTAATTTTCATGACTGACTCAGTAATCATATGATATAGGAGTGGGATTTAATAATGGATAGTCTCTTTAATTATGTTTTGTTCGAGTTACCAGCAAACAGAGGCTTTGCATCTCGCTGTAGCAGCTTTTTAAAGTAGATGGCATATCATTGCAGAAATAGCAAGAACACTTAACAGTCCAGTGAAAGGGAACATTTGAGCGATGCGATTAGAGATATTAATAAAATCCTTTGCATTTGATTGGACAGCTAAAAAGTGGGCGGGCCTAGAGTTTAGTGCTAGAGCTGCAAACACTCCCTTGTCGCCAAGAGCTGCATATTGATGGATGATGTCATGCTATAACTGGTTTCAATTAATTGGTACGATGACAGACTTCATATTTTGTTCAATGATTTTGATATATAAATACAAAGAAATACATGTTTTGTAATTTTCAGGATTACTCTGCAAAACCCCAAATAAATCAATTAAATGTTTATGGAAACCAAAAGGAAAACGTTACTTGTAGCTCTGAAGGTTCGGGCCGAACGCAACGCAGACCTGAGAGGTGGAGGCTTGAGAGTATAGTCGATGAAAAGACTTGAGGTGACTTTTAAAAACACACGGAGTCAATGGTTACGTTGTGACGGAATTAAAGCTGCAGTCTCAAAACATTGCACGGCCTTCCACCGACGGAAAACTTCACTTCTCGCTCTGCTGCGTAAGAGACGTCCTGCACCGACACAGGGCCTTTGGCGGAGGAGTCCCTCTGCACTTTTAACCTTCAAGACAAGATGGACGCTGACAGAAACGTACATGTATTTAATAGTGGCGCTATATTAGGAGTGGGCTTCTCAGCTTGTAGACCAGTCAGTGTGTTTCTGCCATGTTTCGTGGTGCGGACACGGGGACAAATATGAAATTACAAATGATGACCCGAGAGGTTTTGGAAGGCAGTGCTGCAGGTAAAGAACAGGCCGAATGCCTGCCAAGAACACGGTGCGTTCTGACACGGCATCAAACAAAAAGCTCAGGGTGATCCCACAGGTTAGGCCGACACTCAATCACGCCGCTGCGCCCCATCACTCTGCCGCTGTTGTTCCGTACCTAGCTCGTGCCCTCTCTCGGCTTGCTGCAGAATGGATGCATGCGGGGGGAGGGAGGGAGGGAGGAGAGGGGGAAGTAAATGAGATCCCGATGAGATGCCAAGGTGTGTTAGCGGTGAGGTGTGGGGGAATGAGAAAAAGCGGCCTGAAGGAAGGGAAGGCGGGAGTGGCTGGATTGACTGTGTGTGTGTGTGTGTGTGTGTGTGTGTGGGTGTGGGCGTGGGCACGTGTGTGTGTGCGTGCGTGCGTGCGTGCGTGTGGGGGATCGCCGCGCTCCGGCTCTGCCTGCACGGAGCGGCGCCGGTCGTGTCTGCCAAGTCAGCTCAGGATGCAGGGAGGAAGAGGAGGAGAGGAAGAGGAGGAGAGGAAGGTGACATATGAGGAGGACAGGAGAGTAGAACAAAGGAAAACAGGAAGCGCAAAGGAAAACACAAGTACAAGACAAGAATGCAGTCACGGGGAAACACTGTTGGCACACGAGGAGAAATGAAAGGAGAGCAAAGACAAACACGACGGGACATTTAAAGAAACTGTGACTAAAAGCCACGAAAGGGATTTGAATACGAACAAGGACAGTCTGCAAAGTTCATAAATAATGATCGAAGAGCAACATAACTACTGTAATATAACATAATGAGGTTTAAACAGAAAATACAAAGAAGGGGAAGACTTGTGCACACGCTTCCTTTGTTAAAAACACAGCTCCCATGGCGTTTCACACATACACAGGCAGGTGAATCGCCTCATCCAATATGGATACAACAGAAGAGATCATTTTTTTGTTTTAAAGAGTAGGAATTCCCTCCAGTGTTTCCTCCCAAATCTAATCTGCTTGAGCAGAAAAGAAGGATTCGCTGCCAATAGAAGCCTTCGGGAGCACATTGCTTTCACTGCAATTAATCTCCGTCACAACATCAATTAAACAAAAGCTAGCATCCAAACCTGGCTGCCCAGCATTCCAGGGATACAAATCAATCTGGCAAGGAGCGCTCGAGGGGGATAGTGTGCGCAAATGAAATATGTGTATCTGTCTGTCCGCACGCACAAAAGGGAGGCCCTTAAGTGGCAGCAAATGTCAAAGCCACTGCGTGCGTTTCATGAGAGAGCTCGCATGCGAGCCGCTGCTGCTGGCATCTGATCCAGAGTTGCATGTGTGCCACCAGTGCATTAATGTGTGTCAATGATGTATGGCTGTGAAGTGTGCCGCTCTGGACTATACGTGTATAGTGTACTGTATGGATGTGCATGCATGTGGATCTAAAAAAAATCCACTCAGCTGTACCTTGCCAATAAAATCCCCTCTTTAGAGAGAACGAGAGCGAGAGGAGAGAGAGAGAGCCGGGGGTCTGAAGCCATTATGTTCTCCTCACAATCTCTGAACTGATTAAGGACCCTTCCACGGCTTCACCTGAGCCGGCCGGTTAGGAACACACACACACACACTCTAGATGTGACACTATGCTTTTTAGTTTGGACCAATACATGTTGCATAGATCCAGTATCTCAGCTGAAGGTATTTATTTATCAGTGGCGACAGGCTGCAGGTAAACTGTGAGGCCACAGCAGCAGCTCCCTCTCTCTCTGACACACTTCAGTGCAGATGCACTGAAGTGCAATTAAAGGAGCCAGCAATCCAAATCCGGATCATCAGCATTTAATCTCGATTAAAAAATAAATGTACACCTCAGTGGATCGTACACACTCTTCTCCTGCATTCCTGTTTCAATAATGAGTCTGTTTAGTGCTGACGGAAAGACAAGTAGAAAGTAACTTGAGAACAATAAAATGGCTGTTTTGTTAAGAGAAGAACTGTGCTGTAAAACATAAAAGCAGAGTTGCATTCAGTGGGGATAAGCAGTGAGGCGGTAGCCTCCTAATGCATCCTGTCGTCCGTGGCCACAGCATCAGTGACTGTCAAAGAGTAGCAAAAGACAAAGAAACTAGAGATGCAAAAAAAAAATATCTAAGTCATTGTGACAACAGAGCGGGGATTTATTTAGTTTTCTGGAGGAGCACGGTCGCCTGAAGGGAGCTGACTTTATACATGAGAAGCTGTGTGCTTTATACATGGTCCTGCTGTGTGCCAACGGGGACAAGAGACAAGAGACTCCGTCTATAGCAGCAAACCATTAAACAACTCATACAGTGCTTTAGTTCACAATCCGCAACGCTGGAGCGGATGCTGTAAATGACAAACTATTGGGGTATTTATTATATGCTATTGTACTGAAGTGTCTTTTTCTTATTTTTTTACAGACAATTGAGTGACAAAAAAAATCTGAATAAACCCTATTTGTTCAGTTATTCAGGGGGACGCTTTGAGCATAAATGTGCCAGCTTCATGAGACGCGTCTCTCCACAACCTGGCAAAAAAAAAGAAGATATATATATATACATATATATATATATATATGTATATATATGTTCTCCTTCGCGTGCGCGTCTGGTTTTAAAGCGATTTACAGGCAGTTTTAACTAAACTACTATCCGCGCCCTCATCAGTGGAACGACCTGCACCTGGTTCCGATCACAGGACAAACACCAAAACTATCTCCGCCGAGGACATCCGTCTGCCGATCAACGCTGTGGCGACCCGGTTTGGATACAAAACTAAAATAAACACACACACATACCTTCCTCGGCGTGACAGTCTCCCTCAATGTTCAGCAATAATATCCAAATCATCGACACCAGCGTTTTACGGAGATCCATGTTTTTTCTGGCCAGTTCCGCGGGGCTCTTGTCATCTCTCTCCAGCCTGCGCGCGACGCACCGCAGCAGAGATGCACTCACGAGCGCTTCGAACGGAGCGGATTGCCGTCTGGGCAAATAGTGCGGGCGCTCCGGAGCCACGCGTCCTATTTGTTATCTCGGGGGAGGGTTTTGCAGACGTGATTGACAGCGCGCGAGCGTAATGGCTGCGGGGTTGTCGGAGTCGCGGGTGGGGGGATGCACACGGGAAGGGTCGAACCTATCGCGGAGCTGGGTCCTGAAATCTGCGCGCCAGGTGTTTCCCCGCTGTGGTCATCAGAGTCCGACCCCTCAGGAGTGTCTTACTAACGGTCCTCTTATAGGACGCGGAGGGGGATCGGTAAGTTAGGCCGCATCACTCCGTCGGAGAGTTTAGAGTCATGCGCTTTATCATCTATTGGTTAGAAGTGTGCGGTAAGGGTCCTAAAAGGGGGTCCAGGTGGTCTTCAGTTTGTTTTCAATCACGTGGTTTTCACTGAGGTCCAAAACAGAATGAAATAACACAGAAAATACATTTTGCACACCTTGGTTGAATCTAGTTAAACGCTGCTTTTCATTTTTGATGAGTTCCCAATTTTTTCAATTCAGTTAATTGTTGTTATTGTTTCTGTTGACAACATCCAACGAATCAGACGTTAAAGCCATTATTAGAGGTACAAAGTCCGACTAAGAAGGATGCAGTGACGATTGGCTACCCCTCAGGGACCTGACCCGGGAACAGTTCTTTGTTTAATGGTTATTTTTAAAGGGACAAGTGGACCAATGCCAGACAGCACAGCATTTATAGCAGAAGCTGTGGTTTGGCCATCCTTAGACAACTCAGTGCATACATACAAGACAATATACTAGACAGGAAGAACGCTCTGGGAGCGCAGACCTACGCCAAGGCCTTTATCTGCAAACATCATCATGCAGCACGACAACAGAACAAATGACACCAAAACAAAAGTGAAAATATAACATCTGCGTCAGTGTCCCCACATCTGTAGCGCGAATACCTAAAAAGTCCCACTCGACATCTGCGTAATTGACATAGTTTAACACTTTTTCTTTCACACCATAGTCCACAAATGGACTCGAGACAATTGTCTATCATGGAAATCTGCACAATATGCACAAGAACGCGAGCAGTTTATTGATCACTGACATGCACGATGCAAGCTTCTTCTTTTTTCCTGCAAAGAGAAAACAACTTGGGTTGAATCTACAATCGGTTCAGTCTTTCCTGAAAGCTGATAAAAAATACCCAGCTCAGTGCACGACCAGCTCCTTTGATTGAATTAAGTTGCATTCAGAAATAAGTTCTCATTATTTTGCTTAAAGAACAATTCAGGCTAATTACTGTGTAATCATGTGTAATTACTGTATGTCCTCAAAAAAACTGTCTTCGTGTTGTGTGAAACAGACCTCGCTCTTTATGCACTCGGCTCTCTGTGTGAAACCTGAATGCAGAGTTTGGGTTCCATTTACTTTTTCTCGGCTTCCGAACAAAGAGTTCAAAGCTTAAAGCATGAGACTTCCTCAAAAACACAAACTGGCCGTAGAATGGCCTTCAATGACATCGAGTCTCCACTTGGCAGCTCCTCAGTGTGCAGTGGTGTTCCGTGCATTTCATACCTGGGCCTTCACTGCTGTCCTGCAGCTGAAACACAGCTACGGTTATTATTTGTTTCGTGTAAAAATGAAGCTCAATACCTATAAATGCACGAACTGCAGAGTGCAGATACATGAATACGCCGAGAGTGAGTCTCCTCTCTTCTCTGGCTGCAGCTGGGACTGCTGTGAGTGCTTTGGGGCGGCTCACAGCAGCACCCGCTGCTCGTTCACGACAGTGCAGAACGGTACGTGCTTTCACGTCAGAGTCAAAACACCAGAAAAGTCTCCAACAACACCAGAACAAGTCGCTTGATTTGTCGCTAGTAGCTTTTGACAAAAGAAGTCGCCATGAAGGTTTGGAAAGTCGCCAGATTTAGCGAGAAAGTCACCAAGTTGGCAACACTGGAACCAGGTAAATATGTCCCCAGAGCAACATTGGACGTAACAATAGTTCCTATCACATATTAAACCAAACAAAAATCCATCTTCATAAAAACAAGTTGTACAAATAATAATATATAAACAAGCATATTAAAGCTACTGCAGAAAACAAGAGCAGTTAACTTACCAGAGCTGTTCACTTAAATATAAAATCAATCCTTTCTTTGTTAACAAAGAGTTTAATCTCACGGTTGTTCAGTACATCCGTGCGTTTTAGTTCCAGTAAGAAGTCCTTCTCCATTCATGGACGCCAGTGAAGACAGTCGAGCCTCCAGTTGTATTTCTTGAATACAACTGTGAAAACTACACTTAAAAGTAGAACACAGACTAAATTGTAACAGGAGCTACTTCCTGGTTGGACGTAATCAAAATGCGTTTGAGGGCTGAAAATGTCCGTTTGACAGAGGCAGCAGATATTGGGATTGTCACCGCCCAACACGTCAGGACAGCCCACTGACCAATCACGTACGTGTAGGCCGGCTAGCAGGCTCTGGCACGTCAACGAATACGCCCAACATGTCAAACTAAAGATCTGATTGGTTGAAGACTATGACAATTAACAATATCCTCCCCATTCACTTAAACTGCACATGGATGCAGGTGAGACTCTGCAGGCCTCGGGTCTCTCTTCTTACCTAGAGACACAGAGGTGAGATCTGATTGGATAAAAGCTCTACTTAAAACAAGCTGCACTGGAAGCACAGCAACTGACGAACACAGTAGCTGTGCAATGAGAAAATAAGATAATGGGAAAAATATTTTTATAAATTACAATTCATGTAGTGTATTTGAGAAAAATGATTAAATTATAAAATCGATAACTTTGTGTTTCTGTCTAGGCCAGCAGAGAAGGCCTTGCAGGCCCTGACGGCCCACCACTTTCAGTATGTAACACCGGCATCGGCGATTTAGCTGCTTTTCAAATTTGAATGACGTGCTAATGAAAAGGCTATCAGCTCGTCACGCTTTTCCTCTCAAGCGAGCCCCTGCTGCTGCTGGACATGAAATAGCTTTGTGACAAATGCAGTGAGTACTTTTACTCAAACTCACTCTCAAAGTGCAACGGCAGGAGCACACGCAAAAAAAACGCTGTAAACACTATACGCTCCACGATCAACGGTTAAGGCTCATTATCGCTGTCAGCCTCCTCTCCATCCCTGCTCTTTCTGCTCCACCACAGGCTCACACACACACACACACACACACACACACACACACACTCACACTCACACACGCACACTCACGCGCAGATTACGGGGCCATCAGTCTGACTGATCCTCCCCAGCAGGGGGGCTGGTAGCCTCGGCTCTGGGAGCTGATGAACATGATCATCTGTCCTCCTCTGTGGTCATTACTCACCAAGGACAGAGGCCAACAGCCCCGCTCACTCAGTCCGTCCTGCTCCCCTCAGTCTCTCGGTCTCACGCCACATCAACGCCACTGCCACATCTGCTCACAACATTTTTAAACATGTCAATTCTTATCGTCAAAGGATAAGGATGGTGTTTTTTTTTTTTTACTGCTCAGCAGTTTTCTAAAACAGCTGGGCACTGTAGTTTTTACCAAACATGACTCAATCAGGACCAAATTACTTATTTGCCAGGGACTATTTTAGACTGCGCATTAATACTCATAGTGAGTTCTTTTGGCAGCAGGACAGTAACAGTAATAAAAACCTACAATGCCCACATGTATATTAATGTAGTAATGTGTCAGCAGGTGCAACAGTGTGGGTCACTGATGTGATTTTTAACTGTTATTGGACAAGAGTTGAGGTTTGTGGCACGGAGGAATAAGCTTAACCAGCTCTGGGTGCAAACACAACATGGGAATTGTGGACAATAAGAGATAAAAGAATAATGTCAGCATGAAGCGTCTAAGAAAAGCTCCGGCTACATTTTACATGATTGCTTTCTCGTTGCACATGCTCACACACGATGGCTAAATTGGCTGCCATTTGTTTACATTATTGATCAGCAATACAACGACCAGGGGGGAAAAAAAGTTGTGAATCACAACCTGGAAGGGGAGGGGAGAGGGGGGGGGGGGCGTTGAAGCAGTAAATAGATGTCAATTCCAAGTCTCACACACATATATGTTCACGCAGCTCAGTTTTGCAGGTTCATTACCATGCGACAATTTCACGCTGATGCTCTCTGCTGGCCCCTCCCTCTGTGCTCCCCCTCCTCACACATTAGAGGGAGAGAGGGGGAGGAGAGGGGGAGGAGAGGGGGAGGAGGCACTTGACCTTTTTGGTTTCCTTGGCCGTTTCCCCGGTCATCCAAGCAGAACGACGGGGGAACAAAGAGATAATGGGAGGAGAGGTGTGTGTGTGAGCGCACGCACGAATACGGGCATGTTAGTGTACACACACTCTCAATCGCACGAGTGTGAATGTTTAAGAGTGCGTCCTCGCTAAGCTGGCTGAAATCAGAAAATTCGGATTGAAAAAACGATCTGAAATAAAGAGCGTTTTTGTAAAGAACTCCGATCAGAAAGAAACATAAGCAAATAATAACCTTGTGCGGTAAGGAGAGGGACAGACCCGGGTACTCTGCTGAGTGGCAGCTGTTCTGGCAAGTCAAGGTGGCCTAAAGGGCTAAAGGACCACGTAAACCACAAAGGTCCCGGCTCGATTTCAGCTGGGGATCTTTGTTGCACTCTTCACATTTCTTGACTCGTACAAATAAATAAGGTAAAAATCTCCCAAGATTCCAGTCCATCTCCACGATCCCCAACTGTACTGTTGGAGTAACATGTTGGAAAAGTCGTCGAACAAAGTAAACATGAATGGAGAGAAATAACAGCTGTATATGTTTAGAAATGCTGACTTTTGAAAAATGAGTCAGAGAGACACGACAGCTAGATTTCGGAAGCAGTTACTTTTTCCTTTTCTTTACAGTGAGATGTGTTTTCAAAGTGAGCTGACTGACACCCAGGCCGGCACAGTGACGCTGGTCAAACCCACGCCAGTGCTCTATCTGAATGGGTCAATGTGTGTCAATGTATGAAAGGGGTTTTAGTGTGGACATGGTGCAAGTCACAATACCAAGAGGGTGAGCAGTTTCAGGGTTAACACCCTCTGGGAGCAGGAGGAGTGAAGAGGGGCTGTGGTGGGAGGTGAAAAAAAGGGGAGGGGAGACGGAGGAGAGTTTATGGGGCGATGGAGGGAGGTGTTGGACAGAGCGGCTGTTTGACAACAGCAGCCGACAAGTCCCTGATGTACAGTACCATAGCTGTGTTATTCCCAGGCCGGCACCCTGGAAACGCTGCCAAGTGAAAAGGTGTTAATGTGTCTTGGAGAGAGATATACGCCTACACACATATATACGGTACACTCACACACACACACACACGCACACACACACACACACACACACTCGTAGCTGTGGGGACTATAAGAGATCCAGAGTGTTTTAAATGGGCGTCGCTCGTTGCTTTTGTTCGGATTGATGAGACGATTAGCTGCCCGGGCGTTAATCACGTCGCCATCTCGTAGCCAAATGAGATCACAGATAGATTTGAACAATATCTCTTTGACAGATTTTTTTAATCGCCTTCATTAGTATTTCTGTAATAGCCTATTTGTGATTTGTCAGTGGAATTATTGCGATCATGCTTTTCTTTTATTAATGCAAATGAGATAATAACCATTACGTGTGGTTTGACTCTGAATCGGAGTTTGGAGTGATCGCAGGACGTCACACTGAGACCATGAAGTGGAATGTAATTAGTCACAATGAGGCTTCAGCGAGGCGTCGTGGAGTCGCTGTTTTACCTTCACATCGGTGTCGTTTGGGAAGCGGGTCGCGCTGGGGGTCCGGGCGGCTCGTCCGGGGGAGAAATGGGTAACGCAGCCCATGGGAGGACGACTGTCATTGGCTAATGAGTAAACATGTTGCAATTAGTTCCGGGTACAAGAGTTTGCGGTGTCATCAAGGCCATTGGAAAGATTTTGGCTGCGGTCAAATGGTCGTTTCTGCTTAGGAAGGTTCCTAACTCAGTGGAATGACTATTAGAGCTGGTCAAATTCTTTAAATGAGAAGGAATGGTGCTTCAGTGCTTGCTTTCGTATCGCCTTCAGCATAGGGTACACTGGGCCATCCTCTATGAAAGAAAAAGATAACGCTGTCCCACAATTCCTTGAGGCAGCAACATGTAAAGCGACGCACCATTCGGCCGCCAACAACATTCACTGTCGTTGTTTAATTGTACACCATGGATATTGAATTTAAATTGTACATTATTGAGTTTGTAAGTTTGTATTTTGTGTAAATAAAGATAAACATCCATTGCCTAGTATAAATGCAGTCGGTTTGTCTTTACTTATGATTTCTCCGTCACATCTTTCATTGACCTCATGCTGTTTTCCATCGAAGTCAAGTCAAAATGGTTAGGACAAGATATATGACGTCTTCTTTTAACTCATCATTATTTGACAGCACCCTTGGAGTCGCATCTTTGACATGTGGTGGACTCAGTGGTGTGGAAGAAGTACGCAGATTCTTTACCTCAGTAAAAGTACCAATACAGTAATACTATATATAAAAGACAGAAAGAAATACTCCATTGAAAGTAAAAATCCTGCAGTTAAAATCATAATTGAGTAAGAGTACAGTAGTATTATGAGCAAAATATACTATTACAACGATGATTTGCTAGATGGATCTATAGATGACAGACGATTGATAACACTGATGCAACACTGCACACAGTATCATCTCACCGTTTCAGCTGGTCAAGGTGTAACTGGGTTATCTACTTTAGTTCAGTCCGATGGTTCACAAGATCCATTTTGGAGGTTGTAAGATGATGACTTGAGGAGCGGAGTTGATGGACACCACGATAGACACCGCTTATTTTGTAAGCGGTCTGCAGGCCAAACAGGGTGGAAACCACTGGTTTAATCTTTAACCATGTGTTTTTAGTTTAGAATGTTTATTTGAATGTAAAATTTGAATCTGAAAAGTAGCTAGTAAATATAGTTACTTCTGGAATTTTGTGGCGTAGTACTATAAAGTAGAGTTAAATGGATATCGTCCCATTAAAGTAAAAACACCTGATATTTGTAGTTCTGTACAGTCTACGTTGAGTGACACCATATTTGTTATTTGGAAGCTCTAATCTTGAATGCACTGAATCAATTTAGAAGATTGTAGCATTTTATTTAAACCTTAAAATATTCATTTCAAAATATGGTTGATGAATAAGCATCTTAACTGACTTGAAGTCCCTTTTTCTCTGGACTTGGCTGGATGAAATTGATTATCTTAAGAGTAGGCGGCACATATCTCACTTTGGAAATCGACTCTTCAATTAGCAGGATCGCACTTCTCCCGCACGCTGTGGCCAAAAAGAAAGGAACCTTGTGTAATTGAAGTGATGTTGCTTTTGAAGTGGACCTGTTTCCAGATGGATTTTCTTCCGTTTCTGACCTGACATTCTTTGGCTGAGCACTTTGGCAATTAGGATAACAAGAAAGCACAGCGGGGGCTACATCTTTTAATGCCAGTCTCACTCACACCATTCTTGACAAACAAATCACCAGATTATGCTGAGTATGACGTTATCCTGAAAGGTGTGAGGTCGCTTTTGACAGAAAAGATTTGAAAAAAAACATGAGAAACAAATTCCTGCTCTGTTGTCACTGAGCATCTCTTTGCTCTGTGACACTCATCTTTAAATGTTATTACCAGAGGGGGAAAAGAAAGAGCAGAACGACGGAAGACCAGGAGGGAAGATGGACACCAAGAAAGAAAAATGTGCGGAGTAAAATGTAAATGTTTAAAAGGGAGCACGAGAAAAAGAGGGATGTTGAGGTAGAAAGGAGGACACAGTGAAATCAGGGCCAAGCCAACTGTCAAGTAGCCGTGTGGCAGTTTGCAGATAAGGCCCATGACTGAGTAATCAGGAATATACAGTGTGATCCGCTGCTCGCCGACACGTTCCCGGATATGACAACATGCCCGGCGGCCTCATTCCTCTGCCACAGCAGGCCCGGGTCTGAGGCGACCCACTTGGCAGGAACTGAATCCGATATTGCTTTTTCCAAAAGGATTGTTATTCCGGCTGCCGCTGCCACTGCGCCGGTATTTTTTATCAACACAGATAGCGCAAAGCTATCGTGACTGCAGATAAAGTTCAATTATGCAGTTTACACAAACGGCCTCGGTTCGTATGGAGTGTGTGTGTGTGTGTGTGTGTGTGTGTGTGTGTGTGTGTGTGTGTGTGTGTGTGTGTGTGTGTGTCTGTTCCTCTTCAGCAGGACGATCCTTTTATATTCAGATATGTGTGTGAGTGTGTGTGTGGTAGTCCGGGGCTGTTTATCAGACACTGAATACACTCTGTGCAGGTGATGGGGAGATTAAGGAACGCCACTGTTTCCAATTTTTAGAGCCGACTTCAGACAGCCAGGGAAATGGAACAACTGTGACTTCTTTTGCTTTTTCCTCACCTCTATTTTCACTCCTTTAACCACCTTTTTTTTTTTGCTTCATTTCCCTCCTCTCATCAACATACCCTTCCTCCTCTTATTCATTTCAGTCTTCCTCTCGCGTCTTCTTTTCCTCTTTCTACCTGGCTGCTCCACGTTTTGCTGTTGTCTCAATCTATCTCTTGTAGTCACAATTCTGTTGCAGTGACATTGAATGCACAACGATGACTCTCTTATCTGCCCTTTACTACGACTAAAAAACTAAAAAACACACAGACGTGTGTTTCATAGATTCAGAGTTCTGGAAGATTAGAAACTTAAAGGCGGAATGAGAAATATACTCCCAGGGGGAGTATGTTACATTTTTATTTTTAAAATAAATGAATAAAAACATATTCATGTTTATGATTGTGTGTACGGGTAAAGAAAATAAAATAAACAAAAATGGCAATATTCATAATAAAAGCAATCCATGTTTTTTTTTTTTAATAATAATAAATAACTAGATGGTAATAATAAAGAATAAATAGTTAAATATTTAGAAATGCCAGCTATTGTAGTATGGCATGTGCTTCTGGACTAAAGTCTCACCAACAAAAATAGAAAAGCAAAAAAAAGATGTTGACGGAAAACCTCTAGAGAAAGAAAAAGCTGCAGCGTGTTCCATCTTTACAGCAGAACAGCGGTGGGCCGTGTTAGCAAAAGTGCCAAACGTATGAACTATCAACACAGCTACACAATGCATAACCAACTTTGCCGGCTCCAGCTGAGAACATAAAGCACAGTCGGTGCTGCAGCAGACAGAGACCCAAGGCATCACATTGTGTTCCTATAACCGGAGTGATCCCAGCAGCCGCGAGCCACGTTTACGGGCTTTGTGCATTTCTTTTCTCCTCGTGGACGAAAGGTGAGAGAAAAAAAGGGCATCAAAAAATCAATTGAGTCAAGTATGAGGAAATAGAGAAAGAGAGAGAGAGAGAGAGAGAGAGAGAGAGAGGGAGGGAGAGAGAGAGAGAGAGAGAGAGAGAGAGAGAGAGAGAGAGAGAAAGCAGTGCACTGAGAGTGAAAAATGTGTTGGTTTGTCAGCGTGGACTGGACGTCTCAGGAGACGCTGTTGGGAATTCATCACCACAGACAAATTATATGGCAAAGGTATCCCTCTTTCCTCCGTGAGTGTGTGTGTGTGTGTGTGTGTGTGTGTGTGTGTGTGTGTCTGTGTGTGTGTGGCTAAACTTGTGCCCATGTACGTGCGTCATAGGTCATCTCATGGAGCATATGGACCAAGTCACACATGGTTACCTCCGAGTCTGCGCCGCACTATGAAAGTCATTACACGATTGACCGTTTAACCTTTTATATGAAGAGCATCACTGATGGACTTGGGAAGTGTCTGTAGATAAATGCTTCTGTTGTTTGGTTTTGTACATCAAGGTTGGAACTCTATCACCAGATATCTTCATGTTCGTTAAAGGGGACGTGTCATGCTCATTTTCAGGACTGTATTCTGGGTTTCTAACTACCGCCTTGCTGTTGTAAGCTTCCGCCAACCAGTCAAGTTGCAGTTTACGTCCATATTTGTCCAAAATGTCATCACTTCATCATTTAATACTATTTAACATTTGTGTAAAAATGTGTTTCGTTAGGTCAGTTAATCCTTAAATCCACATTTTAGGAAATTCTTTCAAATGTTCAAATTTTCTGGCACTTTTTTTGTCCCATTATATTGGAGAGAAGACAGACATCTCTAAGGCTGATATCTCAGACACTAGACACCTCCCACCGAAACAATGTAGATTGATAAATAGCCCTACAGGTAAGAGGAAGAACATGTATTTTAGATTTCACGGTTAACTGTCCCTTTAAAAGACACAGTTTAATGAGCTGTGTGCAGTTATGATGGAATGATCGTGTTGATACTTTCACAGCATTCATACAGCTCCTAGACCTGCTTTATAGCCAAAAAAAGACTTCAGGGTTCGGCCTCACTACACAGATACAAAACCTGTAGTGGCATGTGTAATTACACTGTAATTAAGCAGCTATAATACCGCAGCGTGTGTAAATTAGATTACAGCTACGCAAATCAAATGTGGTTTAATAATATCTCCTCTGCAGCAACTAAGATAACTTTCTGCTGACTGTAGTCATAGCGACATGACATAGAAGACATCACACTCCTGCTGCTCCTCATAATGAGCATCAGTGGAAAATAATGCTCACTCCACAAAGAGCTGCTTGCACATCAGAGGGAAGGTAAACGAAGCACATTTTAGGAAAACGGTGAGAGATGTGATTGCAAGTATATTGGAAGAGTTCAAATATTAAAATATACAGACAGTATTCAAAACAACAGAAAATGAAAATATATATATGTGGAATGAGATTTGACTGGAGGGCATCCTCAGTGGCTGTATAGCTGGCAGACATGAGGTTACTGAGAGGGCAATAAAGAGAGAAATACGCGAGGCTATGAGAAGAGACAGCCGCACAGCCAGACTCCTGCATAGAAGTGAAGCGTTATCGAGGTCTGAGACCAGGGTCAAACTGCTTCTATCACCTCTGTTTACTCGCTTGGTGCAGGACCATGAGCACTTGAAATTGCACTAAGATTGGATCTTTTATAAAAATGAATATGAATATAATGGTTGCAGGCCGGCAACAACACCGGCCCATTTACAGCACAGACCAATCTCATATCAATACAATGCCATAGATTGGGCTGCAGCGAGAACTGAGGCGTTTTTCTCCGTTATCTCGAAGCTTATCTTCTTCTCTCTCTTTTTCCGGCCACTCTCAGAGAGAGAATCACCAGCGGTGGATTGCAGGTGATAGCTCGGTGCAGAAAAGAGCCTCTGTGGGTTGCATACGGAATCTCTGTCTGCAGGTATGTGAGCGTTTCCTTCACATAACTCAAGAACTGATCTACTTCACACTTGGCGGATGCATTGTTGGGGACTCAAGGACCTGCAGTGTCGGTGCAATGTGGACATGTGACACATTGAGTATCAATTAACTTTTTTAAACAAGCGAAGAGTGCTCTGTGCAGCGGCGGGGGCGGGGCTTCAGGGCTCTGCAGACTGAGTGGAGGGTGTCGTCTGCAGCGGGCCTTTACAGGCGGCGCCTCATTGACTGCATGATGCTGGATATACTAACGCCCCCCCCCCCCCCCCAACACTACAAGCAGCAATACAAGGAGCCAAGCAATCAGCCTGTTCAGAACGGCCACGCGCTTTGCTACAACAGTTTGGATAGTCTTTCTGAAAATGATGCCTCAGCATATGTGCAGAAAAATAATAAAGCAATTTGAACTGTGAACCTTTTTAACATAAATAACTGCTCACAGAGGACTTCATCTGCCACTTCAGCAAACAGCTGCCATGCACGTCATGTTTAGGTCCGTCAATCCTCAAAAGGAAGTTGTTGAACCATAATGCATTGCTGTATTGCCATTAGCCGACAACTTCCAATAAGCGCGGCTGCTTGACGCTTTGCTTTATTTAAGTGCGGGGACAAGAAGGCGAGTCGACGTCCTTCAACTCATCTCCAGACGTGTGCTGACGCCGCTCAATTTTGCAAAGACAACAGCGCTATTTGCATACTTGATTACACCTGCAGCCTGTGGAGCAAGGTACAAGCGGGGCCAAAGGATGAGGAGCTATAAGCACATGCAAATGCAAAGCAGAATATTCATGCTTCCCGATTGCGGTCCCTCTCTCCGGGATTTCTCGAGGCGTGTGAATGAAAAATTGTTCCTCAAACTTTGGTTGAACTTTCTTTACCCTCCGTTGGCATTAAATATGTAGAGCTGTGTTGCATAGAGCTAAGTGTGGACACAGAGCAACGAGACGTCTTTTCCATCGCAGTTTTTTATGAGCCGGCTAATTTTTGGCAAATTGTTTTTGTTTATATTTGCTTGTGTGGCATGTGCTTCCACCTGCCTGTGTTTTTTTTTGTTCTGTGGTTCCAAGATTATATTTGTGTTTGAGGCATGTAAAGGTTTTGGGCTTTAAAAAAAACCTGCTTATATGCACTCATTTCGGTGGGAAAAGGGTTTTAATCTGACCCCTGGAGTGTATGTTTTTTTTTAACATAAAAACTCATTGATACAAACTGGGATTTTTGTTGTCTGCGATTTGCATACAGAGCAAGACCTTGGCTGTTCTTTTTATTTGGCTTCCTTACATCTGCGGGTCTTGTGCTGGTGTGTTGTTTGTGATTGTGTGTGTGTGATTTTGTGTGTGTGTGTGTGTGTGTGTACCTGGTCGTCATCGATTTTACCAGGTGCTTGTCATTGTGTTGTGCTCTTGTATTAAAGCACCGCAGTGCAGCTCGTGTGTTCTGGCATTGGATTCCCAGGCAGGAGGGAGTGAGGATGCGTGTGTGTCCCACTGCTCTACTGGTAACAGATCAATATAAGACAGGAGAGGAGAGGAAAAACCATCACATATTAGAACAAAAACCCAGCAGCCTGCAAATCTAGGCCCTCTTCAGGATGGGACGAAATGCGTGACACCAGCAGTGTGTCAGATCAAAGTGAATCTCTACCAAACCCTCGCTTTTTGGAGGACGAATACCGAGCTAACACGGCACAGAGAGACATTTGTCTCAATCTCTAAATGTCACTTTCATATGGTACCACTTACCTTACCTTACCATCTACCGCTGGTCTACATCCTAATTATGTAAAGTACACAGAAAAAGCTCTTTTTTGTTTTTTTGGGAGCTGCCTGATCGTTCCATGCAGGGTGCTATCTGCTATCCCTCACTTTGGGACCCCATAAGCATAAAACACCCTGTAATTACTCTCCAAAGACACTGCGCCGATCTATAAACACAGCGATTTGTACGTGATTGGCTTCATTCATGGAGCGTCGCCAGTGCCTCTCAAATCACTGCCACATTGTGTTCCTCAGAAGAAGAAGAGTGCATCCTCCATCTCTTGGGCCGAGGAGAGTGAAACACGAGAGCAGGCAACAAGAGACGACCACTCAGTCAATGTCCAGCACTGAAGCATCATTAAATGCTATATCCACAGTTAGTTATGTATCAAGCTCCCTGTGAGGGAGTCGTTCAAATGTTTTGGGTTGCTCATTAATTTCTGGAAAAGATCAAATATATCCCAAATGTTTAATGATTCCTTTACATAGTCCAGGTGATGAATTTATATTATTATAGATATTTATTATGAGTTTTTTTATGTAACAAATCATCAGTAGCCTTTGTTGTCCAATAAATCAGGTGGAACTATAGAAGTACACGTTAAATCTGGATGCAAAACAGGAATAATAGCATTTTAATATGTATTTATAATGAACTCTTTCAATCCAACCTTCCACCCACTGCTGCCATGCATACAAATATCAAAAGAATATGATCTAATGACTCCTCACACACACTTCTACAGTACGTGTGCATGTTTCCACTGAAGCTGTGAAGAACAAATATAAAGTCAAGCCTGTGAAGGGAGAAGAAATGACGTCACCTCAGGACAGCTCCTTGAAACAAAACCAGGCCGACTGAGCGTCCGGCCCACCGAACATCCCACCTGCCCTGGTCGCCTTCATAGACCACACACACACACACACACAAACACACTCATGCAGCCTCGCTCGCAGCCTGCCTCTCTATCACATTACTCTTCCTCCCACGGGGGCCGAACCATGAATCTTCATTGGCAGAGATACGGACAAAGACGGAGGACGGCATCGAGGCTACACAACTACTGCACTGAGTCAGGGCTTGTAATGTGATTTGTCACTCCCTCTGCTCTCCCTCTGATGTGATTATGGGACGGGCTTTCGGGCGGGGGGCGGCCGTGTCAGATGAGATGGTGGCCTCCGATAGGAGAAGCGGAGCCGAAACCAGGAAGTGCTTGGCTTCGCCTGGGATCTGTCACTCCGGACCCCGAGGATACCGGACGCGAGGACACGACGGCGGCGGCGGAGATGTCCGGCGACTGCGGGTGTGTGTTTGTGTGCGCGTGTCTGATTTGAATTGAATGGGCTTGACAGCGTTTGCTGCTCTCTCTTACACACAAAGACTGCCAGCCAAACATAAATCTGTCTGCATCAGATACCCTATTGTATTATCTCAGTGTCACACACAACATCTATTACTTTGTGTGTGTTCACAGGGTGTGTGTCTCTTTCACAGTTGTCCTGCTAGGCCTCTCAGCGTCGACGATATTGAACAAAAACTGACATTGCAAAACTTTTTTTCACCAATACATCTTGCGTTATTATACAAAATAAGGGATTTTTTTTACCAGATGACGACAAAGTACCTGAAAAAATCTGGTGCAGTTTGAGAGCAAAATGAAGAGGCTTGATCTAGGAAGAACTTTGTGCCTCTGTAAACAACGGTGATGACATGGTATGTGTGGGCCGGTTGGTGTGACGACACTGCCGCAAAACCCTCGCACCGAGGAGAGCCCGCCGAGGGCCGATTGTGAAGCACAGGCACGGAGGAAATGTCCACGGTGAGGGCCACGATGCTGAAACGATATACTGCACAGCCCTTATTCTGATCCAGGACCTCGGCTCTCTGAGGGAACGCCACCTGGACGGAGGTATTCTGAATCCAAGGGGTACACAAGAAGAGCATTCCTGGAGGCTATTAGACTCTTCAATTGTGCCCATGGGGCACTTTAAGGTTTTTAGCTTGTCTTTTATATCTATGGTATTTTATGTATATGCCATGTTGTCGAGGCAGGTTCCTAACAACTTTCTCTTTCATGGCAATGGAGTTGACTCAACGCAATACTGTAATAAAAAGTTGATAGGAATTCCATACCACAAACTATTACCAATGGCAAATGAATTCATTCAAATTGGTTTCACTCAAAAACAGGATTACACTCCATGTGACCCATTAACAGAGCCGACCAATACAGGTGGGAGACACGGCACTTGTAAACGGCGGACATCGACATGTGTAATATTTGAGACGATCCATTGTTTGCGTATCTTCAGCAGGCAATTGGTACACATGAAGGAGCCCTGCAATGACCGCCGGGGAGACACAACAATCAGAAGGCCTTGCGTGCATGCTTACCAGTAAAGCCACTGGGACTAAAGCTCTGCCTCCCCTTTGGCCCCTCTCGCGAAAACACATCCTCTCTGATCTAACCTATTTTCTCTGTCAATCCTCTCTCTTTTTCTCTCAATCTCCCGTTTCTCCACGTCTCCTTTCATTTTCTCTGTAAAGCCTCATTTTTGCCAATCCCTCGTATTTTGCCGGGGCTCTCAGGCGCTCCCTCCCCCTCTTCATCTCTCTCTCTGACTGGCGGCTTAGGGGGGTAGTTGGCAGATGAGAGCGTGGTCGATTGGAAGGGGGCTGCTTATGGCTGGCATGGCTCTTCCACTTGGCGGGGGGGGGGGGGTAAATTGGAAAGGTAACCTGCACCCGCTGCCAGCGTTCAAGGTTAGACTGGCTCCGCATGGGTGAGTCCAATTGACCCCCATCTGTTCGGCAGGGATACGTTGACCCGGTCCTGAAGCGCCAGTGCCTGACCGGAGGTTATAGAGGCGGTCGCACCCACTCACGACCCCCCCCCCCGCACAATCAGCGTTAAATTCTTAAAAGTCCACTCGCACGAACCCGTGCCATCTTCTCCCCCCAACCCCCCCCCCCCCCCCCATATTCTACATCTCAGCATCACGCACATAAAACTCATCACAACTTAATCCTCCACTCCTTCATTTATTTTCACTTTGTTTGCAGCCACACGGCATCACGCTACAAACCCGTAAAAAACACAATCGTATACGACGTATATACTGCTTAGTAACCTGTTGTGTCCACTCTTCAAGCCCGACACGCACTGCCCGTCTGCAGTTCGCCTCGGAGACGCGCCGGGTCTTCGTTTGCAGAGATCTAATTGCGTTGCACTCACTCACAGGGGATGGAAGTGGTGCGGTGGAGGTCGGTGGAAGTGGATGAATAAATGATGAATCTGCTTGAACGCTATCTTTAATCCCTGCAACCCCCCAGTGAGCTGACCCCGGGAGGTAAAGACACGCATAGCGTTCCAAGCTAAATATATACTCCATATCTCCCTCTCGCTCACTCATGCTGAGGTGCTGAAGCTGTGTGTGTGTTCTCTAACACACAGGCCCTCAGGACTCCACGCAAAATGGGATGTATAACGTGCAGCGCCGTACCTGGAACACTGGGTGTCCACCCAGCACTGCAACATCCTCGCGGTCCGCTTAAATATATGTGTAAAGTGGACCTGCCTACTCATCCTCTCTTGACTGCTCCCTGTTGATCAGAGGTGGCATACTGTCTGTCTACTCAAGTAGAAGTCCTGCTCACTGCGTCCCTCTGCCCTACTCCTGCTCACTGTGTCCCTCTGCCCTACTCCTAATCACTGCGTCCCTCTGCCCTACTCCTAATCACTGTGTCCCTCTGCCCTACTCCTAATCACTGCGTCCCTCTGCCATACTCCTAATCACTGCGTCCCTCTGCCATACTCCTAATCACTGCGTCCCTCTGCCCTACTCCTAATCACTGCGTCCCTCTGCCCTACTCCTAATCACTGCGTCCCTCTGCCCTACTCCTAATCACTGCGTCCCTCTGCCCTACTCCTGCTCACTGCGTCCCTCTGCCCTACTCCTAATCACTGCGTCCCTCTGCCCTACTCCTAATCACTGCGTCCCTCTGCCCTACTCCTAATCACTGCGTCCCTCTGCCATACTCCTAATCACTGTGTCCCTCTGCCCTACTCCTAATCACTGCGTCCCTCTGCCATACTCCTAATCACTGTGTCCCTCTGCCCTACTCCTAATCACTGCGTCCCTCTGCCATACTCCTAATCACTGTGTCCCTCTGCCCTACTCCTAATCACTGCGTCCCTCTGCCATACTCCTAATCACTGTGTCCCTCTGCCCTACTCCTGCTCACTGCGTCCCTCTGCCCTACTCCTAATCACTGCGTCCCTCTGCCCTACTCCTAATCACTGCATCCCTCTGCCATACTCCTAATCACTGCGTCCCTCTGCCATACTCCTAATCACTGTGTCCCTCTGCCCTACTCCTAATCACTGCGTCCCTCTGCCATACTCCTAATCACTGTGTCCCTCTGCCCTACTCCTGCTCACTGCGTCCCTCTGCCCTACTCCTAATCACTGCGTCCCTCTGCCCTACTCCTGCTCACTGCGTCCCTCTGCCCTACTCCTAATCACTGCGTCCCTCTGCCATACTCCTAATCACTGCGTCCCTCTGCCCTACTCCTAATCACTGCGTCCCTCTGCCCTACTCCTAATCACTGCATCCCTCTGCCATACTCCTAATCACTGTGATTAGGAGTATGTCCCTCTGCCCTACTCCTAATCACTGCGTCCCTCTGCCCTACTCCTAATCACTGCGTCCCTCTGCCCTACTCCTAATCACTGCATCCCTCTGCCATACTCCTAATCACTGTGATTAGGAGTATGTCCCTCTGCCCTACTCCTAATCACTGCGTCCCTCTGCCCTACTCCTAATCACTGTGTCCCTCTGCCCTACTCCTGCTCACTGCGTCCCTCTGCCCTACTCCTAATCACTGCGTCCCTCTGCCCTACTCCTAATCACTGCGTCCCTCTGCCCTACTCCTAATCACTGCGTCCCTCTGCCATACTCCTAATCACTGTGTCCCTCTGCCCTACTCCTAATCACTGCGTCCCTCTGCCATACTCCTAATCACTGCGTCCCTCTGCCATACTCCTAATCACTGTGTCCCTCTGCCCTACTCCTAATCACTGCGTCCCTCTGCCATACTCCTAATCACTGCGTCCCTCTGCCCTACTCCTAATCACTGCGTCCCTCTGCCCTACTCCTGCTCACTGCATCCCTCTGCCCTACTCCTAATCACTGCGTCCCTCTGCCCTACTCCTAATCACTGCGTCCCTCTGCCCTACTCCTGCTCACTGCGTCCCTCTGCCCTACTCCTGCTCACTGCGTCCCTCTGCCCTACTCCTAATCACTGCGTCCCTCTGCCCTACTCCTAATCACTGCGTCCCTCTGCCCTACTCCTAATCACTGTGTCCCTCTGCCCTACTCCTGCTCACTGCGTCCCTCTGCCCTACTCCTAATCACTGCGTCCCTCTGCCCTACTCCTAATCACTGCGTCCCTCTGCCCTACTCCTGCTCACTGCGTCCCTCGGCCATGGTCCTGCTCATTCAGTCCTTGAGCCCGGCTCATGATCACCGTGTCCCTCGGCCCTGCTCCATCTCACTCTGGGGCCTAGTAAGAGATGTGATTAGGCCAACCCAGTATCAAACGAACCAATGGGCTTTTTTATGATTAAAAAGGATAAATGAAATCATATCGGCCCTAAGGTGTGTCGTCCCAGAAAATTCCCAGTATGCCAGATTACAAGCCCAGCGCTGCCTATGGAGAACAAAGCTCAGTGCTCCGGCTAGCATGAGGCCAATATTCCAGACAGTATCTGCTGCTCACTCTGCGATGGAGAGATAATGCCTCGGTCAAACATTACAATCAACAAGCCAGAGAGGTCATAGCCTCGCCTAGGATAGCAGGAAGATGTTTATCTTTCACAATCAGCATGTCAGCCACCATCACCTCCTCCCCCATCCTCCCCCTCCTCCTCTCCCACCTTGCCCTCGGCCACCTTCTTCCCAGTTTTTTTGCCCTCCATGAATGCACGCAGGATGATTCTCAATCCTTGCGAAATGTAGTAGAAAGGAAAAAGGAGGGGGGGGGGGTCCAATAAAATAACAGAGCAGAGGGAGAAATCCCATTTTCCACCTGCCATTCCCAGTGTTGGCAGGATAATAGCAGGCATCCCGGTGTTGGGATAAACTGCGATAACAAATAGCTCAATCTGCTCTGTGTTTTCATCTGCTGTTCTATCTCTCTCACACACACAAAGCACCAGAATTATGATTAATGGCCGGGGCAGAGGCCTGTACCAGCGCAGGTATGTGAGAGATGCTCCGCTTAAGATACAGAACACCGTGGCGAGGTCATGTGGTGCTTGATGGCTAAGGAACTAAAGGATGAGACTGTTTATTTTGAGATGTCAGCAGGGAGAGAAATTCACCACTGTTGGTTTTTAGAGTAAGTGAAAATGGCCCGGAATGCCTCCTTAAATTGTCTGCATTTAACATGAGATAAAAAAATTAAACAAAAGCAAAATGTCTTTTTTTTCCCCCTGCCCCATTATGACTGATATAGATCCAGCGCCTGGTGTGACGCAGGCTGCTCTCCAGACTGCGAGCGGAGAAAGCGGTCATAAAATTCTTCTAACAAGGCTTTTTTATTGCCTTCCTACTGTTTTCATCTCATTTCAGAGTCTCGCCTCACGCTCCTTAATGGCCTCGGATTCAAAATCACCGTAATGAGGCGGGGAAGGAGGAGAGGGAGGAGAGGGAGAGGAGGAGGGGAGGAGGAGAGGAGGGGAGGAGGAACCATCTATTCCCCACTTGAATAAAAGGTCAAGGCTTTCGAGACTGCGTATCTGCTCACAGAGGACAGATTGGGTCATTCAGATAAGGACTCGTCATGAAGACAATAACTACCTATAGGGCCGCGTGATTTAGTTTGGAAACATGAAAGAAAAGTCAAAGTGAGTCCTCCTGTGTGCAGGTTAAGAGGGAGATTTGCGGAAAATTGCAAACATTGGCAGATTACGAATAATATATTTTGTTATGCACTAAGTTGAGTTTATGCCATTTAATAAGTCATCACTGATCCACATGTCACGGAAACATTATCTGCCAAAGTAAAATGTCAGTGACAAAGTTAATTAAAACCGCGAGGCCGGGTTTTCTGTTTAACTCGTCCTGTGTTGACTGAGATGTGCAGGCACTCTGATGGACACGGACACCGAGCATTTGTCATCCATCAACTGGTGAGCACAGCCTGCTGTCATCACCTCACGGGACCCGTCCATTTCATTATTTCTCTCTCCGTCCGTCTCTCGCCCTCGCGCCTGTCTTTCATCTCGTCCTGCGCGGCGTCTCGCACTGACCTAAATATCTGCTGCGGCGCATTGATGACTTTACATCGCGGGGGGAGACGAAGGTCACAGAGGGGTGTAGACGAGCACCAAAACTCAGACACACACACACACACACTTTTTATCACACGTACGCGTTGCCACACCACCACACACACACATTTGTGTGCCCGCACGGGGCCACATCTCAGTGAAGTGCGGGGATGTTTGAGAGTGGAAGTAATCTCCCCGTGAATACTCCATCCCAGCAGCAGCGAGCCATTTTAATGATCAGCCCCTCCCAGGCCCTCCGTGAGGTCGGGCCCAGGTAAATTAGGCTTCGGCAAACACACCGTCTCCGAGCCCACCGCATCCAGTATGATGTCAAACAGAGCTCAGCGGGCTCCGAGCACACACCAAGCGCTGCCGGTGGCTCGTGAGACAGATGGGCAGGGAGCGAGAGAAAGCGACGCAGGGACCGTCGCTGTGTGTCGTGAAAATGCGACGCAGAGAGGCGCGCACAACAGCACACGTGTGTCAGCGTGGAATGGCCATACTGTATATTTGACATGCAGATTAAGCTCACCGATAGTGTTGCCATGGCAGCACAAGTAATCTCATCCCGGAGCTCAGTCCTAATGAGCTCTAAAGAGTTTTCACCTCGCGTAATCTCTGTTGCCCGTTGCTTCCTACTCTGCCACAGAGCAACAGTTATTTTATGCAAAATCTCCAAATTCATCTCGTTGTGACTTCTGATTTCTAAAGGCTATTTTTAAAATGACTTGTACTTTAACTGTTCACAGCAGATCCATAGATTTTGGTTTGGTTGGGTGGGTTAGCAGCAAGGCTAAGAACCCAAACAGGTTATTAATGCTAAACCCAGCCTCAGTCCGTCAAATACCGATGCTTGGTCCGTGCCCCTCTGCGTCCCATACCAACGCACAAACACAGACTTTCTCTTCGGAGACTGCTGTTCTTGTCCTGTAACCAAGTCAACGTTCACATATTTGACCTAGTTTTCTTACATGTTATGGGCCACGTACGATTGTCACTTAACAAGCATTTGTTTTTTTTATGTACCAAACAGTTATTTTAACCCAAACAACAATCTTTTCCTCAGTCTAATGTAGTGGAAATAGAATATAATAAAATATTTGTTTTAAATTAATTCACAGAGAGCATCTCTCCTTTGGAGTTTTATTGCAATAAATAAGTTTCATATTTGCAAGAGCGGATCTTCCTCCTCTCTGGGTTGGAAAGGGCGAGAGATAGTTCAGATCAGGATTATACATATTCTCACCCTTGGCAGTGGTCCTTAAACACAACGTGTTTGGTCTGCCGATCCAAGACCTCATGTCTAGAGTGTCTCATTCTGCTTCTGTCTGATGGGATTTAAAAGTTGAAGGCTTAACTCTGACAGCATTGGCTTGGAAGCCGAGGCTGAATTGCGTGGGATGCGGAGAGAAACTCTCGGGCAGATATGCCTAATATAAGACAGTTTCACACACTCATAAGTGAGTCAGGTTTTAACCTGACAATTCACCTAATCAAGTACTTCTGTTGCCGAAACCGAAACCAAGTAAACCTAAAAACTAAATAAGCCTACGCTGGCGTTTTATTTTGAAAAGACACTATGCATGTAACAAGAGGAAACTCTTCATTTCCTGGGAACATGGAAGTTTATTTTGAAAAGACGCGGACCGAGCTGGGCGTGAGAACATGTAGCCATGGTAATAAACTGTTGTTTTTCTCCATGTTTCCGTGATCTTCTTGAATTAAACTGGTGAAATTCAAAACCTCTGCGGATAAAGATTCAGTTGAAACTTTGCTCATTCCGAACTCTGAGCTCCCAGCGACATCAAACTAACTCAGTTTGGAATTGGCTCAGGTCGGACTCAGGTACTCCGGTAAAGATATCTATCATCTCTTATCTTCTTAATGTTTAATCTACCCCAAACCTTTCCTCACACTCTGGCTTGGCCGATGAAAGTAAATTGAGTGGAAGCAGGCCTTCTTCACACAAACACAATCTTCAATCCCCCTCCTCACTCTCAGGAGTGATCACAGGGCCCCTGGTGCTACCACATTTAGACCCACTAATGATCCGCTACCCGGTTCTCTCGAGCTCTGCTGCACTTCTGATCGCAAGGACATCCACCGGCTGCTCTATAGAGACCTGCCTGCTTGGCAGTGGATTACCATAATCAGGACTCATAAGACAGGTATTTAATTAGCCACCCTGAAAAACACGTCGGCCCACAAGGGGGCCCGGCAAGTGTCTTCAGTTCGCTTGAGGAAAGATTTACCACTGCATTTAATCCGCCTGCTCTGGGACACCAGATTTTTTATCTGACATGGAGCGATGGTGAATATCATAATTCTAGGAAGTCCGGCTTTGACAAGCCCTGAAGCTTTGAGGGTCGACTGAATTCAAAAGTTGTCCAATAAAAAAGAGTGACGATCTAGGTGTCCTTTAGCTATAAATGTCTGTTTCATTCGTGGTGGAAGGTTTGCAAGGAGAGTGTTAACATCTGGAGCAGAGAGCGGGTTTTACAGCTTTGGATTTCTTTCTTACCTGATCTCAGGTCACACCTTAAAACCTCCATTTAAAACACAATTAATGGCTTTTTTGTAAAGTTTATTTTCATTGTTCACTTTTGAAGATTACAGCCCTCTTAAATATCATGCAACTGCTGCATTTTCTAGGACTTGTCATTGAAAGAACTGTGATGTCAAACAGAAGGAACATGAAGGAAGGAACAGGCATTGGGGCTACGCTTATGACCAGGTGCATCGGTTTGTTTGGATCTCTTTTAGACAAAAGCTATCGTCTCCCAAGAGTCCTTAAGGCAATTCATCTGCCAGTTATGTTCTTGATTAATCCTTTGTTCAATGTATTGTATTTTTTGTATTATATATATTTTGTTAAACCTGTAAACCCGCTTTGACCTCATATCATTAATTAAATAATTAATAACCCGCTTTCTCCATGATACACCTCTAGACAAACCTACGTCCTTATATGGAGAAATGGGGGTGTGGCAGGATGCCCGAGCACGCATGCGCCTGTCAATTTACCATGATTGTGATTCACTATGCATGGCGGTAACAACAAAATTGTCTGGCGTGCACGATTCATGAATCCATAACTTATTTTGCAAAGCAAGACAATTTGTACCCACACGTCAATGTTTGTCCCAAGTGTCAAAGTTGGTCTGTAATTCAGCTTCGTGTCCTGTGAGATTGACGGGCAGATCAAAAACAGATCATTTTAAAACAACGGTTTCATTCAAGAATCAGATGCTTCCTGTTTGAAGGACTTGACACCTTGACTCAGCACTTAACACGAGTACAAAGGCTTGAATGGAAATAATTGACCATCTTTATATGTGGCAACAACTGAAGTGATAGGTGATTAAGAAATATAGAAATAGCTGTTATAATGTCACATTTGGTAAAGGAGAGTAAAAAACAAGGACTTTGAGGTGTAAGTCATGAAGAGTATTATGTCATACTACCTTCATAGTATTCTCACAGTATTCTTACACTTGTACACAAGTCAACTCATTATTTATATCATATATTGTGTGCAAGTCAACTGCTATGAATACGAGTGCATGGGGGTATGCGTGTGTGTGTGCATGCATATGTATGGGAGCACATTACCGTGCGTATCAGAGCGTAACCAATCCTCTTATGGCTCCACACATCGGTATGCATTAGTGCACGGGGTCGCACTATCTGCGTCTGTAGCTGACATATTCATGCAATGTGTACGGCCCGTGTACGCCATTCCTTCTGAGGGAGGGAATGATGAAATGGTCCAATGCAGCCGCTGCACAAAGACATGCATTAGCCAGCTCGGAGAATGCTACTTTGCATAAAAGACAGGAATTCTGACAACAAAATTACAGTTGTTTTATTTATGTTTATCCATTATTCGTGCAGGGGTACTTTGTGACTTTTAATTATCTTATTTAAGATGAATTGTTTGTTTTCATGACTAAAAAGATTGTTCAATACAAAAAGATGCAATAAACATACAGAATTTCTAACTAAATGTACGGCAAAGCAATTGTATGTTTCATTTTAAGGGGTTTTAGAGCAAAAATGGGAGGTAGAGGAAATATTAGCTCAGTTTATATTCAATTTAGTTTACCGTGACTTTGGTTGCGTTCATTTAAATTCAGTTTAGTTTTTGCTTAGCTCAGTTTATTTGCGCAGGGATACAAAGAGGTGAGAAATGAAACAATGGTATGTAATAAAAACCTTGGAAAATAGATTTATCACTTCAACAGGAGAGAAAGACACACAGAGAGGAGGCCTTAGTGGAAGTGCATTGTGTCATAAATATGCAGTTTTCAAGTGGGGCAGCATTCTCTCTCTCTCTCTCTCTCCTCCTGCATAAATCAATCGAGTAGATTTGAGTTCACACGACTCAAGTGTGTTACAGTTGGCAGGCAAACAGGAGCTGCCTCTGGTTGCCTGTGAGTGCATAGGATGCCTGAAGCACATCTGCAGTGTTTGTGTGTGTGTGTGTGTGTGTGTGAGTGCCGAAAGCATCTGTGCATAATGAACATAAACCCATTCACACACAGTCACTCGCATGTGTGCATCTCACCACTTGCATGCAAGATCACTTCTCCGACACGTCCCCCATGTGGCCTGATGTGGCGTGAGACCCAGTTATGTCCCCCCTTCCCATAATCCTACTGTCACTTGCACTGTACCAGACGAGTGCTGCAGGTATTCATATATGCATATGTATTCTGCTACACTTTTCTTAATGCATAAGATAAATATAACCGAAAGGTGAATTTAAACTTGTTTCAACATGTCCCATAGAGTTGGAGAATGTAAAAATGTGGAAAGGTAAAGCGTGGAAAGCACAATATTGCGTTATATGAGGTTTCATGTTGACGACTATTCACGAGTCAAGTAAATAAGTTGTCCTATATTTTCAATTAATTCAAAAGCGATACAAAAATAACAAAATAAAAGACAAATATATATGTAAATATAAGAAGTCATTTCAGGCCTCAGTTTATCGTGAGGTTCCATCTATCTGTGCTCGCCTATTTTGCATTTTATTATTATTGCATTATTATTGATTTTTTCCATTTAATATAATTGTGCATTTAAATGCGGGAGCATTTTCTGTTCTTTTATCTTTCTATGTTAACTTTATTTAACAACTACTTTTAACGCACTCTGAATTAGTTTGGTTGTTTATTCTATTGTTCATTTTCACATTTATATTTTTCAATTATGTCTCATACTATCGCACTGTGTTTATTGTTATGCACCATTCACCAAGCCAAATACAAAATTCACTCAAACGTACATGGCAATAAACAGAATCTGATTCTGATTAAACGGCACTAGTTTACTTTTAAATTGTGTTTCTCTTGTATGAGTTGCTTCTACTTTTGCACAATTTTACCTTTGCTGTATTGGTATTACCCTGTAAAACCTGGTGTAAGAAATGTGCTATACAAATAAAGCTGCCTTGCCTCTTGCAATGGGAGCAAGAGAAATGTTTCTGGTTGCAGAGGGGAATCAGAAGTCACAGGAAGAAGCCAGAAGTGGGATTGGAGCTCGAAGACGAGACTGTTTGGATAATCCAAGATAATCCCTCGGGCAGAATCTCGGTTAAAAAAACCCTGCAACATATGGCGTCAGACAAAAAGAGTGTGAAGGCTAGCAGGGGGGCCGCAGTTCAGACTGGGCTGAAATCAGCTGTCAGCTTTATGGGTCTGCAGCCAGTCAAATGTTCTCAAACCCCCGACTCAAAGCCAGCGGGGACAATTTAAAAGAAAGGAATTCACTGCTCCTTAGTTTAATTTATGCTTCCAAGTTTCAAAATCAAAAACTTTTCCCCCACATAAGTTCTTGCGTGTCAAGATAAAGTCGCTCTGGCGAACAAAAATCAAACACAAATAAATCTGTGATGAGGGAAAATTACGAGACTTCAGTGGTAATTGACTTGATTGATCAGTGGGATCCCACCGGTGAACGAGGTGGGAGCGACGGAACACCTGCAGCCAGAACTTCTCCATTTTTCATCAAGAGGAGAAAAAAAAGGACACCCCTTCATCTTTCAGGAAGCAGGCGGGCGGCATGGACAAAGACAAAGAGACGGCCACTGGACAGCTGGACTTGGACCTGAGAGAGAGGATGAAAGACGCTGAGACTTGAAAAGACGGTGAGGAGCCTCCGTGAGGGATGAAGATTTCACTTTCTGTACGTTTTCTTCTTCTTTTTTTGAAACCAAGTGTGTGGGTGTGGAGTGTGCACACAACTGCCTCATTATTTGTCTCCCATCAGGCTACAGATACTGACTCCTTCCACCCACACATCTTCTAAAGTCATTAGCACAGAACATTGCACTACAACAAATTTACACCACACACACACACACACACACACACATACATACATACATACATACATATATATATATATATATATATATATATATAACATATATATATATAACTCTGCTTTTCACCTTTGTTGCTTTCTCCTTCTATTTCTTTCTCTCACGCCCTACCTCCCGGAACGCCCTTCCCTCTGCTGACCCCGCGGGCTGTTTCAAACCGCCCGACGCTCCGGTCCTCCTGCCTGAGATTAAGACGGCCCTTGTCTCATTAGTGCCTCATTAACACATCAGATAGCGGGCTTAACAGAGCGTCGGAGAGGAGTGATGGAGAGGAGGAGAACTTTCAAAAGAGGGGAGTGAAAAAGGGCTTGTAAAGAGATGCATGCATCTGTTGCTAAATAAGAATGTTGCTTGAGAGCCTTGTTATTCTCAGCATCCTTTATTGGGAGTTTATAGCTGCGGAACCGCCAGATTCAAACACCAACTCTGGCAGCGCGGCCGGGAGAAACGTGATTAGCAACTATTAGCCAGAAGGGAGGGGATGTTGAGTTTGGGAACAAAATGCAATATATATACCGTTGGTACGATTCTGACACGGCCAAATACTTTGTAATGCTGCGTTCACACCAAACACGAAGCAACTTTTTGGGTTGCCTTCCTTGTGGGAGTTTACCCGCGGGATCATGTGTTGATTCGCGTCATTCATACCAGACAAGACGAGTGGCTTATTTCCATGGAAACTGTTATCAACTAAGCCATTTATTTCCGCCATCAACCATGGAAGAAATAACCATTATTGCTGCTGTATATGTTGTGGAAGTCCAACATATGAGGCGATGGTTGAATTTCATCGAGCTGTATATTGTATCTAGCTAGCCACACGTCGGCTGGTTTACTACAGCTGTATGATCCCAAAATAAACAATTCTGCTGTGATTTAATTGCAATAAACGAATAAAAGGGATGCCAAATGATGCAGATTTGTAAAAAGTCTGAATGCATATTTTGTTAATCCACAAGACAACAAGCAAATTACTTTTAAAATGTGCTCGGCTTTGCTATCATTGTAGCAGCGCCATCAACACTCAAAATAACGCTATGGGCGTAGAGTAAGCGAATGACGCGACTTACGAAATTGAACTACTTTTGCATTCGTGCCACCCGGCACTCGCGTCCATTCTCGTCTTTGCATTGACTTTGTGTGTAATCTAGTGGCGCGAAACCTTTGCGTCACGTTTTGGTGTGAACACAGCATAAGAAGTGGATCAAGCAGGGAACCAGAGCTATGGCAGAAAACATGGGAAGCCTTACTGATGATGCAGGATACACAACTCTGTCATTAGTCTGCATCCATCGTTCAGTCAATCAATAAGAACTCATTGTAACATCATTAATCATGTGTGTTTCCCAGTCATCTGGGGTCCCACAGCAATCAGTGGGTATGTTTACATGAAAGTAATTCAGGCACAAGTGGATACGCTACCTGACACGATTGAACAGTGGTCACAGCTTTACTTTGGATTAGCTGTCGGTGTGAAACATGGTCACCTTTACAAATCGCGTATTTGGGATGGACAGGAATTAAGATTACAGAAGAGATTGGGGTCAAATCATGGACTGTAAAATATGGACGTAGTCTCTGTGACGTCACCCATATGTTTCTGATGAGCCGCATAGCTCATAGTTGCCATCTCAGCAGTGCCGTAACACCCAGCTAATGAGGTGGATCGTTAGCTAGCAGCTAGCGTCCTGACACAACGGCACCCACCTGTGACTCAAAACGGCAATGCCCTCAATTATGCCTTTATTTAAGCCTTATTATGATGTAAACGGGTCAGTTATAGAAAAATTCATCATCCGTACAGCTATGGAGACCAAAACCGTTTTTTGTACCAGATTGTAAGCATGTTTATTTCTGCTTTAAAGTTGGGCATTATAACATGGTTGTCGATGCGGATTGACTTTCTGACTTTTGATTTTCTTTTTTTTTTGAGAGCCTGAAGGTTTGTATTATCATTTTGAAGATGATGTTACTGAGTGCAAAAAAAAAGCTCCTCAGAGTGTTGATTATATCCTCCACTGAAGCAGACCACATTCAGAAAGATTACATATTCTGAAAACATCTAAAGAAAACCTTCATCTGTGACAGATTCTTCCCAAACTAAAACATGTATTTTTTTAAATAGGTGCAAGTTCAAACAGTGGTATTCAAGCATGACGCTTGAATAAGGGCTGCGAGCATACTAATAAGTTCTTAAGTTGTTACGAGTCTGAAAATAAAAACAGGTCATATTTACTTAACTGTGCCAAGCCTGAACTCAAATAAAAAGAGTGATCGGAGCTACAGCGGTGTGATATCCATGAAGGGAGCAACTATCCCTGTGCCTGTTTTTGTCAATGAAGCTCCTTAGCTACAGCATATACTTCTCCACCTCCTCGACATATTCGGCTGGCTACCCCCACTGAAGCCCTGCAGGCTTATTCCCTCCCAATTTAAACAAATCTTCCCCTCGTGCAATTAGTAGCAGGGGCCTAATCTCTGTGTCCTCAGCTCCCACTGCCAACGCAACAGAAGTCAGCAGGCTGCGGCCCGCGGGCTGAACGTATTGTAGAGTGAATCCCCCCACATATCAATGTGGTTTAATCTGAGCAGGCCGATATATCTGCTACAGCTACAGGGGGTCAGGCTGGGCTGGCATGATGCCAGCTGGTACAGTCCAAACCACTAATGCAGAGGTCATGGAACACGTGGTGCATTCTCAGGCAATGCCAGCGTAGGATTTCATAACCGCCATAGTACTGACAACTAGTTCATTGACGGCTTGCTAAACACTAGGCCTGGGAGGTGTTACGGTATTCATGTATGGCAGGATATTTAGATATCCTTTGAGAGAATCGCTATGGCCAACATGGAACAGGTAACAGATACAAAACTAGCAACAAAATGGAAACAAGCTATCCAATGAGGTCAACTTGAACGTGCGACAGGCATTATCACCATTTCATGACATCTTATAAGCTGTTTAATATGGTGTATGCTTATTTACATTTGATTAAAGCCATTCTTTAATCCAAAGTGCACTTTCTGCAGATTCCGTGTCGTGTCTGCCCAAGCTGCCAAAGACAAATGCCACCGTGCACCACTTCCCCGATAAAGCGCTGCCAACTTTTCTCATTATCTACGACTGCGGAACACTCTTTTTCTTATTAAACCGAAGTAGTTACTCAAACCGAAGGACACCCCCGGTTCTCTGCATTCCCGGTCAGACAAACAACTCACGTTAACGCTGGTTCTAAAGGACAGGGCAGCGAAGTAAATCACAGCGAATAATCACATGGCCCCGGCAGCAGTACAATAACTGCCACGTCGCCTTGATTTCTGCTGCACATGTTATTGAATAATGACAGAACTAAACGCAGGTTCTACACCGGCTGAGATTCATCACCGGTCATCGACAGCCAGCTCACAGATATGTATGAGAGAGCGAGAGAGGGAGAGTGAGAGAGAGACGGGAAAGAGGGACAAAGAGTGAAAGGAGAGGAAGGTGAAGCGAGAGATGCAGAGGCATGAATAATGGAGGGAGTGTGGTGTGTGTGTAGTCCCAGCGCTCACAGAATTACTCTCACTTTGCAGCATTTAATCAATGACTCGCTCGCTATATTTTAAATCCCTCTCTCCTTTCCTCCCTCCATTACCCCTTCTACAACAGTTTTCATTTCATTTGTGTAGCAATATGCTGTAATGTACCCTTCACACACATACAGATGTGCACAAACACACTTGTGAGAGCGCGGGGGGGGGGGGGGGGGCTAACGACATCTCATGTTTGAAAGCTGAGTTCGGAGTTTCTGCTTCTTAGAAGTCATCAAACTAAACTCTCTCCCCTTTCCACCGTATCTTATGGAATGGGAAAACCCCCTTTAGAGAGGATCATTACCTCTGCAAGGAGATCATGTCTTGGGTTGTGCGTGTGCATGTGTGAGTGTGTGCGTCACTGTGTCTGCCTAAAATGTCTGCGCTCGTTTATGATTGTTTGCTCAAGTACCTCTCGTGGTTGCAGTGATTTATTGACAACATATTATTCATTCCGCCATTGGCTGCTGACCCCTAACTACCTTTAACTGGCCAGTAGGGGCGAGTAAGTCAACAACAGCTTCAGTTTGGAATCTTGTTTTCCTCTTGAATTGAACTATCCCTTAGCTAATAACAAACGAGCTGAGCGCTGACTGCAACGGAGCACGTCTTCTCATGTCCGTAGGATGAGAGCTAGTTAGCTGTTAGCAGCCAGCGGGCAGCTAGGTGAGTGCTGCGGTGTGTTTGGCTAACAGAGCTAACAGCTAACGGGGGTAAACACATAGCAGGATTGACAGTTTCTGTTCAGAGTAAGCGTTAAACAGTCGCCATGGAGACTCAAACACCGGGCTTACGTTAGCCGTCAAACTAATAAATTCATTGCATATCAAATAGCCTATTCAAAAAGCTTGGCGCGATGCAGTGCCGACAACACTAAGCAGGGACGGTGTGTTGAAATTCATCAGGACATTTAGGGGAAGTCTATCCTGACCAGGCAAAGCTGGGGAAGTTTGCCAGCACGATTCCTATATCCAGTGTTGGGGTATGACCATATGGCTTCAACATGTGCTGTGGGACAAAGATAGTCAGGCCTTCCCTTTTGCAAGCAAAGGTTTCATCCTGATTGTGGTTTGATGAGCACCAAACCTCCTCTGAAGGAATTTCACATTAGGGTGTGAGTTTCCTCCCCCCCCAAAAACTATGCGTTCCTGAAGTCACCTGAAAGCACCGCTGCAATCGAATTGGCCGAGAGCCAAGACACCCCAGGACCCCTGTAGTTCAGACACTGTTCTACAAAACTACATGTAGCCCCCACCTCAATGCTTTTTCCACCGATCCCTCCGGGGTAGAAGGAGGCACGCAGCAACATTGTTCCTCCTTTTAACCAAAATCCTAGGTTTCACAGTTATATTCGCTGGCCGAATTCACCAAACTGTCGATTTTATCTTTGTTCGTATCCACAAAGCGAACCCTTTTAATCCTGCAGAAGTGAAGGCAAGGCAAGGCAAGGCAAGTTTATTTGTATAGCACATTTCAACAACAAGGTAATTCAAAGTGCTTCACATAAAACCATTAAAAGCATCAAAACATAAGGCAAAAGAAAAGGAGATTTAAAAACAATTAAGAACATTCATTAAAACATTAAAAAACAGTGCAAGAAATAAAATGCAGTAGTAAAATGCAGAAAATTGATTAATATATGAATTGAATGTGGTTCAATTAAAGGCAGCAGCAAACAGAAAAGTCTTCAATCTTGATTTAAATGAGCTGAGGGTCTCAGCAGACCTGCAGCTTTCTGGGACTTTGTTCCAGATATGTGGAGCAGAAAAACTGAACGCTGCTTCTCCATGTTTAGTTCTGACTCTGGGAACAGATAGTAGACCGGTCCCAGACGACCTGAGGGGTCGGGATGGTTCATAAGGTAGCAGCAGATCAGAGATGTATTTTGGCCCTAAACCATTCAGTGCTTTGTAAACCAACAGCAGGATTTTAAAGTCAATTCTTTGTTGGACAGGAAGCCAGTGCAAAGACCTCAGAACTGGGGTGATGTGGTCCACCCTCCTGGTCTTAGTGAGGACTCGAGCTGCAGCGTTCTGAATCAGCTGCAGCTTTCTGACGGACTTTTTACAGAGACCTGTAAACACACCGTTACAGTAGTCCAGTCTGCTGAAGATAAATGCGTGGACAAGTTTTTCCAAATCCTGTTGATACATAAGTCCTCTAATCCTTGATATATTCTTCAGGTGATAGTAGGCTGATTTTGTAATTGTCTTGATGTGGCTGTTCAGGTTGAGGTCTGAATCCATAACTACACCTAGATTTCTGGCTTGGTTTGTGGGTTTTAACATCAGTGACTGAAGCTGAGCGGTGATTTTCAATTGTTCGTCCTTGGTACCGAAAACAATTACTTCTGTTTTATCTTTGTTTAATTGAAGAAAATTCTGGCACATCCAGTTGTTGATTTGTTCAATGCAGTTACCCAGCCCTTGTATGGGCTTATAGTCCCCTGGTGACATAGTTATGTAGATTTGTGTGTCGTCTGCATAATTATGATAACACACTTTGTTGTTTTCCATAATCTGAGCTAGTGGAAGCATGTAGATGTTGAACAGAAGAGGCCCCAGTATTGAACCTTGGGGAACACCACATGTCATTTTAGTCAGCTCCGATGTGTAATGAGCCACAGACACAAAGTATTCTCAGCCCTTCAAGTAGGATTCAAACCAGTTAAGTGCTGTGCCAGAGAGTCCCACCCAATGAAGAAGGAAGACTTCTTCAGAAAGAGAGAGAGAGAGAGCTTCCACTCTCCACTCTCCACCCAGCGCCTCGTCTGCTCCGGCCATAAGGACGCGAAAGTCCCTTATCGAGACGACACCGATTTTCTCCCACCGAGAGAAACACGGCTTCCGCAGCCGTGCTGCCCGAGCCCACGGAAGCCCAGAAGACTCCCCTCAATCACCACGATTGCATTGTACCGTAAGGCAAAATAGAGTCTGGGCAGAGTTAGAGAGTTCATTTGTGTTTATTTTATCTTGTTTTGTGTGCTTAAAGTACTGTTCATTTTTATAACGAGGTGTATGCTTAATAATCGCCGACACTAACGATTGCTGAGATCGCTGGGGTTGTGTAGAAGTAGCGTGTATTCCATGCTACTGTGATCTGTGTTGAAACAGCCGCCTAGTGAGGTCGAAGCTGCTTCTCATCAGTTCAGGAGAACCGCCGGCTGAGACAAAGAGTCGCTGTTCTCTCCCCTGGCTGAGAGAGCAATCTTCCGTACTCCCGCGCGGCGCAGAGGATCGTAATCGCTTGTTTTATTTAATTTTGTTTTGTTCCTTTCCCTTTTACTAACTCACACACACATATAGCTTTGAGCTAATCTAGCTACGTGCTTAACAGCTACCAGCACATGTTGACACCGGGTCTCCTGTTGGCTATCCGCCATTTTGGGTCTCGCGCATGAGAGACGTCACCACATCCCAACTACGTCACACGTCACTGAGCTGTTCCCTCGCCCCCCCCCCCTTTGCGCACACACACACACACACACACACACACACACACACACACACACCCCCTCTTTTCAATAGTCTGTTGATTTTAGATAGCGTGCTCATGAATGTATAGTTGTTGTTCGTTTAGATATTAGTTGACTTGATCATTAGTATTAGAAAAAATAAACTGTTATATTTTAAAGAGCAGCTGTCTGTGATTACTTGGTGCATGCGTATTGTGATAATAGCTGTATATGTGGTCTGTGCTCGAACTTAACCCTTCACTTTCACTCTGAATGTGTAATAGTACTCAGACTACTGACATTGTGAGTGAACACTAATTATGAGACTTAGTTTTATCGTTTGGGTATTGGTCCCTGTTCGCAGGGTGGTGCCCCGTTATTATTAATAATCATTAATAATCATTAATAATTGTTACTTCCATCAATAATTCTATTGATGTCAATAATTTAGTTTCTTAGATGCTGATAACCCAAACACGCTCCTTTACGTTCCCAACACCAGTGCAGAGCATGCGGGTGGTGAGAATTTCTGCTTTACACTCACGTATTTGTTAGTTCCCTCCGCGCGCGAATTGGAGGCCTGTGTCTAACAATTTCTGTATCTTCCCAAAACCGACAATCCAACATTCACACCCACTTCACTCCGTGATTGGCCAGCTGTGCGAAGGTCAGAAAGGAGGTGTGAACTTCTCTCTCTCTCTCTTTTTCATCCTTTACACGACTAATTATGTCACTTTACATTTGAACAACACAAACACTACAAATGTCTTCAAGGAGGGACTGAAAAATCCACTTGCCACACTCGTGCCATAACAGCGACATTCCTGAAATATTACAACAAAGAAGCCTGACCCGTGCATAAATCTCTCCCTGCTTGCACTGTGCTGACTGGGACGAGGCCACGTAGAGTTCAGGGGAAGAGCCGGCTGCTGCAGCTGCAGCTGGGTTTTCTTGGCAAGACGGAGATCTTCTGGATTGCCAGGGACTAAATGAACAAGGCCTCCCGTAATTAAGCAACTTTATTGGCCTCTGAGGAGTTGCTTCTCCTCACACAATTCCCATTCAGCCTTGTTTATATGCCTTTCTTCTTCCTCCATTTCCTTCCTCCTTGTGCGGCCTTTTTTTTGTTGTCATGATTACAAATAAATAAGTGCTTTTTGTGTGCACGCTGCTACACGTGCGAGAACAAGTACAAAGATCCAACGCACACACAGAAAACACTACTTAATCGTCCAAGATGCTCGGAATCACATATCAGTGCAAATGCACACAACTTTGTTTGCTCAAAAAATGCAAGACAAACATGCCTAGATGATGAAAAGCACGCTGGCGCGGCAGTCGTCAAATACTCTGTCCACACAGTCCTTTTGTGCGTACACACACTGATTACACACGCACATGTGCGGGTACGCATGGGCGAGATGGGGGAACGTCGGCTAATGATGTGCATCAGATCGCCTCAAAGGCTTCGGACTCACACACCTGTCATCCCACACGTCTGTTTCTCTTCCCCCTTCAGTTATGTATTAATCTTTGTAGTGGCTGAGTGATGCGTTGAGCCCTGATCTGCTACTGATCCCAGCCCAGATCCGACAGAAATAGAACATCTTTCTTATCCTACTATCAACCCCTCTTCCCCCCCCCCCCCCCCCCGTCCCCCGTCCCCCGTCCCCTTGAGGCTTATGGAAATACCTTTTCCTGTTTCCTGTGATTCTCACTTCCCTGGTCAGGCACAGTGCTTTTTCCTCCCTTCTGTTGGTGACAAGATGACAGGTTGAAAACGGGTAAACAACCGGGAAAAATACAACCCAACTAAACAAACGCATGCATGTGAGCGAGAGAAAAAATGTGTTGAAGAGAAGAGTGTTGACGACGAGACTGGAGCTCACAGAGGAGGAAGCACATCAAGGGAGGCGTCGCGCTTCAATCAAATCTTAGCTGGAGGTTGATTTGATGTTTGCAATATTGCTTTTACTGATTTTGTTCTTATGGAAGTGGATCCTCTTGGGGTGGAGTGATGAGACTCATTGCATGGATCCAAATATATGAAGTGAAAATAAAAATTAAACCAGATTGTTGTTTTATTCTTTGCTACGACAGTCTTATAAAATAAGAAAATTAGTCCGTAGTAAGGATTGACTAATCCTTCAGAGGCTAGACAATGGTGGTGATGGGGCAGTGACGGCCACAGGAAACATGCATGTATGTAATCCAGTCCAGTTGTATCTATTTGAGAACATCGTACCGGAGCTGCTTCACAGTGAAAGTGCCAGCAGGCACACGAAACATGATGCGTTTGTCGGTGCGAAAACCGCTGACCACAGCGATGTAATAAACGAGACAAAGGTCATTTCCTGCATGTTTTTGCCAGTGGACCAGTTCACTGCTGGGAGTAATGAAACAAGAAGGAGCCACGGTGAGCTCTGGGATGAAGAGTCCTCCATTGATGTTGGCTTTCAATGTGGCGAGTCCTGGGAGAGTGAGCTAGTGCCCGGTAAGACTTGTGTTTTCTGACTAATTGTAGGAGGAGAGCTCGACACCTGGCAGCAGCGACTCGTCCTCAGGCCAGAAGCGGAGCTTCTCCTCACTCATCCGCCGGTCCCCACTGGGAGTCAATGTGGTCCATATAGCTATTCCTCCCTGAAGGTGAGAGGCTGTCAGACGGGGTTCCAGATTGCCGCTCCGATCCTGGAACCGGAAAAAGAATCCCACTCGGTGAGAGATTATCTTGTGATGGAGAAGACACTTTAATGGTTGAACTTCGTGCTCGTGCGTTTAGAGTGCTGGACATTAGGTCCTAGTGTAACTTGAAGGTTTTATAGGGGTTTGGTGTATCCTTTCAAGTTGATTGATTGGACCAGATGTTCTTAAGATCCTGAGACAGTTAACTGGAGAGAAGTTGGTAAACCGGTATTCTCGCACACTGTTAGGGTGGTTAGCGGACAGACGTGTCCTGGTGAACTTGTAGTATTTCAAAGACGATTTGGTGTATCCTTTCAAGTTGATTGATTAGACCAGATTGGGTTTTGAAGGTACCAGAATCAACAGTAACTAGAGAAGATGGGTAAAAGTCAAAGTTAGTCTGAGCCTAAGCAGCCTGATGCCAAGGTCTTATCTCCAATAATAAAATACATGTGGGACAAAGATAATCAAACGGCCAAACAATTGGAAAATGGACGAAATTGCTGTTCCCTGGAAAAGGCAACTTTAGCCTACGACGAAAATTGGATCAACTCAAACCGTGTCTGGAGCAGAGAGGACAAGGCGAAGCAGAAACAGATGAAGTAATACGCCGCTGCTGTATGCTCCCCAGGCACAAACAACATTGCAGCCAAAAACCCACCAGTCAGCACTCCGAGGATGAACAAGGACGAGACTCATCAAAATCTATGGGCACCAAGTCAACGCTCACAACTACAGCCCGTCAATGAACATTGATGACAATATGAATTTGGATTATCTGAACGCGAGACAAAGAGGACATTACAACAGAGAAAGAAGACATGAAGAAGAAGCCATGACTCATGTGGATTGTGGTGGAAATTTATCATATGGTTCTTTTAGTTATAACTTGTCTCACTTAGACCTGCCTATACCAGCCTAACCCTGTTCACACGAAAAGGCTGGGAACCTGGCCTTGGTGGGTGAAGCAGTCAACACCAACACCCTGCTGCTGGAGACCCAAGCCGTCATGCTGGGCCCGCTGGAGGGAAGGGAGGCACTGGAGAACCAGCACAAGGACTGCGCAGCAGACTGTCAGACCCTGCTGCACTAAAATGAGAGGTTTTCTAAAGGGAGTCTGGTGCTCGGAAACACTACCCGCTTCATCCACAGGATTCCAACTTGTATTTATATTTATGTAACATGTGTCATTTTGTGGTATAGAGGTATGTCTAATTTTGGAACAAGGAATTCTACGCAGAAACTGACGTACAGCAGCACAGACAGCGAATTTGTTAATGAATTAAACTGAGGAAAAACACGATACAGAGGAAGTGTTAATTGACACTGACAGCACCTGAAGACAGAGTGAAGCAGGTGGCAGGTTTCACACACACAAACACGCTTAAACACATGTTCATCAGCTGTCGCAGCCATTTTGATACAATCGCGCTCGCTCCCACTTTTTTTTACAAACACATCATTTACTCGCACACATACAGGCCCAAAGCACTCGGGGCAAACGCGCCTCACATCACGGTCCCAACCGACTCTGATTAGTCGGTGACAGGGACGGAGAGCAGACTCACAGAGAGGCACAGACCAGCTGAAGAGGAGCGAGAGGACGACGGAGTGAAAACAGAGTGCAGAAGAGAAACAAGAAAAAGAGAAAAGGGAGCGCCACAGGCTACGTGGCATCCTCATCCTGAGGATTAATGCACGTCTGACAGGTCGCCGTGAAAACAGAGCTGGGACTGCAGCGGGCAGAATTAAACAGAAAAACGAGTGCGGGGGCCCCGGGAACAGTCCACTGCCAGCCAGACAAAACACACACACACGTCAGATAAAGACATGTCAAATGAGTATTGCCACATACCTGTAGTACATTCTAAACCCATAAAAGCCATGTCGCAGAGCAGACAAGATGGAACATTTTCAGTTAAAGAGCAGGAGTGCGTGTTATTTTGTGTGTGTGTTGGCTGTACACTGAGGCCAGGTGCAGGGCCTAAAGGAGTGGATTTTCGGGACCTCAAAAGGACAAAACATGCTTTGTGCATGTGCTCTCATCGCTTTGTGTTTGCATCATATCGCCATGATGCCACAACCTGCAGTCCGACTCAACAGATGGGGATCGCTGAGAGAAACCCTCCCACTATTGCATCACTCTTGTTGGGGTCTGACCATATGGCTTCAACATGTGCTGTGGACAAAGAGAATCAGGCCTTCACTTTTTAAGCAAAGGTTTCATCCTGATTTGTAGTTTGATGAGAGCAAACCTCCTCTCGGAATTTCACACTAGGGTGTGAATTTACCCCCCCCCCCCAAAAACTATGGTTCCTGAAGTCCCCTGAATGCACCGCTGCAATCTCATTGGCCGAAGGCCAAGAGACCCCAGGACCCCTGTGGTTCAACCACTGTTCTACAAAACGGTCTGTAACTCACACCTCAATGCTTTTTCCCTTCGACCTTGGTTGAGTTAGGGAGCACGCAAACGCTCTCTTCGCTCAGACCCCCGTCCAGGCAACAGGAGATCCAGCTTTCCCCGCCAGCGCGACGCTGGCCACGCAGGCCACGAGGAAGCAACGGCCTTCTCCCCTCCTCAAACCCTGTCAGGTCACAAGCCATTTCGCCGGATGAAACAGCCGTGTTCCACGCTGAGTAAAGGCCCACTCCGCCGCGATAACGAATCCGCTTCAGCGATCCGTTCTCCGCTTTTCTTTTTCTTTTGTGCACACAAACCGGCACAGAGGAGCCCGACGAAGCCTCGCTCCTCTCGTGACCGAGGATTCCCGGTAAGACGCGCAGACACGCCGTCAGCCGAAGTTAGATCATTCCCCCTGCAGCGAGGATTGATCACGTCTGCGTTTGCTCCAGAGCCACGCCAACGGACCGAAGCCGCACCAGCAAAAGCCGTGCGACACACAGCGCCCGCTACAAGGCCGCGCTGCAAGCAGCCTGCCCCCCCCTTCCTGACGAGGAAAAGGAACAACTTCCCCACGAACACTTCAACGTTGCAACGAAGCATCGACAAGTAAGATTCTTGGTATCTGGGCATAGCTTAGCTTAAATTAACTTAAGTTTAATTCAGACCATTCATTTATATGTTGATATTCCCGTGTTTTTGTGTGTTTAAGTTACTGTCACGTGATATTGAGATATTGCGCAATCATTACGGAGCAGAGAAGCTCCGTTGCATTGTGTATTAACTGTTTGACTGTTGCTTTTGGGATTATTTGATTTCATTTTTGTTCTTGCTCTATTTCTTTGAATCGATTCTGTGAGTGAAGTGTGGAAACGCGGCTATCGGGCATAAGTGTCGTCAGTTCGCGAAGCGACAACGGCAACTTGTGTGAGATACGATCGGCGATCCTCATTCTCACTACAACGCGACATCGCACACAGAAACTCTGATTCCTCTCTCTCCCCTTTTATTCCTCTTCTCACGTAACACACACAGCTCCTATCTCTGCCCCTGGGGAAACCCCGTTCAAACGATCGCCTCACAACACATGTGTGCATCGGCACACGTGATTACATACAGCAGGCTCGCCGCCATTTTGTCCGAGTCACTCGACTCCGCCATCTGGTGGTAGTTTAGCTGTAGTATCTTAAGGCCCCTCCCCTTTTGGCCCGCGTCACTCGACGCCGCCATCTTTGTAGTCTTTAGCAATAGCTGTAAGACTCCCCTTCCTTTTCACCCACACACACACATACACACACACACACACACAGACATACACCCTCATCCATTTTATTCATTCTTTAGTTTAGGCATATAAAATTGGATAACGTTTGTTGGTTGCAATATTAATTGATTCTATCATTTATTATTTTGATTTAATAAACTCTGTTATACTTTAAGGAGCAGTCGTCTGTGATTACTTGTGCATATGTATTTGATAAACCTGTATGTAGTAGCCTGTGCTCGAACTTAAAAACCTTCACTGTCACTGAATGTGTAGTCGCACCCGACTATTGACATTATGAGTGACTACTAATTATGAGACTTAGTTTTGTCGTTTGGTTATTGGTCCCTGTTCGCAGGGTGGTGCCCCGTTGTTATTAATAATCATTAATAATTGTTACATACATTAATAATTCTATTGATGTCAAGAATTCAGTTTCTTAAATGCTGATAACCCAAACACGCTCCTTTAGATCCCAACACTCTTTACCAAAGTCTAAAAATATCATAATACAAGTTTGGTTTTCAGAGCGGCAACATCACATGAACAGCACTGAAATCTATCAATGTTCTCTGTTCTTCTTTTTTTTCCAGACCACACACTTCTCCCGCCGGTTTTAGTCTTAGCCTTCTGTGCTGCACCGCTCTGCTCCTTTAATCAGTTTGTGCAAAACCCACCAGAGCGGTTTGAAATTCGTTCCTTCTCATTTCATAAGAGGATGTGAGTTATGATGCACGTAAGCACTGTGTCAGCGTGAAAGACGTCAGCTATGACGTGCAAATGCTTTGTTGCTCTGATCATGTTGCGGGCCCTTCAGACGCCATTAGAGGTGTTCAGCACACAAACAAACTCATCTTTAACGTGGAACACACTCAGCGTACTGAATGTTTAATGTCACTGACTGAAACCGTAGTTTTAGAAAGGCACATCTCCTTCCAACCTCTGCGGGTAGCGAGTATCACTATTACAGAGCAGCAGCGACAGAGCACAGAGCAGCAGCAACAGAGCACAGAGCAGCAGCGACAGAGCAGCACATCACCAGCCTGTAGTGTGGTGTGAACTGCAGCTGAGACAGCGTGGAGGCCATCGGATCATACACACCTCCACGCCTTTCACTCGCCTACCTACATACATTTGTTTGTTTGTTTTTGTGAGAACTTCTGAGCAGAGCTATCACCTTTTCCCTCTCACCTTTTCCCTCTCATTTCAGATAAACCGGAAGCAGGAACTTCCAACATGGCCACTTGGCCAGGTCTGTGTGGAGACTGCAAACTCGCATACTCACAGTTAAGGGACGATTTTCACCGCCTGGAGTCTGAAGTCCAGAAAAGGGAACAGCTGATCGACCGATTCGTATCCGTAGCAGCGGCCCAGGCAAAGCATATATCTATGCAATCTCAACTGGTCTCGGATACTGCGGACACTATTCCCTGGCTATCCGGCCCTGCGTACGGGGAGTGTAGTCGGTCCTCCGACCACGAACTGAGAGGACCTGCTATAGACCCGACCCATAGCTCCACTCCGAAACCATCCTGGACGGAGGTGGTACGCCACGGCGTCCTGACCAACTGGGGAGTTTCCGTTAACCACCTCCAACCATTTTGCAGTCCTGACGTAGAATACTCCCTCCCGGGCTTCCTCTACCCTTCACCCCTACTCGTTGGCGCAGACGGAGGTAACGTTAACTCAACGGTTAGATGCAAGGCTTAGCGAGATAGAAGTACGGCTCCGCACCATGGAAGCTAAGACGCTGGTGACTGCGGGCGTAGCCGATGCGGCCCAAACAGACGTGGCTCCCGCTAACCGTCTCCCTGCAGCCCCCGAGCAGCCGGGGGGCCGGGTGACTGCTCCCGGGAGGCTCAAACCTGGGGCGAAGCACTCGACTTGCCAGCAGCCACCTCGCGTTACAAACGGGTCTTCTGCACCCAGCAGAGTTCTGGTCATAGGTAGCTCTATTCTGAGAAACGTGAAGTTAGCTAAACCAGAGGCTACAGTTACATGTATACCCGGGGCCAGAGCAGGCGACATTGATTCCTACCTGAAAGTACTGGCTAAAGATAACCGTAAATACAGTAAGATTGTTATTCACGTCGGCGGGAATGACAGCCGGCTACGGCTCTCTGAGATCACTCAAGTAAATGTGGAATCTGTGTGTACATACGCAAAAGCCATGTTTAGCCGCATGTCATCGTTTCACCGCTGGCTGTCTTGGTGGTGCCCAGCAAACAATGTGGGCTTCGTAGATAACTGGGACACTTTCTGGGGAAAACCTGGTTTGCTTAAGAGGGACGGCATTCATCCTACTTTGGATGGAGCAGATCTCATCTCTGCAAATCTGACCCAGTTTCTGTATGGACCTGGTACATGACAACCCAGAGATCAGACCAGGAAGCAGAGTTGCAGTCTTACACACTCCTCTGAGCTTCCATTAGAGCAGTTACTCACGCAAAACCACATAGAGACTGTCTGCCCCACGGCCACTTAAATGAATTAAATCAAAAACAAACGATCGAGGAGTTAAAGAAAATAACTTAATCCAAGTTAAAACTACCGCAACAGTACAACAAAATAGGATAATTAAATGTGGACTCTTAAATATCAGATCTTTGTCATCTAAAGCTCTACTAGTAAATGAGCTAATATCAGATAATCATATTGACTTATTTTGTCTTACTGAAACCTGGCTGAGTAATGATGAATATGTCAGCCTAAATGAATCAACTCCTCCAAGTCATATCAACACTCACATTCCTCGAGGCGCCGGCCGAGGAGGTGGAGTAGCAGCCATCTTTGACTCTAGCCTATTATTACACCCTAAACCTAAACTAGACTACAAGTCATTTGAAAGCTTGGTTCTTAGTCTTTCACACCCAACCTAGAAAACAATACAGCCAGTTATATTTGTTAGTGTATAGTGTACCGGGCCCCATGTCCGTATTCGGAATTTCTATCGGAATTTTTTCAGTTTTTATCAAGTCTAGTCCTTAAAACAGATAAAGTAATTTTTGTCGGTGACTTTAATATTCATGTGGATGTCGAGAACAATAGCCTCAGTACTGCATTTATTTCATTATTAGATTTGATTGGTTTCTGTCAGAATGTACAGAAACCCACTCACTGTTTTAACCACACTCTCGACCTGGTTCTGACTTATGGCATTAACATGGAAGATTTAATAGTCTATCCACAGAACCCTCTTCTATCGGACCATTATCTAATAACCTTTGAATTCTTACTAACGGAGTGTACACCGTTAAGCAAGAGTTACTACACTAGATGTCTATCTGATGGTGCCGTAGCTCAATTTAAAGAAGTGATTCCGTCTGTATTTAACTCAATACCATGCTTCGATGTGACGGAGGACTCCTGTGCTCACTTTAGTCCGACCCAGATTGATCATCTTGTCGACAGTGCTACAAGCTCACTGAAAAGGACACTAGACTCTATTGCTCCTATAAAAATGAAGTTGGTAAAACAAAGGAGATTCGCACCATGGTATAACCCTGAAACCCGCAAATTAAAGCAAACATCGCGAAAACTTGAAAGAACATGGCGTTCCACTTGGAAGAATCTCGGTTACTCTGGCGAGACAGTCTTAAGACATATAAGAAGGCCCTCCGTAATGCCAGAGCAGCTTATGACTCATCGTTAATCGAGAAAAATAAGAACAATCCCAGGTTCCTCTTCAGCACTGTAGCCAGGCTGACAGAGTCACAGCTCTGTTGTGCCGAGTATCCCTATAGACCTCAGTAGCAATGACTTCATGAACTTCTTTAATGATAAAATTATAATTATTAGAGAGAACATTAATAATCTCCTGCCCTCGACCGATCTTTCCACAAATAGAGTAACCTTAGAAACAGCTGAAACATTTTTACGTCTAAACCTTCCACCTGTCTCTTAGACCCTATACCGACTAGGCTGCTTAAAGAAGTGCTACCATTAATTAGCACAACTTTATTAGATATCATCAAAAGTCTTTAGTAACAGGTCATGTACCACAGTCCTTCAAAGTAGCTGTGATTAAACCTCTTCTTAAGAAGCCCACTCTGGATCCAGAGGTGTTGGCCAACTATAGACCGATCTCTAACCTTCCCTTCCTCTCTAAGATCCTTGAGAAAGCAGTTGCAAATCAGTTGTGTGACTTTCTATGTAACAATAGTTTATTTGAGGATTTTCAGTCAGGATTTAGAAAGCATCATAGCACAGAGACAGCTCTGGTAAAAATAACTAATGACCTTCTAATCGCATCAGACAAAGGACTCGTCTCTGTTCTTGTCCTGTTAGACCTTAGTGCTGCGTTCGACACTATAGACCACTACATCCTGTTGCAGAGACTGGAACATTATATTGGCATCAAAGGAACCGCACTGAACTGGTTTGGATCCTATTTATCGGATCGATCTCAGTTTGTTTATGTAAATGATGAAGCCTCGATGAAGACCAACGTCAGTTATGGAGTTCCACAAGGTTCTGTGCTTGGACCAATCTTGTTCACCTTATATATGCTTCCTTTAGGCAATATTATCAGAAAACACTCTATAACCTTTCATTGTTATGCAGATTATACTCAATTATATATATTGATCAAACCAGACGAAACCAACCAGCTTGCTAAACTGCAAGCGTGTCTTAAGGACATAAAAACCTGGATGACCTGCAACTTCCTGATGTTAAACTCAGACAAAACTGAAGTTATTCTACTCGGCCCAGAACACCTCCGAAATCAGTTCTCTAATGATATAGTTTCTCTAGATGGCATTGCGCTGGCATCCAGCAGCACCGTCAAGAATCTTGGAGTTACCTTTGATCAGGATTTGTCTTTCAACTCTCAGATAAAACTTATTTCTAGGACTGCCTTTTTTCACCTACGTAATATTTCAAAAATCAGGCACATCCTATCTCAAAGTGATGCAGAGAAATTAGTTCATGCATTTGTTACCTCTAGATTAGATTACTGCAATTCCTTATTTTCAGGCTGCTCTAATAAGTCTCTTAAATCTCTCCAGCTGATCCAGAATGCTGCAGCTCGTGTACAAACAAGCACTAAGAGGAGAGATCATATTACTCCTGTATTAGCTTCTCTGCACTGGCTCCCTGTAAAATCTAGAATAGAATTTAAAATCCTTTTACTTACCTACAAAGCCCGAATTGGTCAGGCTCCATCATATCTTAAAGAGCTTATAGTACCATACTGCCCTACTAGAGAGCTGCGATCCATTAATTCAGGGTTACTTGTGGTTCCTATAGTCTTAAAAAGTAGGATGGGAGCCAGAGCCTTCAGTTATCAAGCTCCTCTTCTGTGGACCAGCTTCCCGTTTCAGTCAGGGGGGCAGACACACTCACCACATTTAAGAGTAGGCTTAAGACTTTCCTCTTTGATGGTGCTTATAGTTAGGGCTGGCTCTGGCTTGCCTTGGACCGGCCCATGGACAAACTGGTATCGGCAAAAACTACAGGGGGACTTCCTACACTGAGCACCTCTCTCCTCCTCTTCTTCACCTCCGTCTGTATGCATTGATGTCCCATTAATGCTCATTACTAACTTTACTTCTTCCCCGGAGTATTTGTGCTTTCTCGCCTCACAGGTTCCTGTGTATCCGGGTTTACCTGGACCAGGTGTTGCCTCCTGTCGTGGTTGTGTCATACATTGAATGTGCTGTAATTACATTGAATGTGTTGTAATTCACTATCCTGTTCTACACATGACATCATTGCACTTCTGTCCATCCTGGGAGAGGGATCCCTCCTCTATTGCTCTCCCACAGGTTTCTTCCTCTTTCCTCCCCGTTAAAGGGTTTTTTTGGGGAGTTTTTCCTGTTCTGATGTGAGGGTTCCAGGACAAGAGGATGTCAAATGTGTACATATTGTAAAGCCCTCTGAGGCAAATTTGTAATTTGTGATTTTGGGCTGTACAAAAATAAATTGAATTGAATTGAATTGAATTACACAATGCTTAACTATGACAAGCTCCAACTCCGCTAAACAAGCCTCATAGTTGCCATACCCTGGCCGAACGCTGGCCGATGCTACGCTATGATTGGTCGGCGTTAGAGAGGCGGGGCTTAGCAAAAGCTCAATTAGGGTACGAAAAATGAGCTGAGAGAAGTAGTGCCACACTTTGGGAAACAGACCGAGAATGACACCATGTCTACACAGGCTGCATAGCAAAACAACACGTTAGCACAGCAGCTGCTCCAGTCCTCTGTCTGTGTCTACATGGGATGCGTTCAGGTACAGAGTGTACTTCACACACACACACACACACACACACACACACACACACACACACACACACACACACACGAGCAGCACCCAACAATCAGTCACTGTAGTGAAGCACATACTGTAAAGAGGAAGAAAACACAACTTGAATACACTTTTTGGTTTCGTTTGAATATAATGTTCAGTGAAAGGACTGTGAGAACAGAACAGCTTTCTGTGGTTCTGGGGTTGGGAGTGAAATATGTCTTGACGAAAACAGTTTTAGTTGCCTGGCAACCTCATGACAAAACTCTGGAAAGTCACACCCAGCTGTTTCTCCCGACGATGAATATTTGAAGCGATTGTAAATGGACGTCCACCTGTGTGTGTGTTCCTGCCTCCGCCACTTCCTCACCCCACCCTCTCTCTGCGACTCCGTCTCGCCTACAACCTCCTTTTACGCCAGCTAATCATTTAAAGGGGATCCAAAAAAAGCACGTCTGAAAAGTTCCTGCAGCAGCATGACAAACCGACAAGAGAAGAAAACATATCCGTAATGAAACTAATCCGAAACGACAACAGTGATAATTGGGTGAGTCCCAAACACGAGCATGGAAATTTGTGTCTGCATCTGTGTCGCTCGTGTGTCCTCGCTAAATGAGGACGAGGTGAGGAGGAGGTTAGGAAACGGGGTTTTTTTTGTTGGCGGATAAAAATGAGATAAATGCTCCTTGCTGAGGGAGGTATGAGTTTACAGAGCCTACGTGTAGATAAAGGGTTCCTTTCATCTGTCTTTGCAGTTTCTCCCCCTACTTTTTTTCTACTTTTCTCCTCCTGACTTTTTGGTGAACTCTCTCTGCTCCCTCCCGTCTTTTAAAAGCGGAGGACTGCATTTCAGAGAAAAAAGAAGGAGATAAGGCTTTTTAGACTCTCCAGTGTTTCATTCTTCTTCAAATTCATTTCTGATCCTCTCCCAGGCGAGGCTCGCTTTCCCTCGCCACGCGGGACGGGGTCTTGTCTCTTCCTACCCTCCTCTTTACTCCCCCCCTTATCTCCTTTCGCTTCCCTCTTTCTTGTCCACTTCACTCACTTCCTCCTCTCGTCGCTCGCCTCCTAGCTCAGAGAATGTGCCTGAAAAAAAACGAGATGATGTCAGAAAACCCTCTGCTAATATTTCATGATCCAGTCTAGACCTCCTTTGCGAGTATATAGAACCGGGATCAGGGAAAAGTAAAAAGCACGAGAGAGCGATGATTAACTTCTACGGGTATACCTCGAATACCCCACGAGCCGCCGCTGCGATGCGTTCAAAGATCAATCGATCGCAGCTTCTCTCTACACACCTGATGTGTGAGGAAAGAGTTGTTCACCTGAGAGATCATTTACATCCTCGTTGTGGATATACGTTGAGAATGTACAGCCGAAGCTGAGATGGTTTCACTGGAAAATGAGGCGTCTCTAAAGCCGGCTAAGCTCTTAAGCTGCTCATTTCTGACGCTTCCGTTACCTTGCTTCTCTCTCTCTCTCTTTGTTCCTCTCTCTCTTGTGCTTTTGTTGTTTTTCCTTTATTTTTCCTGTCCCCGCTCACTTCTTCTCTCTCTCCTTCCTCCCCCTCTCCTTCCCGGCCTGCTATCTGTAGTGTTGCATTGTCGCTGCCGGTCGGCGGCTGGGAGTTCGATGAGAGGGCCACGGTCAGGCTGAGGCAGCCATCCGCACAGAGCGGCGGCCGAATAAAGCCGCTTTTTGCTAAAAGTCCCCAGACCTCGGCTTTCGGAGGCTCCGGATCTTTTGTGCGGATCTTCGTCGACTTCTTTTATTCCCCAACAAACGCCGGCTGACTTAACTAGGTCATGTTGCAGTGCAGCCAATTTATGTCCTCGTGAGATTGTGTTTGTCAGAGAAGAGAGACAACAGCACGTTCAGTGGGGAGAAAGTTCCCGCCGATCGAGAGGCCACGCTGTCATAAAAGACGCTTTGGAGTTGTGTTTAGTCCCCGAAATTTCAACTGCGGTGTATTTCTGTCAGACAAACAGAAAACACGTTTCATTATGTTCATTTACAGCTATCATGCTCCTGTTTACAGCTGTGTAACATCTGGACCGAATGCAGCCGAGTGTTACCGAGAAAGCAACGACTACTTTGGGAGCTGTTCGCTGCGAAAAAATACAAATGAGTTGACCTTTAACCCTGTTTTCTGCTGAGCTTTTAAAGTTGGTCAAACAAATTTCAGCTGACCTGGAAACACGAGGCAGCATCTCTGAATTATATATAATCGTCACATTTACAAATAAGTTGGATTTGACGTCTTATTGGACGGATTGGCTTCGACTCTGCGCTCAACCGGGCAGCTAATAAAGCTCAGACTTGTTATCATGTGGGGACAGTAAAAAATGAATTAAATTGTAACATCTATTTCTCCGATTTGTTTGCGTTCATACCACTACATTTATTACATATTATTAAAGTAACATGATATGTAGGTGACTGTAGGACAGTGATTGGTGTGGGACAGGGGGCTGGACCTTGTGTTTCAGGCCCTGCTGGACTTACTGAGTACAAACCTTCAGCGCTATGAATGTTTATGTGTATGTAGGTGTGTCCTTCGCATATCTTGAGTACCGTTTATCTACATCACACTTGGCAGGTGTGTTGCTCAGGACCCAAGGACGTGCAGTGTTGAAGTTGGTTCAATTTAGACAAGCATCACGTTTCATAATAATACATTTTGAATAAATATGGGGTAGCTCGCTGTGCGGCAGCGGGGGCGGGGCTTCAGGGCTCTGCTGACAGGGTGGAGCATCACGTCCGCAGCGGGCCTTTGCAGGCCGCGACTCATTGACTGCAGTTGACTTTCGCTGCTGGATGCTGGATATCGTAATGTTTTAAGCTTCAAGCTATTTCCCTTCACTTCACTGGAATCAACGAGCGATGAGCCGTCTGGAGAACGCTGCAGGCGGCAGATCCTCCGTTTCAGAACAGCCACTCCACTATCAGGCACTCCACGATTACTAATTATTAAAAGATTGGAAATGATGTACCCTATTAAACCTCACTATGTATATTAAATAATACTTTTCCCAATAACCACCAAAACCTCAGGAAGATCTTTTTTTAGAATACAAAAAGGAAGGCTACAATAACATAAATCTTAACAAATAAAAATGAATTGACCCTCCCCATATCAGCTAAATAAAACATTTAAATAGCCCCACACACATTTTCAAACGTGTGGAGTGTGAAGTGTGTGTCCAGGTATAAGATGTGTGAAGGAGATGTGGAGAATAGGATGGAGGGAACAAAACAAAGACAGTAACCTGACTGGAGTTGAAAGCGATAGACTCCAACTTCAGGATGAGAAAGTCCGTTTCATGTGACGGTGTTTAATTTCCTTTCAGACGCAACAAAGCATCGGCAGAGAGAGGATAAGGACGGAGAGGCAGGAATGTGAATAAAAACGAGTGGACATGTTAAGGAGAGGAAGGTGTTTTATCACAAGTTCTCCCGAGGGTTCTTCTCTTTTTTCTCCTCTGTCGCTTGCCAGCGTGGCGCACCGCTGCCTCATGGCCGAGTGAGGGAATTTTAGTGAGCTCCGGTGGGAATGCACACACACACACACACACACACAGGAAAGATATAACATAGACCACTCAGAGAAGAGCAGAATACCGTTCAAAGGCTCCATATGATTCTCCTTCACACGGTATCGGCGTTGGAAAAAGAGAAAAGAAATTTAGCTTTCATGCATATTACGGAACAAAGATTTCTTTAAAAGAGTGTGGAAACTTTTTGTTGCTTTTGCCATTTCCGTTCAGCTTCTCTAATTTAATAATTTCCCAAAAAATAATTGGATGGAGCTATACTGAGATAAAGTAAAAAAAAAAGAGAGCAGCTAATCTTCTGGCTGAGGAAGGGGAGCCGGAGATCAGCTGAAATCAACAGGAATCTGGCTGAACTCTGAGTGAACCCCGACAGTATTGAGGCTGCTCCAGTGCTTCTCAAACATCCACTCTCGGGACCCAAATATCAAAAAGAGTTCTTCTCACGCCTCAAACTGCTTTGCATCTTTTATGTCCATCTTCCTATATTCACCTGTAACGTGAACTTTTAGTGAACCTCAGACAGACAGACAGACACACACAGGCAGCCCCCCCCCTTTCACTCAAAACTATTTTATCGTCTTCTTTTCCGACCCGTCAAAACATCTTCAGTAGCGAGTCAGCTGGAGACGAGCATACGCGGAGCTCCCTGCACACATACGCAACACACACACACACACACACGCACACACACACACACACACACGCTCCTCTGACCTCTAACCGTATTGGACAAGTAACAGCTGGTTTGAGACAAACCGCTTTCCTCTGCGGGGGAGCGAGGGCTAACTGGAGTAAATGAAGAGGATGGGTTGTCGTCGTTTTGTCAGCACAGCGACAATTAATGCCGTCAATATTCATTAAAGTCCTGCTCCTCCTGGAACCTAACACCAAAACATTTACATGATACCTAATCCCACATGGGCCACACATTCAGTCACACACACACACACACACACACATGGCCAAACATTAGTACATCCCACAGGCCACACGTGAACATGAACAGCTCCCAGCCTGGGAAAGCCAAACTGAAATATGTGATTCCCTCACTGTGGTGTGGCCTGGTGATGTAGGAAATGAATGTAAACTTTTTATTACACCTATCAGCTGCTACAAAATGTTCTTATGCTGCAACTGCTCGCAACGCTGGTTTGATTTGTTGTTGTTTATGTCTTTTCATGACATTTTTAAAGTCCTCCTTCACTCAAAAAAAAGAGAAAAATGAGCTGAGAGAAGTAGTGCCACACTTTGGGAAACAGACCGAGAATGACACACACACACACACACACACACACACACTCGGCAGGGTCTAAATGCCAAGTCACCTTGCTAACCACGCAGCACTAACACTCCGCACACCTACTGGCAACAAAAGAGCATCCAAACTCCACTCTGTTTCTGCGTGTGTTCGGGTACGTAAAGTGTGTCTATACGGAGATACAACAGAGAGATTAAAACACATCGCAATCGAGGCCAGAGCGCGTGCATGTGCAGCTCACTGTGTGTGCATAAGGCGTGTGCCGGGATGAATTGCAGCAGTCCAGCAGGCTTGGGGCCAGAGGACGGAGCCTCACTGTGTGTGTGTGAGTGGATGCGAGAGCACAGGGCAGCAGCAAGGCAGTCTGCAGGAGGAGAAGTGTGAGTCTACGTGTGCCTGAGTCGGGGACTACTTTATCGGAATATTGCTGTTTTCCAACCCGAGTACTTGACAATGGTTCAATGAAACATCATAACGTGATTTTTAGGTGTTAATGTACCTGGTATTTGAATGCCAGCCTGTCGACCTGGCTCAAATTCACACATTTCTTTTCCGTCACGACTATTGGTTCAAATCCCATTTTCTTACTGCCTTCATCGTAGAGAAAAGCAGAGAGACATTTGGCTCATTAAATTGGAACTGCTGTATGGTTTGCTACAACAGCTAGATAAATCAAAGGGACAACGCTCTGGATTCACTTTATTCTCCATGAAGTATTTCAGGTCATTTCTATTCAAATGAATCGCTTTTGGAAAGCTATAGACTCACGCTGCTTGCCCTGTTATCTCCGCAAGGCACAGGCAACAACCTCCGGGTTTGAAAAGTGAAGCTAATGTGGAAGCGCCTTAAACGTGCATTATGTCTAATGTCCAGCAGGGGGCGACTCCGCTGGTTGCACAAAGAAGTCAGATTGTATAGACGTCTATGAGAAAATGACTCTACTTCTCTCTTGATTTATTCCCTCAGTAAACATTGTAAACTTGAGTTTATGGTCTCAATCTCTAGTTCCAAGACTTCTTCAATACAGCATGATGTTCATTTCGTACATTATGGTCCATTTAGAGTCAAATAGACTATAAAGCAGGGGATGCTTTAGGGCGGGGCTACACGGTGATGGACAGGATGCTTGAGCGTTGTCTGGTCTGTGAGTCTGGATGTCTAAGGTGTGGGACTCCACTGACGAGATCTCTGGAAAGACAGAACACTTAAACATACATTTTGGTTGGTTGGTTTGGTTGGAAGGAAAATGATGATGGAAGGTTATTTAAATTCATGGCATGGTTCGGGCTAACCCTTGAAATATAACTATTGGGTTACTAAAAACATCAGCGGCCTGAAATGTTGATTTGTACTCCGCTCACTTCTCTCCGGCGGCAGCAACACCACGTCGTCGGTAACAGTAAAAGTATTTCAAGCCTGGCTCTGAAACGGAGCGGGGAAATTAATCGTCGAGGCCCAGATTCATAAATAAGTTCTTTGCGATCAACGTCTGTAGACAAACAGGCCATTTTATCATAAGTCTCATCTTTATGAATGAGGCCTCTGGCGCCTGAGTGCGAGACTCGCTCCTAACGAGTCATAATGAGTGTAGTGAATCAAAATGTGAGTAACGCAACATAATACCAGCTATTTAGTGGAGGCTTTTATCCAAAGCGCCTTGCTTTACAGCAAGAATAAATATTGGTTGCATGAGTGGCCCCAGTGGGAATTAAAAAGGACCATTAAGAATGTGGGTCAGTGTTTGTTTTTCACGTGAATCCCTTTGATCTGAGATAGAAGGCAGAAATGAAACAGAAGTTAGTATTTAAGACCTTTTCCATGGTGCTACATTCTATTATTGAGCATGCTGTGTGAAGATTATTTATTTTCTACAAAGATGTTTGTCTCATAGCGTTCCCACCCAACATGAACACATTAAAGGTTCCCTGTGGAGCTCTTTAAACAAACAGCTGGGTTCACTGTTTATTGCCTCAACGCATTGTGAGCATCACTGAGGCCTGACAAAGGTGTTCAATATTTTTAACATATATATAATAATAATAATAATATATAGGGATGACAAGATTATTGTGTTGTGTACGATATCAATATTTGAGGTCTGTTAAAATGTTGGATTTAAAAGCAAAATTGCCTGAAAATGATTTAAACATGAATATTTTAACATTTTTTGTCTTCAATAAAATTATACTAAATCTCTTTTGATGGTCAGACAAAAGCTATGTTTTTGAATTCATAGATTCATCAAAAAATTGAATGATAATGAACACTTTTTTACTGATACATGTGAGTTTGTTTTACCTTCCAGTCATTGGTCCGTCCATTTGTGTTTCTGATAAGTTTCACCCGTTAGCCGTCGTCGTGTTTTATGGCTCCGGTTTCACAACATATTTAAATTGTCACCGTCTGCATTCAGCGCTTCACCTCCATGCTGTTACGTGCATTCATGTGCATCCTCATACGAGTGCTAGTAGGACACAAGATAAGAACAGAACAGACAATCACAAACACACCTCCACAGCACGACCAGTGGTCAACCCTGTCCCCTCATCCTTTATCTGCTGGCTCAGCTTTACTGAAAATATGCATTTCATATCCTTTATTCGATCCCAGTCCTTCTCCTCTCTTTCGTTTTTTATCCATCCATCTCTAACCAAGTCGGAGGCAGTTACATATATCATACTCTACTTGTCATCTGTCATCACACTGGAAGCATCTGCTGCCGATTTGTTATGTGGGAGTCATCTGGTGTGCTGTTCAAAGGCCACCTCTCCTTGGCTGATCATCGGGCAAACGGTGACAAATGTCTTCCATGTGCATATGTTCTGGTCTATAAAAGCACAGGGAGTTTTTCTACTTCACGGAGATCGCAAGAGCGGTAATCTTTTCGCTCTATTCTGCCACGCACTTCATTCGTGCCAAAATGTCAACTTTACCATCGCGATATTTAATTATGTATCATGCAGATTCAATTTGCTGGGCCAATATAGTTTTTGACAAAGTGCCACCAGGACAAGCTTCAACTTTTTAGTTCTACTACATACCGGAAAGGCTTTCAGGCCTGTGACGAAACTGACAAAAAAAATGATTCATATTCACCTGCAAATATTTCATATTGAAACGATTCATTCTGGCAGCGAAGCAGCAGTTGAAAGACTTTTTCAATAAAAGGTGTGAATAGATTCACGCAGGCAGAGGACACACACACACCAGGATCCTGGTGTCCTTGGCAGTCTAGCCTGAACTAATGTAAGCTGTTTTATTGAGTTTCCTTTGAGCAAAAACCTACCCAGTGTATATGTCTAGGGCTTTTATTGTGAAAGGTAAGAACAGAGGAGTGTATCTGGTATGAGTTGCCTTTGTCAAGGTTGGTCAAAGGAATAATAAAGTGTTGTTATAGTGTATGTTTTAAATATGTCCGTTAAACACAACGTGATTGGTTGATGGGTTGACAAATGTACCTTGCTTTGAGTTCTGTTTGAGTACCAATGACAGAAACGACAGTTTAAAAAAAATCATTGACTTGAAAAACACCCCCCATGCGTAACATTCTTAAGGTGGTATGAATAATTGAAGGCTAACAAAAAAAGCTATTCCAGTGAGGTCTGCTTGCGGGTAAACATGAAGGAAGAAGTCAGTTGCACATTCACGAGTCGGATAAATTCCTTTTTCCTATTTTTTATAAAATCGGGATGTTCAAGGTCAAGACGTCAAAACTTTGATTTGCAAACCTAGAACGAAACAGGTGGCAGCAGAGTTTTGCGTTTGATGTTCTCACCATCTCACTCTGAAGGTTGTACAAAGAGGAAGATCTTTCTGGTATGTGATGTGTCCTGTGCAGTGCTGCTAAACTGTTGCTCTAAGCGCTGAATGTTTGCTTTAATAAGCCTCGGGACCAAAGCAGCAGTATTCTTTACACAGCTTACCGGAATGGTCCGTACTGCAGCAGCAGCTCAGTCCTGCTATTTTCACGGGCCTTTGGAGAGCAGGTGCCGATGTGAAGAGACCACGGTGGCTGTGATTAGGGACTTTTTAGCATCAGATGTTGGATCCAAATCACCAGACAGCCACCCATTTAGGAGGAAACTGTGGTGAACTGTAGATTGCTTGTAGGCTGCGAGCCAAACAACGCTGATGAGGCAGATGCTGGGAGAGAGCAGTGTGTGTGTGAGTGTGTGACGGAAGAAAAAAAGAGAGTATTATATGTTCCCTGAACACTGGGGAGAGGCCTGCCAGGCTAATGTACAACACCAGACACAATCCAATCCCAAAATTGCATATATATAGACTCATAAAACCTTAAAATCTCATTTAAAAAAAAGCCAACGGAAACACATATGATTTCCTTCTTTTTGCAATTAAGCCTTGTGCCTCAAACCCTGTGGCGGTTTGCCACCACTTGAAGCAGCAGCAGCACCTTGGAGGAACGTCTGTTGAAATACAGATGATCAGCATCCAGTTGGAAGAAACCGGGAATCTAGGACGGGAATACGCGAAGAGTCGCATGTTTTCTGTGAATATCGCGATCGTTTGCTCGTGTGAGACTGGAATAATCCTGTAATCTGTAATTTGTGCAAATCAACATTTTGGGACAAAATATTTCCTCCCTCTTGAAACAGCGACTCGGCCTGCGCAGCTGTGACACGGGCAGCTGGATTGTCTGCTTCTCACTGGTCCGATAGACACGACACACATTAACGCGCCTGCTCACACGGATACAGTGCTGGCAAACACGGACAAATCCATACACAATTACACGAGTCACCTTTTCCCCCTCACGCTCACACATTCCACACACCTTCCGGACGCCATGCCAGGTGCAGCTGTGCTCTCACAGAGGAACAGCAGGACCGGAGCGGGGCTATTTCGAGCTGTGGCCGCCAGATTGAATTAAAGCCGGATTAATCCCTGCAGAATTTGTGTCATTCTTCCAAGCAACACTAAATCCAAATCAAATTATACAACCCCACCCCCCCAGTCCCACTGCCACCACCACCACCATCATCCATCCATCCATCCATCCATCCATGGTACTGTAGTCAGCCTCAAGTGTGCGCTTGTGTGTATACATCAGTGTCTCTTTCCTCTCCTTTGCTTTCCTCCTCTAGTTTTCCAACCGCATGATCTATGTGTCCCCCGCTCTCCCCTCAGCCAACTCCTCGCTCCTCTCCAGCTGTGACTGATGAGAGGGAAGTTAATTGATAGCGACAGGCCCTAAATCCAGCGGAGGAATCGTTAAATGAAAGAGGACTTTGGGACGGTCATTGAGTTCGGTCAACTTAGTTCTTTTTTTTTGTTTGCCTGGTGCTGGCAACACTGAAAACCGTCACTTGTGACAATTAATCACGCAGAAACGGACACAAAGACAAATCATGGAGAGCAACATGACTTCTGGATTTTGGCCATGTGGCACTGCTCAATCTGACATCGAATAGAAAGACAAGTGTTGGGGAGAATGAGACAGAAATAGACACTGAGCACATTTTCATATGGCCTTTACTTTACATCATGCTTGTGGTCAAACGTTTCAACGTGAGAATTGCCAGCAGCTGTGAAACGTAATGATGTTATGTGTTAGAGGTCTGAAGCCCAGTTTCAGCTTGGTGTGCTGGATACTGAGGTCATATCTCAAAAAAAGAAAAAATAATTTCAGATATTTGGGCTCATTCAGAAGTTATTTATTCAGTTAACTGCTTTATTATAGTTTTGTAAATCTGAATTCTCATCATGAAGATCTGAATGAGTTTCTAAGGCTGGTCCTTGCTGCTATGAATGAAAGTCTGGTGATGAAATACTGAATCCTCTCCCGTCGACTTGACTTCAATCACAAAAAAACAATACAGATACATTTCAATATCGAAATACATGCAATCAAAACACCATCATGTGTTAGTTGTGTTATATAGTGTAGAATGTAAATTCACAGAAAAAAAAGCAAATCCTGTCAGACTGGTCTGATGAAGTAGAATGGCCTACTACCTAAATGTAGGTCAAATGATGTGCTGTCCTCTGGAATATGTAAATGTTTGCCTCTGAAGCACACTGCACACGCCCATGTAGTGTTGGTAGGTCATTCTGAGCAGTAGCACCGGCACACATTGTACTCTTTGGTGCATCGATACTCTTTTTGACAACAATGGGTGATTCATAATGGCAGTAAATAAACTGCATTCTTCAGGGGTCAGTGGGAGGACTACGTGACACTCACCTGTTTTTTTCTCTGTCTGCAGCTCGTCTAAGTAACGTCACATTCGCCTTACAATAATGTTGGAGAACGCGTGCCAGAAGGTGGCACAACAGAGTTTCAAAAGTCAAATCCTACGCCACTAAACGCAGGCGGGGAGCAGCAAGCTACTGTTGGCTCCACTCCTAGCAGTGAAGAGCCTTCTGATGGAACGTTAGCATCGGTGAATCAACCGGCGACATTCGTGTTTTTCCCATAGAAATGAATGAGGCACACTGTGGATGAGAATGCGTTATCAACTGTATTGAGTCAATGATATTTCTCTACATATGTGGAGCAAGAAAGAGGAAGAGAGAGAGAAAGTAAGCGAGCCGTCAGCAGGGGACTGAGTCTGATGCTCAGTTTGTCCTGGAGCAGGTCGTGATGGGCTTTGCACTTAACGCACTGCACCGCTCTAATCTGGGAAATGTTAATCTGCAATTCCCTGAACCACTTTGTAAATCTCCTGTTGAGAACGCAACAACCACATTTTTTCGGAAATCTTCACTTTCTCTCTCTTACACACACACACACACACACACACACACACACACACACACACACACACACACACACACACACACACACACACACACACACACACACACACACACACACACACACACACACACACACACAAACACACAGCCAAACTCATGCATAATTATACATTGTATTGAGCAAAATCGTTTTCATCTTGAACTTTTTTTCAACCATGCACAATGCACACATGCTGACTGATGACACGTAATGAAGATTGCGATTAGTTTCAGAGCTGAAGGAAGAGTGCTCGTCAAATTAAAACAAAGCCGTCTCCCTCTGTTCGGTCCTAAAGTCATCATGGAACACAATCAAATTAAGAAAAAACATGTTTTTTTCTTTCTCAACGTTCGTGACCCAACATTAAACGAGACTGTATCGGTGGGTTTTCGTCCACATGTTATTGTGTGCACTTTTAATTTGCATTAAAAAAAACCTGAGTGAAAATGCCCCCAAAAAAGAAAGAAAAAAAATATTTACGCTTGACGTCATCTTCTCCTGCAATGGTAGTAACGACTTGAGAATTGGCGCCACCTACTGCTTATCTCGATGTAACAAGTCAGAATAATCGCATAATGGCAGCGGATGGAAACAAGAATTCATTTGCATTTTATTTTGTCCATTTTCTCCAAAGAATGTGCGATGCACTTTGGTTGGAAACCTGTTTTATGTGGTGCATAAAATGACACAATGTCCTTAAAATGTCCTGTTATTTGTACGCCTTCATATCAGGTTGGATCACCAAAGTAAGCTGGCTTCATTATTTGGAAACCATTAATATGTGTCCAAAACCACATGTCAATCAATGCGCTAGTTCTTGAGGTACATCAGTGTAGACTGAAAGCGCTGGACCGACTGGCCAACAGACTGACTCTGCCATCCATGCCGCCAGCATGGCTAAAACCTTCAAACCATATCCAGCCCTGCTCTCAGGGCTGGATATGAACCACAGGCAGACTCTTGTTTGTTGCCTCGGGCTTCACACGGCTGCAGCGCCAAACAAAGAGCAAAGAGACGTGATGATAAACAGAGGAACAGAAGAAGAGAAAAACCATTGATGGGAAAATTAGAGAGATAGAGAGAGATGAAGAGTTCAATGTCTCGTCTTTTCCGGCGTACAAGTCTCTCTCTCTCTCTCTCGCTGTGTGGCTAAAGACTCCTCATTTTGTTCATTTCCTGGCGTGGGAGATAAAGGTAGGAGGTGGTGCAAAAAGATGTGCAGGGGAGACAAGAGGAGCAAGAACAAAAAGGGAGATGAATCAGTCAGACGAGGAGACTGAGGGCTATTGTTTTTGCGGAGCACGGTTTAAAAAACAACAACAAAGGAGGCAAAGGAGAGGAACCCCAGAAAGAGAGAGAATGAAAAATAGAGGAGGAGATCAGGAAATATTGCAACATGTTATGATGGTCCGAGCCACAGCGCGGCGTCTGACACGCCCTCTCTCGTTGAAATGCTCCTCGTCTCTCATGGGCAAGCTGGGAGTGAGAGATGTAGGAAGTGAAACCGGAGAACAGAAAGATGAGAAGAAGACAAAAGAGGGAAGATATCAAGAGAAAAAAAGGTACGCAGAACAAGGGGAGAGGAGGTGGCAATGCATCTCATCACCCAACCACCTTGCCTCTCTTCCTATCCTATCTCCCCCTGTCAAGGAAGGAGCCGAGCAGAATGAAACACGAGGGAAACATGATGGGGGGGGGTCATGTTTGACCATACTGTATTACTATCTGCCTCTTTCCTACACCAGGCGAATCCTGGGAGAAGAAGAGAACGCTCTTCCATCAACCTGTTTGTTGGGGAAGCCCTGTTCTGTCTTTCACTTTGAGATTTTTTTATTTTTGTAATAAAACCTTACAGGCGCTCAGTCAGAATAAATGGCGGTTATCGTTTGTGCTCCGCTCCCGATTTGCTTTTATGATTATGGTTTCTCCGATTCCCATTGCAACACAATTGAGACGTTAATAACCTGCAAAAAGTAAGTTTATTGCAATAAAACTCAGTTTTACAGCACCTTTCTTCACAGCGTTACAAAGTGTTGTTCGATAAAATGGAGCGACAAGAGACGCTTTAAATAAGATGCACCAAATACAGGAGAGGGAGAATGAAGGCCGCCGGCAACATGGGATGAAACGGGGAAACAGGACATGAAGAGTAAACAGACGAAGCCACTCGTAAACTACGAGCACAAAAGCTCAATTTTCAGGTCATCTTATTGGAATCGCACAATACCTTTTAATGGATTGTGCATGTAAACCTTCAGCTCAGGCAAAAGAGAAAACATGACACTTCAGAAAATACATAAAACCAAGAGACCTCTCAAGACAGTCGGGTATTTATTGAGACGTGGCAGGTTGTTTATCGTGGCAGGCAAATATGCTTTTAAATCCAGAGCAAACCAAGGTCACATACGCGCAGTACTCCCGTCTCCAAAAACACTGGTGTTCAATGAGATGTCAACGCGTCTTTCTTTCCGCCCGCGTGAGCTCGTGCAGACGGAACACAGGAAGAAAGGAGAGGAGCAGGAGGAGGAGGAGGAGGAGGAGGAGGAGGAGGAGGAGGGATGTAATGTCACAAAAAGAAATGAGAGCGAGAGAAAGAAGTGTGTAATCCATGTGGCTACTTTATAATTAGCTGACAAGAAGCCCAGCGAGTGACTGAAGCATTCGATTAAACAACGCTCTGTATTTAAGAGCCACGACCGCACGCTCCAGTGCTCGGGGAGCGCAATCAGAGCACCTCGCACACGCTCACACGCGTGTCAGACGAGTACGTAGGCGCTCGCGCACGCACACACACACACACACACACACACACACACACCCCACCCTAAACCCTCCGCGGCTGCCACGGCGCGGCACCACCACTGGCTCTTGACAACAGTCTAATTGGTAATTATTCACATGCCCCCCTCCTGGGAACCAGCGCTCCTAATGAAACTGCTTCGGTGTCTGGTGCGCAGACAGGTCTTTAGTGCGCACACACCCACGAGGAAACGCACACTAAAGGGGCCTAAACACACACACACACACACACACACACAGCAAAACCTCGCGGTGCGTCAGAGGTGAAGGTCAAAGGTTAAGGATGGATGAAAATCAGACCACAAGTGAAGGATAATTAACTTGACCCTGGGAGCTAACATTCGCCCTGCTCACTGGGAGCGTATCAGTGACACATTGTTGGTGACTAATAGAAGATGATCGGTTGCATGAACTCAGCGCAAATGACGCTGTAATTACATGTTTGGTGTCTTACAGAAAACCCCACATCTCCATGTTTTTCCATTTCGGGATTGTGAAAAAAAGTGATTCTTCTCAAACGTAACAAAAAGAAATGTGCCTCCGTGGAAAAGTTTAGCTGCTGTTAAAGCCAAGATTAAATGGAAAATTGTTTTTTAATCCTTTTAGATCACAACCCGGGTCATACTGTCACAAATTGAACCATGTATGCAAAAATAAATGACAAAAAAATATTACTTCGCCATAAACCCAATCATCTTTTCTTCCTGTAAAACAAAATATGTTGTGTGTTTACGTAAGCCAGAACCAACCAAGTTCAAATAATGCTAATAATAATAATAATATGACTAAACATAACCAACTCTTGCCAAAAATCCCCAAAACCTAAATTTGTCATCAAGCATCAAGCGTGAAGCTGCTCCATAAACAAATGAACTGTGAAAGATGTCATCGATGAGTTTATGGGAACATGTTTCTGTGTACATCAGAATAAAATAATTTAACAAAATCAGTCTCCCGTTTGAGACTTGGAACTCTATATTTAGTGTTTCAAGTGTGTATGCTGAATGTTGAGTCATAAACACACTTTATGACTCACTCCATTTCACTAATGCCTGGTTTAGTGTCACCTCTGCAGCATGCGTGACAGTTGGCAGACATTTTTAGTTCCAATACGGTGGCTAACCGCTTATTGCCGTCGCGTTATCATCAACTCATCTGCAGATCGTCACATTTGATGAGGTAGATTAGTTGGCACGGAATTCTGTGACTTCTAATATCAGCGTGGATGATGGAGAAGAAGAGCCAGAAAGAGAGGATGAGATTCGGCAGAATGACAGCTGGGAGGAAAATAGCCGGGGAAGGAAAGTAGAGTCTTAACTTCTCAAAGACGAGCCAACATTCATTCGGCCGTCACTCGGGAGAGACCAGAGGTCAATCAGAATTATCAATCACAATGAAGGAATGTACGAGTCTCAGCAGTATGAAGGAATCATAAAAGTAAAACTGTGCACACACCGTTCCTGCTGACAGATGCACTTCCCGATGATTTGTTTTCATACCAAGTCTCAAGAACAAAATGTGTTCTTGCTCGCTTGTCATGAGTTTGTGACAACATATTCTAAGATACGTGTGTCTTTTGTTTGGGGGGAAGTAACCTCTTTAAATGTGAAGGTGGCACTTATTCACGGCAATGACGAATGAATGCATTTTAATTACTTCCGCTACATAAATCACTGGACTTAAATAGCAAATATGTGTTTGAGCAAGATTTCTGCTCATGTTCAAAACTTTCTGCACATTCAAAACGCATCCCACATGCCTGAGATTTTGAGAAAAGATAGTTGTAATATTTTGAGAAAAATAACCGTAACATTACGATTATAAAGTGGTAATTCCATTAAAATAAAGTCACTATATTTCAAGAAATATATGTTATTATTATGTTATTACTGCTGGATTTTTTTTTAGCCCGTCTGATGGACACAGAACCCCTTTGGGACTCTGGTCTGTGCATGAGAGTGTAACTTAGAGAAGTGGCTGTGTGCTCTTCATCTCTTTACCTTTGTGCGGCTCACTGGCCACACAAACGTTAACTTCACCACCTCCGATAAAGACCGGCTCACAGCCGCTTCCCTCGGCTCGCCAGTGTCTGGAGAGAGTCCCAGAAATAACAGCCGGAACGCATCAACCTCCCATTAAATCCAATTTAATTGGATTCATCCATTAAGTTTGAAGTCAAAATTCTAACATTTAACGAAGTATCCTCATTTTTGTCAGCCCCAACGCAAACCTCAAAATCCTTTCACTGAGCAGAGTTTCCCGGTCTGGTTTGGCAGGTAAATGTCTGTAAATGAGCAACCCTGTCGCCTCCAAAATGCCATTCCTAGACGGTTAAACTACGTAATCAATGACATTTCAAGGGACATGTATCTCCCTTCCCCTGAATTACGGTCGCAGTTTTAAACAAGTGGCTGACGATGTAAACTGAAACAAAACAGAAACGCAACAAAACGACTTGGTTAGGTTTCGTAAAACATGATAGTTTGTTTTGTAATGTAAGTGACGGACATTAAAATAAGTCGTCTTTAACACGGGACACGAACACTGGTCTCCTGGGTTCTAGCTCCACCTCCTACCCTATGCCAATTTACGCAGATTATGATTGGATGCTGATTTGTAAAGCGTCAAAAACAAACGCAATCCGGGAGAAACAATTGATTGACAAGGCGGTTTCTTTGTATGGGAGCCGATACGTTTTCGGAGACCGGGGCTGAAATGAGAACAGCGGTGAATACTTGGGGGTGCCGGAGCTCAAGTCCGCTTCACAACCTTTGTCACACCGCCCCTCTCTCTCCCGTCCATAATGTCATTGAGCGTAGGCCTACTGTGTGGTAAATGAGTCATTATACAGTATTCCTGACGTTTAGCCCTGCCTAATTCTAGATGAGGCTTCGGAGAGGAGAGTGTATGGGGGTTATAGGAGGGAAAACATGTATTCCGCGTCAGCCCAAAACAATATGGAGTTCATGAATAATATAGGAGCCTATAGGCAGCCTGCAAAAGACAAATGAAAACACGTATGAAGAGGGGGAGGTGAGAAACTGAAAAAATAGGAACACAATGGAGAGACAAGAGAGGAGAGGGAGCAAAGCAGAACTAATGTCAGAATGCCTGCTTTGACTTTGTTCACCAATGAAATGTTGGGTGTTGATGAAACAGAAGCGCTGGGACCGTGACATGACAACAAGAGACCCAACCGCCGCTGAGATCAGACCAATGGCGTGACTGGGGTGAAATATCTGGCCTTCCTCTGACTGCCACGCAAACTCCGTGGCAGCTCGCAGATGACTGCGCGTCGACAGGAGTCGCACGCGCCCTGAACAGATGAATCACTGTGACATTCATCGCACCTCAGGGTGCCATCCTCTGCACCGGGGAAATGTGGCGGATTCCCCTCTTTAATAAATGTGCCGGCTGCTGCCATTAATATATTTATTTGTGCTTATGCACCTTGTTGAAAGCACATCCAGGGAGATTCCAAGCTATCCAAGCTTATTTCTTATCTACTAAGACAACTGAGCATGAACCCCCTCCCCTTCTTCCCCCAACATCCACCCCCCACCCCCCTCTTTTCCTCTATGCTCATCTCCTTCCATCCATTTTGTTTTTGTTCCATTTCTCCACACTGTAGAAATGGGATTTGAGCATTTGGGGTTCACGCGGCGGGCAACGAGTCTTGAGGACTGAAAGTTTCTGTTCCGTTTCAATCGTTTAGTTTTGGGAAAGTTTGAGCGAACCCACTCACAGCCTGGAGACACAATATGATAAGAAGGCTGGCTCATATTAATAACCAGTTGCATCAACACAGAGCGAGGAGAGGCCGACAGCCTACGCTGGCTGATGCAACAGGAATAAAGCCAGTTGTGTGCACAGCATCATTTAGCGCAGCCTTGTGTTCCTACATATAACACCACTTCATTTTCCTACTGACCAAGCGGAGAGACGTGCACGTACGCCCACGCTGCCGCTCCCTCTCTGTAGCTCGTCTTCTTCCTCTCTCGCTCTGAAAAAGTTGCAGAAGTATCCCGAAGTACCGGAGGAGTTTCTACCAGCGTGGTCACCGAGACTTTCTGTGTCTTACCTGAGAGCAAGAGAAAAAGCGGAGCCAGCAGGTTTTCAGCAAACAACCCGGTAATATTAATGCGGCATGCGAAGGTTGTTACTTTGACGATTCTGCTTTTGCTTTGGAGCACTCGGCAGCATTTGTCACACGATGATTACGGTTGAATTTGCAAAAGAGTCTAGTCCCAACGATCCATTTCAGAAAGTAGAGAGGAGTGAAAAAGAATTGCAGTGGGCGGTTGCAATGGAGTAGGTACATTTTGAGGTTTAGGGCAAATTTATTCATGCATTTTCTGTGTTATTTGATTGATTTATTCTGGTTTTCGGCATCTTGGTGTTGCTCATATTTTATACCATCTTTGGTTGGATGAATTCAGTGTGAGAGATATTTTTTGTTTGTGTGTGGTTGTGTTCTTTTTTTTATTTTGAGAAATATTTGCTCTTAACGTTTGGATATTTAAATTTTCATGTGTTCATTTTTTATTATTTTTTGTTGTATGAAACCAGATATTCCCTCCTAGTTACATAGTTAAGAGAAATCTGTCCGCTACTTCGCCACCATGGGTTCATCAACACACAGCACCATCAGTGCGACTGATTCTACAGAGCTATGGTCGCAGAAACAGATTCTAAGTTGCCCAAAAAGATCAATGAGTCAGGCAGAGCAGACCAACATATTCTGCCCCTGCACTCTCTCTGCTCCTAGGGGATGGATGTCAGGTTAACATGGGCATGCATTTTGGTCATTTTGCATGTTTCTGTTCTTAATTTAAGATTGAAGACAAAAAGATGTCTTCTCATTACTTGATCTGCCATGTGAATTCCTATTTGCATGACATCAGACATTGTTGTGAACACGTTTTGTCCTACAGTCGTGTGTTCGGAAGCACCTTCATCATCCTGTACACCGAATCTAAAATCATCTTCAGACCAACTTCCTCCTTGCAGCCAGCAGTGACGAAGGAGCAGCACCGTCACCACGGCTGTCTGCACTGTCTGGATTACCGCCAGCGTTTCTAAGGCTGTCGGGTTTCTTCGGTTGTTATGAGAGAGGGTGACATGGAGGTGAGGCTGAGGTAGGCTTTGTTTGTGTTCATGTGTGTGAATCTGTATGAGTGTACCCAGCAGAGTGACATTTACTCAGCAAATTCCTGGGAGACGAGTGCATGGTGGCGTTGCTCCGGCGCCTTCCTGTCATGGGAATTACGCCAGATGTGGTTTGTTAAGATCAAAGGGAGGGAGAAGAGATGATCTCTAGTGCCCGAGGGGGGGGAAGAGGAAGCTGAGAAAGAGAGACAGAGAGAGTGTCATGCCTCATCACGGCTCTGTTTTATGTGCCTGCTTTTGAATAACGTTGAATCAAACAATGGAATGTAACAAAGTAGATTCACGCAATCAATACTGTTCTTAAGATACTGCTATTTGCTTTTCAGTACTTATATTTTATACTTCTACTTGACTACATTTTGCAGAAAAAATATTTTACTCTTTTCTTTTGCAGATTAAGATTTTACAGAGAAATGTATGAATGAGTTTATGAAATAAGATGCATTGCTGTAGATTAAACCTCCCAACATGATAACTCCAACCTCTCCAGCTACAACACAAAAACAGTGTTTACACATTCATGCATCAGTGATGATGATCTAACAATGTAATAATAAAACACCGGCACGGCCGTTCCGCCTGCATTTCTGTATTTTTGGGAGATGATTTGTAATGGGAGATGTTCACTCATAATGTTGTTTTACATTGAAGGTAAGGACATGAATACCTCTTCCACCGCTGATGAATACATGTTTCCGTCCAGTGAGTAGACTTTCAGGCAAACTCCGGACTTCATCTCTCACCTCACTGTGGCGAGGAGGGAAGTGAAAAATCTATCTTTAGTATAATCAATGGTGGTTGGCTTTAAGTAGCTTTCTATCTCAGCTGGACTTCATAGCCTGCATGCAGCCGTCTCCCACACATAATGCACAAACAAAAACATTCACCAGTCGGTGACGAGCACAAACGCAGCAAGACGCCACATCTCCGGAGTGAGCTGCTCATCTGTCATCATGATGCAAGTTCTCTACAGAAATACATCTCTTGTGCAACCACGTGAGGGGCAGGAATGCTGGGGTGCGGAGACACGGTGAACACTGAACGGTGACAGTACAGGGGTGAATTACAAGAACGGATACCCAGCATGCAACGGGATGAGCTGCAGAAGTTTTCAGTCTGGAAAAGCAGTGGGTCACGTAAATGAACACAGCAGTTTTGACTATTACCCCCGTATGCTTTCAGGAGCGGTGTTGTGATGCGTGATGATTCTTTTCTATTGAACAGCAGCCAGGCAGGAAATGCCTGCAATAAAGAGAAGACATCCGCAGATTTGACTTGTCATTTGTCCAAAGAAAACAAGCAAAGTTTGGTGTCGTGCAAGTCATTTTATCTAACATGTAGTCTTAGAATGTGTTTCCACAATTTCTTTTTCATTCAAGGGCTCGCTGTATGCATCTAGGATGCTGAATGGCAGCGCGAGGAAGGTGCAACAGAGGGAGCTAATGACTCTTTAAGGTTTCACCACAGGGGGTTTTGCTCACCGCTGGCTGCCTGACATGTCCACTGCTCTGCCCTCCCTAACACTTGTGTGACACGTGTGTCTGTGTGTGTGTGTGTGTGTGTGTGTGTGTGTGTGTGTGTGCGCGCGTGTGTGTGTGTGCGTCTCCCTCGGGGTGCCAGTGGGGAGCGGAAGGTAGAATATATTCTGAATATCGATCGTCTCCGTGGGTGTTCTGTGCTGTGGCGTTGGGTTAGGGAGCAGAGATTGATGCCTTGTCAGTTTGTTGTCACGGAGAGGAGAGGAAGGGCTGTCAATGTGACATCAATCAACATCAGAGGGGTCACAAGGGGGGCAGAGGAAGAAATACAGACATTTGTGATTGACTCATTTGTTGCCATGCTTGTTCTCAAGTTTGTAACACTAATGAAGTGGACGCTCAGCAGGCGCAGTCGTGGGGAATAGGCCATAAAGTGACTTTATGTTGATATTAGACAAGATATTATGCAAAAGCCACTTGTTGTTTGAGCTGCAAAGTGTGCAGGCTCAGTTTTGTTGACACATGTAGTCGTTTCACTGCTAATATCAATCTTCAGAAAATGATGGAGGACCTCAGATAAGTCCTTTCTCAAACAGAATCCCTTTTTTAGCTGAGAAACTGTTCTTCTTCTTTTTGCTCATATTGTAGTGATCCTGAAAGTGTAACGTACATTTTGAGCCCAAAATACGGTCTCCAAATACCTTAACTGCTAATCTCAAACGACAGCTCCGACGTGCAACAGATGACAGTCTGTTGCACGTCGGAGCGCCCCGCCCACCGACACAAATGAATTCGCAACCTCTCTGAAACACTGAGTGTAAAACAAAAGCAGAAGCAAAGCGACAGAATATGAACATTAGCAATTAGAGCAATATTTCAGATCGCTTTGTCAGAGGTCTGTTTACGCCACATTACCAGCTCCTTCTGAACAGATGTGCTGCGCTTTCATGTTCACTTCATTCGGTTTCTCAACAGACGAAGGAGGGCGACAAACAACAGACGCTTCATTAAATTCAAAGAGCTTCCCTCACAGTTGTGTTGACACACCTCAGTAGCTGCAGCCTAAATGCATACATCATTGATTGAAAGTGTCTCTTAGATATATTTTGTGATGTGCATATTGTCTGTTGTCATTCGGGCTTTTAGGAAAGGTGCCTTATCCGTTCACACCTGTCACGTTGTAATGCACGGATTCTCCGAACTGAAATAGCTTACATTTAAACAAGCAGAGTGTTAAGAATGTTTCCATCCACTTTTCAGCTAAATGATCCACTTTCACACGACTCCTGATTGGTGTGGATGAAACATGGAAAAATCACCGGATGCTGACTAACTTTCATCTCCCTTTAAATCCCTCCTGGAATACGGTCTGTGACAGTGTGGTGTCTGCCAGCTGTTACTGCCATGAATTTTATAGAAAATAAAAACAATAAAAAGGTTGTAACGCGTCATGAAAAAGTGACCTGTGGAAAGATGTACCCAACAGCCCCCTCGTGACATGTTGGTCACATCTGTGCTGGCGTGAGAGCAGCCTCTCCTGGCTGATGGCACAGTGGAGAGAGCACTCACTGGCATGAGGTGGGCGCAAATAGCAGGAGAGAGCTGGAGTTGGTTGCTCAAATGTACTATACATACACAGCTGTCACTTTCACCCCCAATTTAAAAAAAATTGCCAGTAAAGTCGAGCATGTAAACGTATTGATTTATTCAGCAGGGCGGAGGTCGATGGGAGCCGAGGGAATGACTAAGAGAGGTCGGGGCGGTGGTTAGAAGAGTGTTTTGAATTCTTGGTAATGCATCTAAATGTGAGTCAGTTACACACATTTTTTTGCAAACTGGCTTGTGAAACACCAAAAAAGGCATACACAGAAACGCATGTCAGCGTTGGCAGACTTTAAAGGAAAAGTGCGGTTCATTGTCTCTGCCAGGAGATTATGTATTCAGTTGTTTGTGTGTGTGTGTGTGTGTGTGTGTGTGTTTTCCCAACTTTTAAAAACACGTTTTATTAGAAACAGAATTCGTTATTTTCCATCCGGAGATCAAAATGAAGGCCCAGTTCGAAGGTGGGTGTGGTCCGAGCAAGGGCGCTGGAAATAGGGGGCTAGGAAGTCGGGAAGGAGCCATTGGCCTCGTCTAGTTATATTCTGTCACCATCTTTTGTATTTTACATTCGTCCATGTCATTTCAGACACCATGCTGATGTCTTAAGAGCTGAAGTAAAGAGATATAAAGGAGGCAACATGCACATATCAAAAGACACACACTCCAGTAGGTGAACAGGTTCTTGCACTCTTACCTTTGTCTCCCATCACCCTCAGCCCCCGGTGTGTTAATCTGTGATTCTTAAGATGTGATTTTATGGGGTTCATCATAAATTATTCATGAGTGAGCTGGGACAGCAGGTTGGAGAAAAGACACACACACGCACACACACACACACGCACACACACACACACACACGCACACACGCACACACGCAGACACGCACACACGCACACACACACACACACACACACACACACACAGCGGCAGGGTCCTGCTGTGGCTGATCACTGGGCTGAATACCATTATCAAGGTTTCACATGTGACCAGCAGCATCATGGGTATTTAATGTGGACCCTACACTCACCTATCCTCTCTGCCTTCATCGAGTGCTTCGCTGTCATCTAAACCTCCTGTTTATTTAAAAGGTTAAAGGGACACCTCTTGCTGTCCTTTTACTTATTTCCTACTGTGATTATTGCTCATGAAAAGTGTTCATTTTATTGCAGCCCTGCTCTACCGCCTAGTAGCGTGCTCATGTCATTTTTCAAAAGTCCATTAAAAATCGCTGGCTTAGCTACTGTAATGTAATATATCATGCTGATTAGCACTTGTATAGCAATTTCTACTAATCAGGTAGTTAATTACGATTTAAATGCCACAGTTATTGCCATTAATGCACACACTGCCGCATGCATAGGGTAGTGATAACACAGGGTAGTAATAAAATACAACTGGTCCCCTCTTCTCACTGTGGGTTTATCAAGGAGATGCATTTACTGATCTCTTTAGCTTTATTTGTGGCCAAATATACTTTATCACATCACAGGGATGTGATAAAGACATGAGCCAGAATGCACACTAGATATATGAACTTATATCACAGTAGCAAAAGCACAGGCGTTGAGGCACAGAAATAAAAGCAACAGCAAACTGAAAGTATCCTATAATAGTAGAAAGCACTTTAAATTCAATTTGTAAGAGGTTTTTTTTTACTCTACATTTGCAGCTCCTTCTGAACAGATGTGCTGTGCTATCCTATCCACTAGAGTTCTTTCCAACACCGACACCAGTAACAGGAAATGGCTGCATCATGGCCTGAATTGCTGGTAGGAGAGCGAGTTAATGCTAGCCGTCAGCCATTAGCAGCCGGTGGGCAGCGCATTCCTGCTTGGCTGAATAACGGCGCGAACAGCTAACTTTAATGGAGGTTTCACTGCCACTTTTTAAAGATTTTACAATTACAATTACAGTGCAAACATGCGCAAAGTGCAGCAGAGCCTCTCATTGCACATCCTCCTTATGTCCTGAGTTCAGGATATTTACTGACGGCAGGATGAAATAGTTATAACTATTCAGGCATGTTCTCCGGTACAGCGTCTGCCTGATGGGAGCCGTGTGTATTCTGAATACAGGGCATGGGAGCGGGTCCGTGATCATTTACGTGGCCTGCTAAACTATAGTCTTCCCAAAGAGCATGATTTCATTGCTGTGTGGAGCAGGCTTATTGTTTGTGATTTTAACTGATATACTACCAAACCAAGCTGAAACTCCGTAATGTAATATACTCTCCATCCCAGCGTGATAGAATAACATCATTACCCTCTGCACAACCCCAAACACTCTGGGGTGTGCAAAAAGGTTTAGTCGCAGTTGAGCCTTAGCATACAGAATTCATATGGACACCTCAAGACAGTCAATATGTACACCCAGGTATTTGTAAGTGTGCACGTAGGTAACGTTAGGATGGAAGAACTCACACATTCCTGAGGAGTCTGTAATTAACAACGTGAGACTCAGATAGTGTTTAAAAGTGACCTGATTGGCTTAACAGACACGTCTGTCTGAGCTTACTGACAAGGATGTGTGGCTGCAGGGCATTTTAAGCAGAGCTGAAGTACATCAGTTGTATTGTGTTGGGTATTGCATCATCAGTGCCATGATTGTCTTTATGGTCAAACTGATCAGAATCTATCTGTCCGTGTGGTTCAGTTGTAACGGAGATAGATCAGTGTGATACAGCTGAAACATAGTAAGTGTACCTTTAGTTCGTTCAAGACTGAATTTCATTGTTAAGCCAAAATGCTATGAGCTCGAGTAACAATAATTACATATCCATGACAACCGACGGATGAAGACCGTGTGATGCAGTTGAAAGCTCCATAAAAACAGCGAGTGGACCTCGAGTTGGGATTACTTTGTCAGACTATAATTAAAGTAATTTAGTCTGTAATGTCAACGTGACAACAATTAATTTTGTAGGTAGTGCTCCAGCAGCACAACAGCATCCCTGCTAATGGAGCGTTAACCAAACAGTTATTGGTGCTGACTGTGTTGAAAATCACGAGTGTCTGCCTTTAATTGAAAAGGTGCCGTCAGGGGGTAAATATCTGTTTATTTTGCTGTTCATCGCCTTGCAGCTCACAGGCTGGTGCTTGACATAGCCCTTAACAATAGGAGCCAATCATGAATGATTTCAATTGGGGCTCCTTGGAGACTGATGATCTGTCATTTTGTGTGTGTGTGTGTGTGTGTGTGTGTGTGTGTGTGTGTGTGTGTGTGTGTGTGTGTGTGTGTGTGTGTGTGTGTGTGTGTGTGTGAGTGAGGGGATACATTTTTTCTGTCATCATGCTGGCCAAGAATAATAGCGAGTGTGTCTTGATCAATGCTCATGGTTTGTGTGTGTGTGTGTGTGTGTCTGTGTGTGTGTGTAAGTGTGCATGTTTTGCACCATAAGGGTTTGGAGCCCTTCATTCAAGGAAATTGCTGTTGATGAGCCTGAATGCAGCGAAGGACCCCGAGCAGTTTTAATGGCAGTGCGCCGCATTAATGTCATGTTGTCCATTTATTTCCTGAGGAATCTTCACAAACACATCTCAGGTTTGGTGGTTTATGAGGACCTTCCTTAACCGGCGCTACACAAGAATATGGGGACACATGCATAAATATTTTAATTCAGTTCAGGTATAAATTAAATGTCTATTGAAAATACTTGCAGCAACCTAATATATCAATTAAAGTGAAAATATTTTAGATTAGATGCATATTACCAGTGTGTGTGTTTGACCCCCCCCCCCCTGTTTTGAGAGACATGAGGTGAGAGTAACTTCTGCACGAAGCTTTCTGTCATGTGAATGCACTCGGGAATTCCCCGAAATATGAAAAGAATTCAATAATTCACCATCTTTGAATTCAGCTGTCAGTGGACTGAAACACTAATCGGCTCTCCAGAAAACCCAAAACAATGTAACAGCGCAGCCTCGAGTCCTCATTAAAAGCAGGAGTCACAATGTCTATATAAACAGGTTCGATGTGTGTGTGTGTGTGTGTGTGTGTGTGTGTGTGTGTGTGTGTGTGCATGAACGTGCGCCCGCAGGCATGTTTCATGCCCGTGTGTTGTATTGAAGAGCGTAGATCCATGTGAGACCAGGAGGAAAAAACAAATCAGGTGTTTGTATTCCAAAAAAAAGAATCATGTAATCCTGTTGGAAGTGTGTACTTGGACAAGGTTACAAGTCAGATATCCGGATATGATCAGCCCTCAGGATGGATTTGAAGTGAAAAGAAATGCACTATTTCTCACCTAATTTACATGGATTTCAACCTCTGCAACAGGTGTCCCCAGAAGTAACACACACATTTGAACTCTGATTATTTATTTTTTCCCCTTTCAGGCAATGTTTACTTCATTCATTTTCCGAAAGAGCCTAAAGGAAAACAATTTTCATTGTTTCTGTGTGATTTGTTATCATCGGCATGAATGAAATACATGTTTTCACTTCCTTTGAGTCACCTCATGACCTCTCCAAAGCTTCCTTGAGGGATCCATTAGCCTGAGGAACACCTCAATCAATATTTGGTAATATGAATCTATTTCTTAATCATTTATTGTGAATTTATGATATCTACACCTTGAAACAGACAAAAGAGGAGACACTAAGAGCAGCCTGAAGTGATGGCGACACATCATTTGTAAGTGTGTATGCATTTGCTTCTTTTGCTGCTGGAATGAAAAGGAGAAAAATGACAGGAAGAGGAGGGGAATAGAGGATAGGGGTGAGATAAAGCATGCATGTCGTAATGAGCCAAAACCAAAATCCTACCACCAATCCACAATCCTGCTAACCTTCCATTTCCTGGAAAGTCCCCCCTCTGTTGTCAGAGAGGCTGTTCTGTAAGCCGGGCCTCTGCAGGGTGCTCTGCGTGAAACTGTGAATCCCGAACGGCTTGTCTGACACTGATTGTAAAGAGCACCGTCTGTCAATCGTTTGAATTAAAAGGGTTCTAAATAATGTAAGGGTGATTCACTGATGGATTGATTGTGTACACTGGTGACGGACACTGTTATTGAGCTGAGGGCTGGAGGAGACAGTGAGACAGTGGTTTATGGTGGTAGTAGGTTGCATCCAATCAGAGTTGTGAGCTCGTGACGAGAGGGGGGGGGGGGGGGGTAGAGGAGTGAGACAGGAAGACAGACAGGTAGAGGTCATCAGTTACACTGCATCAGCTAACTGTAATCTCAGTCGTGATGGAGGGAATGGGTTTATTATGGGTTTATTACCACAAATACCAAATACCACACCTGGAAGAGAGGGATGGAGGCTCTTTTCAGGATGAAACAGATCACTTCCAATCGTCAATACTCAAGATCACGTATCACGCTACACGTGTCACGATACATCCCGATGTATTGCGGTACGATGTTATCGATACTAGTCGCGGACATATCGATACACTACCGTCGGAAAAAACATTGCGAGAGTCAGCTATATCGACATTTTTGCACAGCCCTAATGACAACAGACATTTTAAGCTTCATTTGAAAACCTCAATCAAACCTTTGATGAGAAGGCCAAACGAAATGAACGGGACTCAGTGGGCAGACATGCCGCTCTACTGGAAACATCTCGCAGATTTTAGAGATTATTTTAACATTATTATTTTTAACATCTTTTTTTTATAAATAATAAATATAAATATATTTTATTATTAAAATAAACCTTGTAGTTACATAACTGTGGTCTCCTTAGTATGGGTATGCTGTTTTCGAGCAGAGGCCTACAAATAGGGCCCAAGCTTAAAGCCTCCGCCCACACATCCCACCCTCTGCATGTAAAACGTGCAACAATAAAAGACGAGACATAGACCAGAGAGATTTACCGACTCTCAACCACTGATGCAGCACTCCACACGTGCTGTCCTCACAGTGAAGCCTGAATAAAAACGGGTGATTCCTGAATGGAGACCAACCAGAAGCTAACGTTAGCAAGACAGCTAAGAATGCAAAACGTGTAACAAACTGTCATTTGGGGGGGGGGGGGGGGGGGGGGGTTAACGGCCTCCCTCCACACCCAGAACTAGTCTCTCTACTAAGCACACAAAGAAGAAATTGAAAAGCTCATGCTAAAACAGCAAGCGAGCCTACCCCCAGATGAGCTTCCACATGTGTGTAATACACATACAGTGCATATGTATACGATAGACGAGCTACCACTGTCATAGACAGAGTAACTAGGTCCACAGACCTTCAAAATAAAATTCACTGGAGAGCTAAAACAACAAATAAATACAGTGCTGGCACCAACACTACAATTGTGACACATGAGTGCCAGCTCAAATTGAATGAAATCAAACTTATTAGTGATGGCAGTTACAATGATATTGGACAACAAAAGAAAGAGAGCTACAGCGCACAGCCATTAACACACGAATGGTGGTACAGTCAGAACAGAGGGATCAAGAGTAGACCCATGATCAGTAGGCTGATAACGGGGAGAATGAGTCGATTGTTGCATGTTTTGAAGTCGACCTGAGGACACACAATCCCTCTATGAAAATACTGACGTTAACTCTCCTGGAAAAGCCATGTGAGGTGTTATCGCCCACATCAAGCAGGTGAGGTGTAAGATACACTGTGCACTGTAATCCAGTGCGTTCGTGTTTTGTGCATGTGAAGCACAGCGTGACTTCTTTTAACAGAACTTTGTGCTTTAATGTGACATTTGCTCCTCTAGTTCGATCCCTACATTTCAAACTGTGCATCTTTTTCAGTGCGTAACGTTTTGTGCACACTGAGGCTAAACTTGTGAAGACAAAGTAATGATTCTGCAGCTAGAATAACTACCGGTACACTCTACTACTACATTAACTGACATTGTTACATCCAGCCTCTGTGACCGAGCAAATATCAACACAGGCATCTTTTATCGACTCCAAAAAGCACTTGTTAGGGCGTTATTGGTCGTTCCTCTTTTTTAGAACCAGCCGTGACAGCGTGTGTGTGTGTGTGTGTGTGTGTGTGTGTGTGTGTGTGTGTGTGTGTGTGTGTCATCTAGGATGGTGGTTCTCAACCTGGGGGTCTGCATCCCCAAGAGGGCTGTGCGATGATTTCAGGGGGGTCATGATGTATTCAATTAGTTTCATTTTGTTTTATAAAGTTGGGAAAGCAATGCTTCAAAGTTCCGTTTTCTGCCCCCACCCTAGTCTTAGAATATTTAAGGTGACACAGAGGAACTCCATCCAGTTCAGATGATTTGGGTCCAAAACTGCCTGTTTTTTCATCCCTCACAGTGCTTTTTTTTGCCCAGTCTTTATAGTTGCAGCATATTTGAAATATCTCTTTCCAAACGTTGTTGAATGTGAAAAATAAAAAAGATGAAACTCCTCCAGCAGGACGAGGGTTATGAGTAGGCCTACCACTGAGGGGATGTTGTACTAAGGCCACTCTTTACGTCACACAGGGAAAAGTTTTTGCTGTGGCAACAATCTCTTCTTGTATTGACAACATTATGGAATGGCGGTTTTGATCATGAGACAGGTTTTGCTGTATTTAGCTCAGGGCAGGAGTGAATCAGGCCTTGGACTGAAAGGATTTAAATAGCCATTCTCTGACCACGTACTTCTCCCCCAGGCTGTTGCTATAGATAAAGAATATGTTCTGAGTCAACTTGCCTTGTTATGTAAAGGTCAAAAAATACACTTTTCTCTGAGTGAGTCGGACGTGGTTGTGGAGGAGTTATTCACCCCGATCATTTTTACCATGGTGCTCGGTTTAGCAACTGGGATGCAACCGACAATATACAGTGTGTAGCAACAAACTAAAAGAGTGACAGCAGGGCCGACCTTTGATCACTGTCATTGAATCACAATCCAGTATGTTATCCTCTGATCGAACATAATATAACATGAACATAACATGATTATGTGAAATAAGTACCCTCATATGGATATCCTGGTTGTATTAAGGTTTTTTTTTTATCTTTTAAAAGCTACACTTTGCAGTGCTGTGATGGGGACATTGCATGCCTGATAGGTTCGCTACAGTGCAGGCGAGCTCAGCGCTCATCCTTTGGAAAGCAGTGAAGTGTAAATGGCACAGGATGTTGTTAGCTCTTGATCGCACCGGTGGCACCGATAACTCTGGCACCCAAAGGATCTTCAAAACATCCGGAAAATGGAAGAGAACACTATCTCTGCTGACAACTGTCATCTATATTTCAGACGGGAGTTTAATGACTGTATTAAAAGCCCTATTAATCTTTAGTAATGATACTGTATGGTTATTACCTTGGTGCACCCAGTGTGAATGCTGTGTTTTGTGCCGGAGGAGAAAGATCAAACAAATCATTTTTATTGTGAGCTGGCACACTGAAGTGGGGCATTTGTTAACATTTCGAAATGACACTTAATTAGTGGAGACAGTGTTGTGGGTTAAATGACAGATACTTGACCAAATGTGAGCCTCTAATCTCATACATACCGGCCTTTTCCTACTGTTCTGTACAAACATCCTGGAAGCAGAAAGAAAATCGATCTGTCTGTATTTCAAGCAGGGACATTTACTTCTCCCTTCTCGTTCAGCCATTTCTCCAACGTACTGCTCTGTCCAATTCAGACCCCCCCCCCCCCCCCCCCCCCCCCCCCCTCGAAGCCAGCTCACAGTCTTCGCTGTTGTTACACCACCAGAAAATTTGGGAACTCTCATGTGAAGAGAAGCGTTGGATTTCCTTTCGCACGTCACCTGCACTGAAGTGTCTGCGAGTCAGATAAAGGGCATCTCATTATTGGATTTGATATTTAAATCGGTATCGCCGCTCGGCTCCACCCGCACTCTGAAAAGGCATTTGAAATGAGCCAGACTATCGCTCGCTCGCAGGCTCCAAGGCACAGAGATGTCCTACACGGACGGAAACAGACGGAAGAGATGAAACAAGCGGAGGTTCCTGGAAAAAGACAGAGAGCGAGAGTTTAAGGCAGAGGGAGAGGACCGTGGCTGTTAACGATGACGAGGGATGGAGGCATTCCACACTGAAGGACGAAGAGGAAGAGCAGAGGGGCTTTCATGTGTTCTGCAATTGAGCTTGAAAATCGCCCCTATATTCTTTAATTCCGCTCCCCATTTCTCATTTGTTGCCTTTATCTCCGTCTCTCTCATGTCTCTCGTGTCTTTTTTTCCTCCCTTCCTCTGTCCTCCAGCCTGCAGCCTCACCCCGGCTACTCATCTGTTTATTAATAACCTCACATTGTATCTTATATGATCCTCTACTTCAGGCTAAAGCGAGGACCCTTCTCCTCAAGTCTGATCCCTCCCTGTGGCAGTGTGCGTCATTGGATCATATTAAACCCTTTCTTTTTTTCCTTTACTCCCTATAGGCGCAGATGTCTTCATGTTTGCCTTTGTGATTATGTGAGTGTCTGCAAGAGGGTGCTTTGCATGCCTACCAGGCGGCGTCGGAGAGTTATTTTGGTGTGGCAGCCGAGGCCCCAGGTGTGAGGAAGATATTGGAAAAGGCTCTTATTGAGCCAGTTCGAATTAGACACAGTTTAGGAGACTGCATTTTGTCGCGGCTGTTCGCTCAGCATCAATTTATTTCGTTTTGGTCGGGGGGCTGCTTGTAATCTCTTTTGGATCCGAGATAAAATATATCGTGTAAAAAAAAAAGCAGATCAGTAACTTTTAACTAATTTGAAATAAGTAACAAATGTTACTCGTGACCACGTCGACCGCTCACATTGATTACCAGGTTTCCATCCTGCATGTTACAGTAAATAGTAGCATGACACGGATGAGGCAGTGAAAGGAGTGTGTGTGTGTGTGTGTGTGTGTGTGTGTGTGTGTGTGTGTGTGTGTGTGTGTGTGTGTGTGTGTGTGTGTGTGCATGCATGTTGTGTACCAAAAAGCCGTTTGGTAAATTGCGACTGCTATGTTCTGAGCTATGAAATTCCCATCTCATTCTGGGAACTCTGCCGCAACCCTCTGTGCATGGAAATGAAAGCATAACGCCAGGCATCATGGCTTGGCTTCTCCAAGTCGGACACACACACACACACACACACGCTCAAAATAAAAATGAAATAAAAATAAAAACAAGTGGAGCATGTGGAGGTTTACAGAGCAGAACTCATGGAATAAAAACCAGAGATAGATCTTGGATTTATAAATGTGGAGGGAAGATTAGAGGATCAGAGAATCGGAGCCTTTCTGGCTCGCTGATCTGAACTCTCGCCATGTTGTACAAGCGCACCATGATGGACTTAATTCAGCTGAAACACAGCGGGACAGGGGGACGTGGATCCGAGTTTGATCAGGTACGATAAGGGTTTTTAAGATTCCATAAATGTTACCGGCTTGTAATATGCAACAGCCCTGTGAGTGATGCAGTAAACACTCTTTCTTGTAAAGAAATCGACACACAAACATGAATACAATGCGTGCATCTCAGGCTACTTTGAAGTTTACTGTTACGTCGACTTACTGAACATCATGTTTCCCAGCAGCGCGATTATCGACATGCATCTCTATTCATAAAAGAGGGCACGATTGTTTGTGGTGTTTATTGATCTCTTTTCTGTTTATGTGTGATGTTTTCATTTAAAGTAAGGCTGGGCAACCGGCGAACATCTTCTACCACGATATAGGACATTTCATATCTGTCGATATATATCATGGCATGTTTTTAACAAATAAATAGTCTATGTGAAATAACCACATGGTTTCTATACTCGCGTGTGAATTAAATACCGGACAAATGGAAAGTATTTTCTCATTTAATTAACAACTTTAGTGCAAAGATGATAAATTATCATTTTGAATTATCGCCCAGCACTAATCTAAAGACCTGAATTCGATATTCACAGCATGTATACTGCCTCCACATGGCTCGCAACATGGCGACAGCTGATCCGGCGGCTCACAGCTAACGGTGCTAACGGTGCTGATAGAGCTAACAGTGTTTACCTGGAGAGTGGGTTCTACGCTCACGCAACGACGCCATCAGTCGGGACGGCGTCGTCACCTGTAACCGCCGTGTGAGAGCAGTGCAGAGCGGCGGGGCGGTCGGCTAACCCGTGTGGCACGCTCACATGCACTAAAAGGCACGCGCTGCCGGCCCGGCTATGTCAACAAAGCAGAGAGGAGCTCAGATTACAACACACACACACACTCTTCATTCTCTGCTCAGGTAGACGTTAAAAAAGAATCAGTGTGTCTCCAGCTGGTGCTGTGCGGATATTATGTAATGACAACATAAAGAGGGCATAAAAAGATTACAAAGTTAAAAGAGCACTCTGCATTTGTGGCACATTATGGCACGTCATAGCTTCCTCTCAACTACTTCCTTTTTTATTTCAGAAATGTAGAGATTTCTGGTGGAGTGGACGCATGCCACTGTGGGGCGCCAATGTGACAATGCTGCATGTACAAAGGAAGACGGGGTGAAAAGTGCTGCGTCAGCGCCTTTGGCTTCTACCAGGTCAGGCGTGTAGCATGGACCAGTTCCACATACTGCAGCTTTCACAGCTTAAACTACCACAGGGTCGAAGATGCAGCCTACATCAGTCTTCAAAGGCAGATTCAAAAAACCTCTTAGATTCTGCTGCCTTCCAATGTTGTTAACCGCTAAAGATTTTTATTATTATTTTATTTTTTTTGCATCGGTAGTGCCTCCGAATTAGCTTTAATGTTTGAAACTGCTTTGTGTGTGAATTGTGTCGAGTAAAAAATAAAAAAAAGAAAATTGCGGAGCCAGATGGGCCTTTATACAAACACAAAACTCAACAAGAAAATACATAAAAACCAAGCCAAACACGAACAATACAATAAAATCCCATCCATTTCCAGACGTAATAGCATCTTCTCATCCTCACTCATGACTAAAGCTGAACTACAGCGAATGCATGTGAATAGCAAAGTACATCTGAAGCTTTCTGAATTGAGAACATCATAGGGTTGTAGGACGCAGCGGGCATGTGGTCAAGAAATGGAACCAATTCTGTACAGTGACACACAGGCAAACGCATAGTGTGTATGGGCCCACACACACACACACACACACACACACACACGCGCGTGTGTGTGTGCAGCAGGAGCGAGGCCAGGGGAGATAGCGGTGTGGTGTAACTAAACACAATGATTATGCTGCCCACACAGCCTCTGGTTCCTCTCAAATTATTGGCTTGTAGATGAAATCGAGGTTGATTGATCACCCGACCTGAGACTCCACTACTGCTCAGGTGTGTGTGTGTGTGTGTGTGTGTGTGTGTGTGTCAGTCATCGTGTTGAGCGTGGTATGCATTACGCGTGGCACTGTCCTGGTTTTGAGGGACTTGAGCACACGGGTGTGGTTGTGATCACATTGTGATGTCTGTTTGTATGCTTCTGAGGGCTCACATGCTTCACCAGCCCGTTTAAATGCGTGTTTACTGTTTATGTTTATGTGTGTATCCGGGAACGAAGCCCACTCCCCACTGAGCTCGCATCCCTGAGCGAGAGCTTCCTAGAGGTCTGAGCGGGAGGTATAAAGTACACACACACCCACACACACACACACACACACACACAGACTAATCTGCCACACTTCCTCGGGCGTAGGATGAAAAGAATTTTTAAACACAGCGCTGTCTGAAGGACCCTCATACATATTTCATCTCGCTAAACTCATCCTGCTATCATAAAGCAGATTAATTGGACATTTACTCCGGCATCAAGCGATTCAGAAAATATATCAGTGTTAGGTTCTCACTTCCCCTGCCCACGCTCACTCAGGTTCTCTATTGCTCTTGTGTTTCTATCATCCCGTGTGCTCTCCCTGGGGTTTCGTGAAGCGGCGGCCTGGAGTGGCCATTACGACTGTGTCAGACCTGGGCAATCTTGTCAGCCCGAGGAAGTGCTCTGTGTGTGTGTGTGTGTGTGTGTGTGTGTGTGTGTTATCACATTTATCCGTACAGCAGTCACTCAGCACTCACACCGGTTGAGTCACAGCAACTTGTTGTAGCCGTACATTATTCTAAGCAGGGACGTTTTTCTCAGAGAATGGCACAACCAATCACAGCGGTGGGGTGCTACAAGGAGAGGTCGGCACTCATCACATGTTACTGACCTGCTAAATGTGTGGGCTCGACGTCAAACCTGCTGCAGCATTGATATCCCATTGCGTGTCGGAAAAAGGCTTATTGCTTAACGGAGCGGATCTTTTTAAAATGATCTTAACTCTTAGTTTTGCATTACCGCACACCTACAATGTGTTAGGTTTACCGCTGTAAGATGTATCATCACGAAACAAGGTCTTCTTGATCCTCTTGACTTAAACACAGATAATCTGGCAATTATAACAAGTAAAGAGAAATATGGGGTTAAATTACGGGCTTATTGTCAAAGTCCATCTGTTATTAAACATGTTATTTGACCATGAGTTTGTATTATATGAAATACTTAGTTAAAAAATGATATATAAGATACAGCAATAGAGGCAATAACAATTCAGATTCATGAACTATCACAATGGCCTCGGGCTGCGCTACGCACAGGATGCAGCTATCTGAAAAGATGGAGGCTGCAGCGTGAGATAAGCGGCCAGTGGCAGGTTTGTACCCTCAGTCTGAAATGAAGCAGTTCCCAGCGGGAAGACAGTCTTTCCCTCCTGCTGGAGTGTGTTCTACCCAGGAAGCGTAAGTGTTGCTTGAAGTTGCTCTCCCCAGTCTGAATGTGTCAGACGCAGTGAGCAGGAGTGGAGTCTCTATCCAGCGAGCGCTTTGTAGGGAGGAGAGGATAAAACTCCCAGTCTGATGCTGTGTGGGTGTCAAGTGGAGATATCTTACACGTGTATGCATGTGCCACATGACACACACATGATTAACTGTGCTTCAGCTGTACAAGTGATGTCAGTCGGAGGAAGCAAACGAGCGCGTGCTGCCTTTTGCAGAGGAGAGTGTGTGTGTGTGTGTGTGCGTGAGTGAGTGGCTGCGAGTGTGTCAGCCTGTTAGTGTGTCTGCCTGCTGTCTCAGCCAATAGTCTGAAGGAACAGGAGCACAGAATCTCAGCTGACAACCCAGTGGCTCGAAAGTAACTCGGAAATGGCTCTCACCCATCTGTGCCTATTGCACCTGCTTTCACTTAAGCACGGCGCTTCAGTCGCTGCACTCGAGAATTAAAGCACATTACCAAAGCCAGATTACGTTTGTTGATGAACTGCCTTCAGTAGACTGATGACATACAAAGGAAAAAACAAGAGGATCAAATGTACTTCTGATGGGACACGGCTTAATAGAAGAACAGACACGCAGGGCGGGTGGTGTATTCATTTTGTTGAGAAAAACAGCTGATTTACCTGTAATCAAGTAGCTTGTACAGATCCTCTCTTTGCTCAGCGCTGAGCTTTGTCTGCACTTCGGTCATAAATTACTGTCGTATTGTTTATTATTACTCAGACTAGAGTTTCTGTGAACGGTGCATGGAGGGCATATGTATTTTCAGATGTAGGATAGATGATTGTTAATTGCACAATGTGTGTTTTTTGTTTGCTTTGTCCTTTCATGTCATGTACAGTACACTGTGATGAAGGCTTCACTGTGAAATGCGTCAGCAGATTTGTCAGTCCATTAGTCGGAAAGAAAAATGATCCAAAAACAATCGAGGTGACTTTTTGATTTATGCCCTACTTAACCCTTTGATGGAACAAAACACTTTGAAGCATTTAAAGCGTCAAACCAAGATTCAGTGCAGGACAAAGAGGTTTTCACACAATCCTTCTCTAGTGCACGCACAGTGTTGTCTTCAACATCTTTCATAGGATTGTTTGGTAATGTGGATATTTATTTCTCTACGCAGTTCTTGCACATTCATTTCAGATACTAACCTTGAAAGTCTCATGGAGTTGTCAATTTCCCATTGCACTCCTGTTTGACATTCTCTAATTCCTCTTGAGCTCATGTATAGAAATCGACTTACCAGTAGCTGATAAAGCTTTGCTGTGCACTTGATTTCTTCAAGTCATTCAAAACATTAAAGCAGTTGCCATAGCAATTTGCAGTGCGGTGACGTCAGTAAACACCCAGCCTAGCTCCACACAACTTCAACCAGAGAACAGAGTATAAATATCTATATATAAATATCTATTTGTTCTGAGAGTAGAATAGACTTGGCTGGCTTGATTCACAGCAGCAGCAGCCGAGCCCCCGAAATGAGTCCTCCGGATAAAATGAAGTTAGACAGGTGATGATAAATGTTTCAGAACATGAGCCTCTCAAGACAGGGGGAGAGATGATGGGATAAAAAGTGGGATTTGGAAAGCACAGTGATAGAGAAATGGGTGTGATGTGAGGAGGAAACCTGGAGTGAGAAAGAAGGCGAGGGGAGTGGAAAAGAGGGATGAGAAAGATGCCGAAGGAAAGCGGCGGATAAAGAGCGGGTGAGCTACGGGTGCCAGAGCCAACGGCCTGTTCGCCTCGCATTCATCAGTCCCCATCTTTTCCCCATCTTTCCTCCGTCTCCTCCCGTTGTCAACAGTCACTCCGCTCACGCCGCCGATCTATATAACGTGCGAGCACCTTTCACTCAGCACTTCCGCGATGCATTGCTCGTCGTGATGCGATGCATGAATTATGTAGATTGCCGGAACATTTGGCTTTCGGAAAGAGGGATTTCACGGAGCCTCTGTAAACTTTAATGTGGCATTTCTGCGTGCAGCGTTGTGTTTGTGTTTGTGTTTGTGAAAATGGAAAGATGATAAGCTGCAATGAGAATTGCTCTCTTGGTAAAGATATGTTCTTGTATTTTCAAATGCATATGCAATAATGTGAGAGAATCTAACTTTGACTGAGGGGAGCTGACTTCAACCAGAAGTGCAGAGAGAGACGGAGACGTGAGAGAGAGAGAATAAGAGAGAAGGAGCGAAGTGACAAAAGGAAATGAGGGAACTGGCTGAAGGGTGTTTGGAGGGTAGAGCAGGTAGAGAGGGAGGCGAAGTGTAGAATAAGATGTGATATTGTTAATGCTACAGTAAATTAATATTCGTGTGAGGTCATCCATCAGGAGGAGAGCAGGCGAGCTGTGAGAAACATGATAATGGAACCTGTCATCGGGGAGGGAGAGGGGGGAGAAAGAGAGAGAGGGGAAGGAGAAAGGAGTAAAGAATGTATAGGTAGGGAAAGACGGAGGAAAGTATAGCCGAGAGAGGAGGGCTAAGAGAAGAGGAAAGAGGGAGTAAAGGAAGAAAAAGAAAAGTGAAGTAAGCAAGAGAAGAGGAAGATAAGGATTAAAAGGAGAAAGATGGAGGGAAGAAAGAAGTAGAGATAGAAGACGAGGCAGGAAAAGAAAGAGAAAGAGATATGGACACAAGAGGAGGAGGAGGTAAGTAGCAGAGGGATGCCTGAGGTGGAGCAGAGCAGAGAAATAAAGAGACAGAGAGACGACGGTGTGTGTGTGTGTGTGTGTGTGTGTGTGTGTGATGAGGGAGGTAGCCATGCAGAATTAATCTACAAATTACAATGAATAATTAAGGCTCGGGAATCCCATGGGAATAAGATGGAACAGGGAGGAAAACGGAGAGAGGAGGGAGGAGGAAAAGGCTGAGGGACAGGAAGGTAAGGAGGTAGGGAGCGCCCTGATGGGATAGCTTCCTCAAGCAGCTACCGACTCTGAGTCGTCAGGGAAGCACAGAGTGAGCGAAGCAGGAGTCAAAAGACGGAGAGAAAAGAGAAGGTTGGAGTTGTTTTGTCTCAAAACAGTCGGCGTCTTGGAGGATGTGAAGGGTGCGAAAGGGAGCAAAAGTGAGGAGTGAAGGGGGGGCACGCTGACAGAAACAGAAAGGTAGAGGGGTGGTGGGGGATGCACCTTAAGCCACATGGAGGGAGAAAACACAGGGACACGTGGCGAAGCAACAAACAGAGGAGCGGTGGAAGTTGGCGGGGAGTTTTCTGTCCTCGGCACAGTTGCCGCGGGCGTCGCTGTGAATCTGGCCTCCAGCTGTGACGGTGTGCTACAGACGTGGCCTCACGCACCACACGAAGAGTCTCCGAACTCTAAATGTGTTGCCAGGTTCAAAGATACAAAGGGGTGGGATGACAGAGTTCACATAAAAGGAGAGATTTGGACTCTTCAAGTCTGTCTTAATAAGCACCCGCATGTTCATTTGGACATTGAAAGCGTTATTGATCGATGTGAACATTCCTCCTCTACGTGATGGCAGCAAAGAAACTGCTGAATAAACAAAAAGCAAACCGACACAGGGCAGAGGATGTAGAGATGTTGGGGAGTCACCATTTGTTCCATCTTTCACTTTCAGAGGACATTTTCCACTATAAAGGAACATCAGTATTAAGGATCACTCCTCACTGCATTTCTGCATTTCCCCAGAAAGACATTCACTATTGTCTTCCAGTTCATTAGGGTATTTTAATGGGATATTTTGCATTCGATTAGAATTTCCACAGTTAAAGACGGCATACTAATGCGCCACATTTACTTTCCCCAACTTGATCCATCTCCCTGGAGCCTTACCTATTCTTTATCTGCGCTATTCCGCTCAGCTGTAATTAACATACAAGTGATGGCTTAGTGACAGCTTCGTATTTTAAGTCTGACATTTAATATGCATATAACCTCAATAAAAAGATACCTGCATATGCATGATGTACCTGTCGGCATTCTGGTATTCCGTTCGTACCACTTAACAAGTTACTAAAATGCTGAGATGCTCCAAGGGGTTAGCAACTGATTTATTTGGCAAACATGTTAGCAAAGAGTAGCTTTTTTTTACCGTACACATCCCGCAGGTGGAGCAACATCAGCATGTATTTGTTGGTGTTTTTGTCTTATTGCGTAGCGTACAGCGGCTGGTAGCGTACAGCGGCAGGGAGCGTACAGCAGCTGGTAGCGTACAGCGGCTGGTAGCGTACAGCGGCAGGGAGCGTACAGCGGCTATTAGCGTACAGCGGCTGGTAGCGTACAGCGGCAGGGAGCGTACAGCGGCTGGTAGCGTACAGCGGCAGGGAGCGTACAGCGGCTATTAGCGTACAGCGGCAGGGAGCGTACAGCGGCAGGTAGCGTACAGCGGCTGGTAGCGTACAGCGGCAGGGAGCGTACAGCGGCTATTAGCGTACAGCGGCTGGTAGCGTACAGCGGCAGGGAGCGTACAGCGGCTGGTAGCGTACAGCGGCTAGTAGCGTACAGCGACAGGGAGCGTACAGCGGCTATTAGCGTACAGCCGCAGGGAGCGTACAGCGGCTAGTAGCGTACAGCGGCTGGTAGCATACTGTGTTCTGTCCAAATGTGGAGACGTTACCTCACCTACTTTCACTCTCATTGGCCTTTTCTCTCCTATTCCTCATCTTCATCTCTCCACGCTCGTGTCCACTCGCCCTCCATTTTCGCATTTCCTCATTTGCCCCCTCATTCTTAGTCTACCAGGCTACTGTTTGTCACGGTATTTCAAGTATTACTCTTCTTTTTTTTTTAAATCAATACGAAAGCAATAAGGAGGTCTAAATGTGCTGCATGAGAGGAGGGATGAAAGGACGAGAGGGACGACAAACAATTAGGAGAAGATGAAAGAGTATGAGTGGAAGGAGAAAAAAAAAACAGACTATAGGAAGATGTCCTCTGTGTGCGAGTGGACTCATTGATTTTGCCGAGCACAGACGACTTTCAGCCTGCTGGACATCGATAGGTACAGCTGTAGGACGAGGTGTTCAACAAGCTGAGACGCACACACTCAGAGAAAGACTTGCAAACGCCTATGAAAGAAACATATGTTTACATGTATATGTAGGGAGAGATGGAAACACACACCAACAGGAGGGGGCTGCATCTCTTTATGCACTATGTGCCAATCTCACTTACAGGTCTGTGTGCTGGGTCTTTGTCAGCCCTTCCAGGAGACTTGTAAAGATAACAATAGGCCAATTACTGCCTAATTACTACAGATAACTGGTTCAATAAATTCTTCTGGTCCAATTTCACTTTAATTGTCTCAATTAGATTCAATTAGATCTAGCTAGTATTAAGAGGACAGTTCGAATGGATGCTCTGGCACCACTGGGTATATTACCAGAGTCCCAACATCCCACATGTAGTTTCACTACATGCATGAATGCCCATAAAAGCACACTTACACACACACTCTCGTCCAATATGATAACACGCAGACACAAACATGTATGTGAGCTAATAGGGGAAGATGCCTCATGTGTGTTCAGCAGAATCATGGTATAGGGTTGCTGAGGCAACTCAAGACCTCTGCATGATGAAAACAAGAGCGCGGGTGTACACCGGGGCGTCCAGCAGGAGTGGAGCTTCAACCGACCTCGTTTTCCCTCCGTGGGCGGAAGGGTGTGATGTCAGTAAGTCAGTGTTTTGCATGCGGTTTTGCACAGTCCAGTACATAAGCTTTGAATGAAGACGGAGGTTGTGTTTCTTCTCCGGCAACGCGATCAGGCAACAAAACTACTGTTTTAATAAGCATGTTTGTTACGTTCCCCACGTAGTTAAAGGAATACTTCACCCACAAAACAACACCACCGCCTGTTACTTTGAAGAGTTTTTCTTGCATGCCTCCACGGTGAACGTTGAATCTGAAAACGGAGTAAATCCTTGATTTGACAACAAGAAGTCTTGTTTATCTGGCCGTATGTATAAACTGCCTCCACCACAGTCTCCGGCTTGCTGCGGTCTCCGGGGTGAAAGTCCGCCTGAGTCCAGCCTGATCATCCCTCTACTCTGTCACTCTCCATACGGCACCATGCCCTGCACAGCCTGGCTGGAGTCCCGCGGGTTACATGGGAATTACAGCGCATTACTCTTTCTAGTAAAGTACGAACAGTGAATAAAAACAGCCTCCAGGCTAAGGGAGCACACGGGGGAAAAGGCCGCTCACACTTTGTCTAGTGGCGTCTGTACGTTTCTCCCAAATTCACCAAAAGTTAGCATTAGTTTAAAATATTTCGGAAACTTGTAATAGAAAAAAAGAATTGCTTTAATGGAACTAAACAATGGAATGGCATCTATTAGTTCCATATTTTACCCTATTCACAGTCTCCCCTTAAATATTCTATAAGTGTCACATTGATGTGTCTCTGGCTGTCATGTTAGGAAACGTGCCACACTGTATTCACTCAGTTATATATTTACATACAGTGACATATTTACTCTTAGTGTGTATTATATAACAAACAAGCCCTACTTTGAATCACTGAATCTCTCTCTCTAAACTTCCCTCCCTCGTCTCTGTCTCACCTCGTCCTCTTTCATCTCCCGTCTTTCCTTCATGCCCGCTGCCTCAGAGGAAAGTGCAAAGAAAGAAGCGGTTCTCTACGGGAGAGAAAACAGGAAAGTGAAACGGATAATTACGTTAGTATGAGAGACTCCTTTCCTTCCCCGGTGAACTTCATTTCACCTCTCGTTCTGCTACCAAATCCACTCGTTCTCTCTCTCTCCTCTCTCTCTGTCCTTTCATCTCTCCCCCCCTCCCACCCAACCCTCTTCAGATCCTCTTTCAGTTTGGCTTTTTTTTGTTACCCCCTTATGTTGCCTTATCCGCTGCCTCCCTCTCTTTACCCCAGATACAAGTGGTCTACCCCTTCCTCTCGAGTCTCCTCTTCATCTTTTATCTCATTTTGCTCCCTTTCTGTCCTTGAGTCCAATCAATAGCGGTTGAGAGAGGAGATACCTCACAGTTTACTCTTCGACACCTATCAAAGCTGACACTCTGTAACCCGATTTCGCTCGCTCCACACATCTTTCTCCGTTTGTTTTTGCGATGATAAAACTCCACTGACTTACATCCATTATATGAACACCAAATCGAGCCGTGAACCCTCGCCGCTCCGCGTTGACGCTTTATTCTCACCAAGCGTGGGCGTGCAAGAGGCTCTGATTGCATCTTTGTGGTGTACTTGGACATAAATGTTTTTTTAAGCATTACTTGGATCTTTCATACTATTTCTTTACTTAGACTTACAGAGCTCACAGCCCCCAATTAAAAAGCAATATTTTAAAAGATACCAGAAAATAATCAATAAAAGCCTTTCAGTCATTTCCAATTAACTGAACCAATGGACGCAATCAATAAGAAGTAGTTTGGAGTTATTAGGCCTTCAGACTCAGCTGTACAAGTGGGCAGGTTTGAATTGCTGCCATTAAATTCTCCATTTTGCACCTGCCAGAGCAATTCATTAGACAACATTACCTCAAGAGGGAAACATGGCCATTAATTAGGCTGACAACTGTAAAAACTTAAGCCACAGAAAATTCGGTTGAACTCTTTAAAGTGTTACATTTCTTTCAAGATATTGCTTTGACAAATGACAAATATGCTTATTGGTATTCTTCCTGAGAGTTCGACGAGAAGATCGACACCACTCTTGTGTCTGTGCAGTAAATATGAAGCTAAAGTCTGCAGACGATTAGCTTAGCATTACAATTTTGGGGAAAACAGTGCGTCCAAAGGTAAACAAAATCCCTCTGTAGAAACAAAATGTCTAGTTTCTTTCAATTTGTAGAAAAACAACAGGGTGTTTAGCGGGAATTTCGGGGTACATTTCGGAACTTCACAGTACTGCAACATCTTCAGGGTGTGAGTGCTGTTAAAACAGAGTTGTAGAAGTTTGAACAACTTTCTGCAATGCATTCATTGGTAAAGAAGGACCTGCCAGTGGGTCCAGCAGGGTGTAACATTAGAAAAGATACTGATTTACCTCAATCATATTTCACATAAACCCTTATTACGAAGTACATATTTCAATTTCTTTGTCTCTCTATAGATATAAAACAGAGCACGAGTAAAAGTTGCTGTGTCAGAGTCATCACTCATTATGGTTCTGCAACCAAATTCAGAAGAATGAGGAGAAGCCTGAGGTGGCACTGATAAGAGCTACAGACAGTAGAGGTTTATCTGGGAGCACTGATGGACAAAGTACGGCTACAAGAACTAGGAGGTCGTGTAGGTTAGTCAACCGCGTGAGCGCAAAGCTGCAGCAGCACAGCATTCTGCCGACTCAGCTTTTCCCCTGGGCCGAAATGACTCAGCATTTTTAATGAGCTTTTGGCTGTGTGGTTTCCGTTGCGGCTCCAAGTACTAAAATCAAATGAGGGATAAAGACTTTTTCCGCCTCATGAATATTCCCTTTAAGACAATAACTCAAGCAATTGGAACGCGGTGTTAATTCTAAATAATTGCATCACGTGTAGGGGGGAAAAGAAACGCAGAAAATGCAGAGGCGAATGGGATTGAATGTGAAACTCACACATTAATAAATAAAATACACATTTGTATGAAAAATACAGAGAAAAACAAATGTCATGCATCTCCTTGTTAACCTTACTGATCTTAATATCTATTATAATCTCCTCTTTAAGAAATTTGAGCAAAGAACTGTGTTCAGTAGATATAATAAAAGTGTTTAATAATTCATAATTAGTCATAATCATAAGTGTATTGGAAATGCATAATTAAGATAAACAAAGTGTTTTAGGATACGCAGCTAGAAGTAGAATTTGAGACATGAAGCTTTTGCCAAAGTTGTAAAGTTGCAGAAGTTTAACATTTATACTGAAGCATTATCATAGAAGGGATTAAGCAATAACTGACAGTCTTTGAATGTGTTAGGAGCTCAGGGAAAGAGAGTCATGAAGACAGGCGTTTACAGAAGTGCACAGGGAAGTTAGCTAATAGGAATTGGGATAAACGGAAGGGGAGGAGTTGCGAATGGATATGAGGGCGGGAGATAGAAAGTGTTTTTCTGCCTCTTTTTAGCGTGTGGTTGCCTGGGACGGCTGTGTCCTGGGACCAGAGGTAGTTTTTTACAAAGTGGGTTAATATTGTAATATTTCATAGGAGTAATTTACTCCATTGTGTAACTGTAATCGTACTTGCATCAGTGGGATTAAATTCCTTTTAATTGTAAACCAGTTTTGGTAGATTTATTGTTACAGTGTGTCGACTGTACAAAGCAGCCGGACACGTGCTCTGGCCTCCTCGCTGTGGAACAGACTCAAACTTCCACACCTCCTAACCTTTAGTTAACCCGTTATTCAACTTCAAATATCAAAGAGATGACAATCAAACAAACACTTTCCCAAAAAATGACACTTTTTAAAGCCTGAAACTGAAAGATGGTGGAACGAGCGCACACTGAAAAGCCAAAACCTCAACAGCGAGAAAAGCTTATGTATCGCAGTTTATCATCACAAACAAACAGTGGGAAGATTTAGGATCCTCTGGCAGAGTCGCTCACCGCTCAGTTTCAACATTATTTATGATAATGCTTTCAGCACTGAGCTCCGTGCTACCCTTCACACTGTGTTTGCACCACTGCCTGCGATTTGTCTATACGTTAAGGCTCCCGGGGGACGTTTAACTATGCGCCACATGTCCGCCGGCTTACATAGCCTATCTATACATATGTACGCGTATGAACAAGAAAGTATGGGTGAGGAAGAAAACAGGGTTTTGGTGAAGGAGAGACAGTCGGTGTGTGGTGTTCTCACAGGGTTTTAACGGGCACCGACGCAGCCAGAATCAACCCCCTTCAAACCCCCCCCCCCCCCCCCCCTCTCTTTCATTCAACCTTCCTCCTCGTTACTTCATTAGCTGTGCATTTGCAAGATCAGGCTGTTTTATCTCTATAAATTAGCCAAAGCAACCTAGCGTACGGAACAATGGGGATGCATTCATCATGAGAGATTAGGTCGTGAAGATGAAAAATGCTCTGCAGAGGAGACGCTATGTCATTACTTTATATTGTGAAACATGCATACACTGACTGAGAGACATGCATGAAATTTGACCAATATGTACAACAAAGAACAGACCCTATACAGAACATTTAGGAGCGACGGGGGAGTGTGAATATAGAAGTGTATGCTATATGTAAGTTATAATAAAAGTGTTTAATGATTCATATTTAAGAATTCATAATTAGTCATAATCATAAGTGTTTTGGAAATGCATAATTAAGATAAGCATAAAGTGTTTTAGGATTAGTAGCTAGATAGAGAATTTGAGACATGAAGCTTTTGCCAAAAGTTGCAAAGTCTTATCTTTTATATGGAATGTTTATCATAGAAGGGTTAAGCCATAACAGACAGTCATTGAATGTATTAAGACCGTAGGGACAGAGAGAGACTTTTAGACAGGCGATTATAGAGGGCACCTGGTTCCTGGAAGTTAGCCAATAGGAATTGAGATAGACAAAAGGGGAGGGGTTTCAAACCGGATGTGGGAGGTTTTCTTTAAGTCTTTTTTTTCTTCTTGCGGTGGCTCTCAGCGGACACAGATGTTTACGGGCTGAGGAGCTAAAGATGAGTTTTTTTGCACGAGGGTTTTTCGTTCGTTTTATAGTTTCATATTCCATAGAAGTAGTGTACTTCACTGTATAATTGTATTTGCTCCAGTAGGATTAAATTCCTTTTAATTGTAAACCAGTTTTGGTAAATTTATTATCGCAGCGTCTCTACTGTAAACAGCAGTTGGACCATGCGCTCCGGCCTCCTCTCTGTGGGGTGAAACTCAAGCCCCCCACAGCATTAACCAGGTTTGTAACTTGTACCTTTTGAGTTACATAAAGGACATTGCAGTATCCAGTGTCTCTGGAGCTCGACACAGAAGAGGGGCTAAAAGTCATGATATTTCCACCTCTGCTCCGTCAACTTCGCTCTCTTTTGTATATTCTGTCTCTTGTGAGTCCCCTAATGTAAACATGGAATGTATAATTGACTTTATTTATTTCAGAGTCAGATCATTTATATCATAGATCCTTCATAAAGTTTAGAGCATCAGTGTGTATTCTCGCCAGATTTGCTTGCGTAAATAATAGACCGGACAGACGCCGAAACTTTCCCTGCAGATCTCGAGGCGTCAGCGGAGCTTCTCACGCCTGTTCAGACAGGACACGCCTCCAGGCCCGCTGTGTGCCTGTGTGTGTATGTGTGTGTGTGTCTCCAGCTGTGTTGTTCCTAGAGCAAATTAGGGTGTTTTCACATATAGTCCTAAAAACGAACAAATCTCAGTCCTCTTAAAGTGGACCGAAAAGGGCCTCTTCTTTTCTTTTTGTTCTATTGTAGTGTTCACATAAGCGCAAAAACAGCTGACTCATCGCTCTGATCTGACCCGATCAATCTCTCCTGACTGACCTTCACCCTGTGGCGTTGTCCCGGCCCCGGCTCCTCTTTCCTAAATAGAAGCTGGGTTCACTCCTGATGAACTGGATTGGCCAGCAGCACATTGAAACTAGGTTACGAGCTAACTAGCCGGCTAGCACGGATGCAACAGACAATCGCTAGCAACCTAGCATGCTTATGAACAAAGCGGGCTAATGCCAGCTAGCTCAGTGAATCAAACTTGCAAGCTAAGATACTAATGTTTGCCAAACAATGACTCCATTTTGACCAGTCCACGCTGACGAGTGCCGTCTTACTTTTAGTTGTATCAACAACAATATTGTCGGTCTGATAGAAATGGAACAAAAGCTAGACAAATGAGGAGTTAGTTGTATTAAGCCAAAAATCTTCCCTTTACCCTGACATTAAACTACTTGGTGCCCTTTTCAAAGTGATGATCTGCAAAATGAGTTTGGAGGATTATTGGTTCTCATAATGATAAAAGGGCAGGAACACCTACACACACACACACTCTCACACACACATTTATCACTGCCCCAGAAAAGTTTATCATCTCCTTTTGTTCTAAAATGATGCTGCAGCTTTCACAACCATCTGGCCACTGACAGCATTTAACACACACACTTACATGCACACAGGCTACAACGCACTGTCTTTGTGAAAAACACACATTCACACACTCTCTCCTTCACACACTGAAACACAAATATGCAAACAAAGGCACAATCCATATTTTGTCTCTGTCACAAACAAACAACCACAGCATGTGCACACCTGAACGCAGCCCACAACACACACACACACACACACACACACACCACTAGCATTAATGGGATGTTTGGTCTCGTGTGTGTGAGTGTGTGTGTGTGTGTGTCTGGTGGGATGCAACACTAGCCATACGGGGGCTGGTGGAAAACTGCAGACTAGAATACAAACATCCTGCAGAGATGGAGTGATGCACACAAACACACACTCTCACATGGCATAAACACAGACACACACACACATCATCTGCCTCTCTCTGTCATCACACAGCACACAAGGGAGGATATGGGGAGAAGGGGGAGACAAAGGAGGAAGATGCGGCGGGAGGTAAACTCTGTTTACAGTCTCCATATCCGTCAGGATGCTGTTATAGGAGGACTGTCAGGCCGCATGTAGTGTGTGGCAGGAATAACTGGAGCATATACAATATGTATGAATGTCTGAGGAAGGTAAAACAGGGGTGAGGAAATATAGGAAGACCAGGAAGGTACAGAACGGAAAAAAATTCGTATGGATGGGTGAATTTTGCAATAGAATAAACAGGGATTGGAGAAAAACACAGACATGCTGCAGAACAAAAAGGTGGTCATCTTTGAAGTAACTACATCACAACAGCAAAGGCATTGAAAACAAGGAAACATTGCAGAGTTGCTAATTAGTGTTAGCTTTAAAAGTCTTGAACACACTTTGGTAGTTGTCAAAGCAACGTGTTCAAAAAGATTTATTTTGTCACAAACACTGAAACCTTTTTATGTGACAAAGGAGAAAGATAAGAAAAGAAAATTCTGAGAACAGAAGTGAAAATGAGATCTCAACATTCGTTCCATTTACCTTGGAAATTAAGATCAGGAGCTGGGAATGACATCACACCGGAGTTGACTACATTCCAATCCAACAAGTCGGAAAACTTTAGCGATTTTTAGTGATACCTGTTGGTATTTTGCGCATAGAAACCGTAGAGACATGTCCACAGACATGAGTTAGACAGTACTGTATGTATCACTGGTTTAATGAGACACATGTAAGACAGAAGCTTTTTTTGGTGTTGATGAACGGAGCAGCCATCTTGGATTTTGAGGTCGGGGTTGGTGGAGTTTGTCCGACTATCCAGGTCAGAAATCCAACTTCAGGCGGTGTTCCAGTTGAAATAAATTGCGAAATTCACACTTCCCAGTTCAAAGGGAATGCAGCATTAACACCAGGCATATTTGATTAATAACACACTGTTCTGATTAACCAGTGTTGGATTAATTAACACCTCTGAGGAAACAACAAAGACCTTGTTACACAGGGTTTCCAGTCAGAAACCATTTATTTCTGAGTCAAGGCCGACAAAAAAAAAAAACATACTGTGTGGACCTCACTTTAACTGCAACAAACACATTTAAACCCACAATAAAATGCAAACATAAAGTCTTTGGCTTGCCACACAGGTGTCTTCAGTCATTCCGCCTTATAACACCTTTGTACACAAAAAAGGTGTACTATTTAAAAAGCTATCTATGACAAGTAACTGCTTCAACAGAAAAAACAGTAAAAGTATTGTGTAAACATATTTAAAGCTGCATTCATACATTCATTTGGAGTCGTGTTTCTGGCCACCGGATGAATGCAGGGCACCTTTTTAGCTCAGTCGAATACTCTCTACATCTAGCACTGGTTGGCTCTCCTCCAACTCCTGAGGGAAATATCTGGTGCTTAAGCTTGTAAATCCACTATGTTCACCAAGTAGTCTGTGGGCAAAGAAAACACAAAACAATGATCCAAAAATAGACTAAATGGCTTCATCAAGCTGTGCAGACATGCAGGTGGTAAAGCTCTGTGGGTTTGTCACTACAGACGACTACTGTTGCATCACACAAGTCTTAATGCAGAAAAACATTCTTCAGTACAGCTGGGCCCATTGCAACTTTTACATAATCGTCTGATTGCGATGATTTGAGCTGGTCGCATTCATTTTTTCATAATCAATGGATTCTCCAATCACGGGAATTTAAAGGCAATGTTGCAAATGTGGCAACAAATAAAAAGTGAATTAGGAGTGAATGAGTCTGCTGGGTAAATAAAGTGTCTACCAGAGCACAAGGTTCCAATGTCAGGGGAAAAACAACATGGAAAAAGAGAGCTTGGCTGTCTAGATCTTACCACTGGTTCAGCTCATATGAGACTGCATTTGCTGAGAAAGCAATTTGATGATGAATGAGAGTTGCTCTCGATTTATTGTGGAGAGTCTCCCCTATAGGTGCAGCAGTGTTTGACAGCTCTGGGGAGCCTCCATCCAGCTATGGTAATTAGAGAATTCACATGAAAATGTTTGGATTAAAATGTGTTGTTTTAAGAATAGTTCAGAAGTCACCCATTGGTTTGTGGACTGCCGTTTTGAAGCCTTGAGTTTTTGTATTTTGGCCATCGCCATCTTGGATTTTGGCTGTCGCAGTTTTGGCTTTTTGCACCGAAACAGTTACAATTAACGTTCACAAATTGAAGACACTGTGAAAGGGCTCCCAGACCAGACAACGCTGTGGCAGTGACTTGTCAATCACAAGGTAGCCCCGCCCTAAAGCATACCCTGCTTTATGGTCTGTTTGACTGTAAATGGGAGCATCATTTATTAAATAAACTTTGTGATGTATTGAAGAAGCCTAGAAACTAGCGATCGAGACCATAAACACTTTACAGAGGTAATAAATCAAGTGAGGAGTCATTTTCTATAGACTTCTATGTGAGGAAAAACAGTACCGTACTTTCCGGACTATAGAGCGCACCGGTATATAGGCCGCACCAGCCGATTTTTAAAAGAAAAAAAGAATGTGTACATAGATAAGCCGCACTGGTCTATAAGCCGCAGGTGTCCCCGTTGAACAGCAAGATACTTTTAACAGTACTAAAGTTGTCTTCTTCTATGAACATCATAACATGTTGCTAGCTTCTAAGCTAATTTTAACATTACAGCCAATGGGGAACATTACAGCCACTCGTTTTTTTACACAACAAAAAAAACTTTTAAAAACGAGTCTGCATTTGGGTCCTTGAACACACCACATCATGAACCGGGGCAAATCCGCCCTTGAGCTTGCGTTGTCGTCCTCATTGCGCTGTCCCCTTAATCTCATAGTATCCCAGCCTTTCAGAACCCATTGGTGATGATGGATTCTTTCACACTGTTCCACGCTGTTAGGATCCACTGGCAGACTTCAGAAAAAGCTGATCATCTCTGCTCATAGCTCTGAATAGCATTTACGGCTAACTGGCTTGGCCAGTTGCTGCTAGCACAACAGCTATTCAGAGCTATGAGCAACAACAGTTATTGCCTCATTGCTTTTCGTTTGGTAGCCGTGAGAGACCTTAGTCTGTAATGCAAGTATGTCTGCATGAAAAGATGTACAAAGATATATTATATATTCACTAATGCTAATCGCGGTTAGCATTTCCCCATTGGCCGTAATGTTAAAATTAGCTTAGAAGCTAGCGAGTCGGACATGTACTGTTAAAAGCATCTTGCCGTTCAACCTTTTTGTTAACGGTCCTAGTGAGAGGTAGGTCAAAGGTACTTCATCCATATTGTAGCGACCCTGTCAGTAACAGCTGGTAGCAGAGGGGTTGCTGGTAGCAACTGTTCTGTGTCGGGAGCTAGTAAATGTTGTGTTAGTTGTTGTGGCGGAGAAAAGCTACGGAAAAATCAGTATATAAAGCGCACCGGACTATAAGCCGACGCCTCAAAGCGAGGGGTAAAAAGCGGCTTATAGTCCGAAAAGTACGGTATATATATATAGTCTTGGTGAACTCACAAAAGTTAGAAAATTTGAAAATTTGCTCTAGTGTGGGAGTTCAAGTGATCACGAAGGAGAATGTGAAATCAACAGATTTTCTCTGAAGACAAGTTATCGGTCTCAATCTTTGTTTTCAGTCTCTTGTCTGCCTGCGCTGGCAGACTTTTCAGATTTTTTCTTCCTCCGTTTGGCCTTTCTATTTTTATTCCCCTCCCCCCGTCTTGCCAGCCTTTTTGACATTTCATCTGTGTGCCTGACTGTCTGTCTTTACTCCCGGTCCTTCTCAGCTTCTCTCTCTCTCATCCACCTGCTTTCTCTTCCTCCCTCCCTCCCTCTCTCTGCCTCTTTCCATCTTTCCCTCTATTTATCCCAGTGGGAGCTAATGTGACCTTTATATGCTGTCAGCTCGCTGCATGGCCGTCAATCATCATCTGCTCCCATTAGAACAGCTCTATCAGGAGCTGTCAGCACCACAGGGCTGCCGACCCGCTCCTCCATCTACGTACGCCACCCGCCACCCACCGGATGAGAGGTAGAAAGATGGGGAGGAAACCGAAAGTGGCGCTGGGAAAACGAGAGAGAAAGCCGAAGAAAGTGAAGAGAAACGGTCCGACAAAACACGGTACGTCCCGTGTCCGCTGCTCCATCCATCTCTCTCCTCCATCATCCCTCATTAATCGTGTTTACTCCTGTAGAGACCTGTGCTTTGGTCTTCGCGGAGCCGACGTAGTTAGCATCCCAACCAGCCAGACAGGAAGAGAGAGAGAGAGAGAGAGACCCTATCTTTTCTTATTCTCTCCATCCCTCAACACCTTCCCAACTGTCTCTCATAACTTTTTAGTCCTGCTGGAGGAGGTGTACTATCTCTTCTTCTTCTCTTCCTCTCCATGTCGGTGTTTACCTGCTGTGGGAGTTCACTATCTCTTCCTCCCACCTTTTTATTTCCTTCCCTCCTTCCTCCTCCTCCCTGTTCCCTTCCCTTCCAGCACTGTTTGTTTAGCGTGATGCCTCCTTCATTCCTCCATCCTTTATTCCCCTTCTGCTCCTCTTTGTCTCGCTTCTGTCCTGCTCTCTTATCTTACTTTCACCCGCTTACTCTTCTTTTCTTCTTCTCCTTTCCAGTCTCACTTTTCGTATTAGCGCCCTGCTTGATATCCATCGGTCTTTCTTCCCTCATCTTCTTTCCCCTCCGCAGAGTGTAAACCTCTTTTTTTTAGTCTTCAGAATCGACACAATCCACACTCGGCAGCAATGGCATGCAAATGTGAGTCAAAATACTTTTTTTACAGTTTACCTCGCACACATCATCACACAATTAAATTCAAGGAGGAGGAACAGCTGCTGTCGGCCAGTTAACCGTGTTCCTGCACGCACACACACCTGCTTCTCTTCTCGCGAGTTCAGAAAGCACATTTAAAAAGATTCAATAGTGTGAGGAAAGTCGCGCCAACTACGCCGCCCTTTTCCACTTTGACTGGTACTTTTAACATTCAGCCAACGTAGGACTCATGTAAATGCATCTCAGGATTTAATACTCACTTTCCCTCAACCAATCGATGGAGATATGAGAAAGAAAAGTAGGAGGAAGAGAATTTGTATTATCCTTTTGTACAGAGGAGCTTTATCTTTGGGCAACCATCACATAATAATGTAAATAAACATCTCACCTCAATTGTCTCCCCCTCGTGTGGATCCTGTATTATCAGAAGGGCTTTTTCAAGAGCAACTTCATGAACATGTGTCACAGTCAGGCAAAAGCCACGTTGTGCAAAACACTTTTTAGCTTTTGGAGTCCAGTGTTTTAATTTAGTGGGATATTTTGGAGGCTTGCTGTGCAATCATCGGTTATTGTTTGTTGAACACGACATTCAAATTTGGCCCCTCCTCCCTGACCGCACCAGAACATAGCCCAGTGTACCACCTGCAGCATCACATGCAGCAGTGGAAATGAAAGCCAACCTCAGATTCACTCTGCGTTTTGGAACGAGCTTTGTGCGCTTTGCGTTTTCGGCACTGTTTCTGCCGTCTACCTAGCTTCCTCATGCTTGTTCGGGATGCCAATATTGAATTTTCCTTCCGACTGATAGAGGACCCTCTTTAACCGATCATTAACCAATAATTGTGTGCAGTTTATTTGTCAGTGAATAAATGGCACAACTCACAACAAGAACCAGGCCAACTGTTTAGCATTAATCAGTAAAATATTGGTTTATTAACATAGTGCTTGCACACGCTTGGAGGCGACATGCCCAGTGCCTAAAGGCTGACGCCCAGAAACATCCTGAACACAGCAAACTGCAACAGTGTACGTGTATGCATTCACATGTTCATGTTGGCTCAAAAGTTGAGATCGAAAGGAGATTTCAGACAAATCTTCCTCAGAATCTTAAACAGATAATACCTGAATAATTATTCCTCAAATAAATATGGTTCTCTACTAGCTGCCCGCCCCCTGTTCGGTTTGTTAAGCTGGTCGGCTGACAGGATCCTCGGGGCATTCACAATGTATTTTGACTTGTGTTTTAAGTGTTTTTGCTCACTCTGTATCAGATCACTGAGGGCCATGTTAATGCCAAATTCACATGTGAGAACGTGACACAATAGATGTGTTATCAGTGCTGGAACTACGTTAGCATGTTTACATGGAGGTTTAGTTGTGGTTGAAGACAGTCAGAACCTGGGGGAAGGTTGGCTTTACCTAACACATGGTTTCTCTCAGTCTCGCACAAACACAAATGTGGACTCTGATGCCTGCGGTATCTCGCGGAGAAATTTAAACCTGTGTGTGGGTGATGTCTGCCAGCATGGCAGGGAGCAGCCCATTTTGCATTAGCGTTGCAAAATGGGCCGGCGATCGCGGAGAGTTAATAAGCACGACAGACAGGCATGCATGAGTGTGTGTGGGTGTGTGTGTGTGTGTGGGGAGGAAATCACACTAAGAGCTTTTTTTTGTACTGTGCCCCGTCTGTCATCCCACTGAAATGAATATGATTTGTATAGCAGAGAATAAGTGACCTGCAGACAGGTGAGGCAGGTCAACAGTGTAGACAGGAAGTGAAGGCGTGAGTGACAGGCCACCGATCGAAGCGAAGGAGGAGGGACTGTGACCCTGTCAAGTGGAAGTCTGCATCAAAAATCCCCACCGCCTCTCAACTCCACTTTCCTCTTTCCTCTCAAGCTCAACTCCACTTTCATCTGAGAGAAGATTCTTTGTATGAACCGGATGGAGAGCACGTCAAAGACGAGATGAGTCAGCCATTAACCCTGCTGCATCTCTCTTCTCACTCACTTTCTCACTCTGAGATTGTCAACAGGATCAACTGACTCTGTGTCCTTGAAGTTGGGCTACAAACCCACAAACACACGCTCACACACACACACACACACACACACACACACACACACACACACACACACACACACACACACACCTCAAAGTGGTTGGTAGGCACGTCATTGTGAGCTGAATGCTGGGGGAGGGCAAGTGATTAAAACTCTCATGTTCAATATTTCAATTTCAGCTTCCGTTTAAAGTGATTTACAAAATGAGAGGCCCTGCAGATTTTGGCAGCAGTTGGTATTGCATGGGGGGGGGGGGTAAGCCACCACATCCACCCCTAATAGACAAACACCAACTGTCAATGAGTCGGGTTAGGGTGCAGGGTGTGTGTGTGTGTGTGTGTGTGTGTGTGTGTGTACACACACAGAGTGTTGACACCGGGCATCTGAACAGATGGCGTTTCATGGGTTTGCGTGTGTGTGTGTGTGTGTGTCGTGTCCTCAGGTGGCTGAGGGAAGCGATGTGAGGTGAGCTGATGATGATGTGTCGTTCTCATTAAGCGGTCTGATGCTCATCTCTCTTCACCGTTTCTCCTCTTTTTTCTTTTTTTGGGCAAACAAATTAGAACTTAGAGAAAAGGTTGACTGATTCTCTCTCTGCCTGTCTGTTGTAGGTCTGCGCAATTTTTTTCCCTTCCTAAAACCTCCGTAATATTTGTAATTGCACTAAAACAAGGTGCTGGGTATAAAACAGAGCATACCAATGGAATACCAGTGTTAGATAGACTGGAATCACCACCTTGTTGTTGTGTGTCCCCGGGACCAGGTCAAGTCGCAGTCACAGACTGTACTGTAAATACAAAGTGGGCGTAATCAAAAGGTCATCCATTGGTTTGTGGACTTGAAGCCTTGAGTTCGGCATTTTGGCCGTCGCCATCTTGGCTCGCAACCAAAGGTGATAGGAAAGGGTGGAACTTTCACGAACTGAAAACACACTGTCAAAAGGTTAAAGTTCTAAACACAGACAACTCTCAGACAGGACTGTGAAAGCACCGTGTGAATCACAAGGTAGCCAAAGAAATGCTAAAGCATAGCCCGCTTTACGGTCCATCTTACTCTAAATAGGAACGCAAAGTGAACTAAATCAAAATTGTGCTGTATTGAAGGGAACTTGAAACTGGCGATTGAAACCATAAACTCAATGTTCACAATGTTTACTGAGGAAACAAATCCAGTGAGAAGAAGGGGCGTTTTCTCTTTTTGCAACTAGAGGAGTCGCTCCCTGATGGCCGTTAGAAAGAATGACACTTTATTAAGGTACTTACATAACATCTGCTTCACTGTTCAGACCCAGAGGCGGCCGCCTGGTCGCAGTTTACATCCAAATTCTACTAGTGACTTGTGTGACATTGTTGTAATATGAATTCCTGAGTTATGGCCAATAAATGTGTTTTGTGTGAGGTCACAGTGACCTCTGACCACCTAATTCTAATCACTTCATCTTTTGTGCCAAATTTGAAATAAAATTCTTCCCCTGCGTTTCTGAGATATAGCGCTCACGAGAATGGGAGAGAAGGACGTACGGACAGCCTGAACACGTGACGCTGAGGCGTGAGAAGCAGTTTGATTGGATAGGAGGGGCAGCAGAATGTGGTTACTCAATCATTCGTGATGAGTTCATTGCTTGGATTTTATGTTCACAAGTACTAAGTGCATGAAGGGTTCACCATTAAAGATGCACTGTTTTCAAGACGTGACACTTTTCCACAAAGTCAGTGTCCACTCCATTGAGTCTTTAAACACACTCACAGACACATGCACACTTCCTCTCACAGCTGTTCTCTCCGTCTCCAAGTGTGAATCCAAATCTCTCTGTTACTCCCTCGCTCTTCCTTCTTTCCCTCCTCTCCTGTTTTCTCTTTCTCGCTCTCTTTGCTTAGCTTTCTTCACATTTCTTTTCTCCACTGCGAGTGTCTTTCCCCATCTCATTTTTTGACTGATGTGGTGTTTTTACTTCTTTACCCAGAAGGCACCTGAGGGTCAATAAAACACCGTGACGTCTTGTTTTGGGGGGTTTTCCGTTGATGCAGTTTGAGTTTGTGTCACTCGCCAACCATTACAACTACCTAGCTGTCGTCTTTCTATTCATTCCAAATAACAGTGCTCTAACACCTTTTTTTCCTCTCGCCACCTTCCTCCTTTCCTCTTGCACCTTTTTCCACCACCTACATCTCTTCCTCCCTCTTTCCTCCTCATCTTCTCATCGCATTACACATCTCTCGCTCTCTCTCTTCACACGGCTGTTTGTCCCGGCGGGCTGTCTGTGCCTGAGGGGCACAGAGTCGATGTCAGGTCGGTACAGCAGCTCTCACTGAGCTGACCACACACACACACACACACACACACACACACACACACACACACACACACACACACACACACACACACACACACACCTACACTTCAGCTTGTTTCCACGTAGGCTGCGCCTGAGTTAATGGGATGAGTTCTAATTAATTTTGCTGCGTCAGGGGAGACCGGTGGATAACATGGGGGGGGACAAATGTTGAGGGTGAAGTAAAAGAATGAGTGAGAGAGAAAGAGGGAATGGAGAGTGAAATAAATATAAAGATGAACAGAGACAGGGAGAAGGAGTTCAGAAACAGAGAGGCAGACAGGCAGATGTAAGAAATTTGAGCATAGAACTGTGTTTAGTAGCTATTATAAAAGTGTTCAATGATTCATATTTAAGAATTCATAATTAGTCATAATCATAAGGGTTTTGGAAATGCATAATTAAGATAAGCATAAAGTGTTTTAGGATTAGTAGCTAGAAGTAGAATTTGAGACATGAAGCTTTTGCCAAAGTTGCAGAAGTTTAACGTTTATACTGAAGGATTATCATAGAAGGGATTAAAGTTTACCATAACTGAAGGGATTAAACCGTAACTGACGGTCATTGAATGTGTTAGTAAACTCAGGGACAGAAAGGCAGACAGGCGAATACACTCCTGGAAGTTAGCCAATAGGAATCGGGATAAACGGAAGAGGAGGTGTTTCGAACGGATGTGGGTGGTTTAATTTCAAGTCTTTTTCTCTCTCGCGTGATGGCTCTCAGAGGACGGACGGGTTTTATACCTGAGGAGCTGAGTTGAGTTTTTTGCAAACGGGGTTTTATTGATTTAATATTTCATGAAATAGTGTACTTCACTGCAAAGACTGTACTTGCATCAGTGGAATTAAATTCCTTTTAATTGTAAACCAGTCTTGATAGATTTCTTATTGCAGCGTGTCGACTGTAAAAAGCAGCCGGACACGTGCTCTGGCCTCCTCGCTGTGGAACAGACTCAAACTTCCACACAGACAGAGACGGAGGCGAGGGAGGGAAGTACATTAAGACAAGCCATCGATAGAGTGGAAGCGGCTTTACGGCTTATTGTGTTTTTCTGACCTTGAAATGTGCTTAATTTTAGATACAAGCGCACACAGTGCAATAAATAGGAGATCCATGCAGATGAGGTGACGCGGGAAACATGAATAAAACATCACAGGACCTCGCCTGTTTAGGGAACAAAGTTGCAAATTAAAATCTGCAACAACTATACTGCTGAATAGGGGTGTAACAATGCACGTATTTGTATTGAACCATTCGGTACGAGGCTTACCGTTCGGTACGCGTTACGAACCGAACAATACGTTTGAATTAGTGCATTTGGAAAACACAGAAGTTACAGAAATTACAACAAACAAACAACAAACAGAATCAAACGTCCGAAGCACCCGCTGTTCCTCTGGCGACAGACGGCCGGACGCCACGGACTACACAAAGCTACCCGACTGTAACGACACATTACAGCACTCCTGAATGGGAGATGAAGAGCCATGTTCTTCAGACACGCCCCCTTGAGCGTCTCACCAGAAAGGATTTGGCATTTCTGCGTACCGAACGTACCGAACTGAACCGTGGCACCACTGTATCGTGTTGAACCGAACCGAGAATTGAGTGAACCATTACACCCCTACTGCTGAACGATACCACTCTCTGATAGGGTCTGCAAAATATTGGGGGGAAAAACCCTGACATTACAATATTTTTTTCCTGCGATATAGCGTACATTGCGATATAAAAAAATACACGAATATTCACTCTAAATTTAAAGCTCTGTGTTGTGAGACGGGGCGGGTGGGTTGATGAACCGCTACGCAGACCGCATTCAATACACCAGCTCTGACACAACCTTTACAAAGGTTAGAATGTTCAGCTTCTGTTAGCATTGTCAGAAATGTGTGAATCCAATCATATATGTTTGTCAATGAGCTCATAGTTGAAGTTGGTGTTGTTGTGGACGACATTATATTCCGGTGCAAAATCACCACAGACTTAAACACAGAATTGAATTAATACCTTTCTGACAGCGTTAACCAAACTGAACATTATTGGCATCACGAAAGCAGGCTTTACAGCAGAACAGCCGTAGTGGATGAAATTGCACAGTGTACCTAATAAAGTGGCCATTGAGTGTATCGCAGCAATGTCAATAAAGCTGTTTGTACTGAGCCACAGATTGAACTCTTCTTAACGTCATGACTATCACACCAACAGACAACACAGACCTCAGACCAACATCTATGTTACAACTACTTCTAACCAACAAGTTATTTATTCACAGTCAAATGGAACGTTACTGTGAGGTCATTGCATTTCACAAAGTCAGCAACAAGCCTCACCGACCTAAAATGCATGGTGGTCACATGACTTTCCAGATGGTTTCTTGTCACGATTGACATTCAGCATGACGCGCTCGTTCTCTCTGTTCCGCATTAGCAAAGAGAACAACAATCTCCGGGTTTAATGAAAGGCAGCAGCGCTTGCAATAGCTCAGAGTGACAGCGCATTAGGAAACCTCCCCCTCTGGAGTAAATGGCAGGGCGTGTTGAGCTCATACAAAGTGTATTACAGATGAAATATTGAATGTTTCCCCATGGTAAAACTTTCTATAAAATGAGACGGTCGTAATCTCTTTAGAGAAATCATAAAACTTAAATTTGCCTTTTTTGTTTGTTTTCACATCATCATTTAAAAACAGTTGCTTTAAACATTAAAAGATAATGATTGTAGTCCCACTAACTGATCAATATGTGGCTTGCCGTGACTGTGCTGCAAGCCTGTAAATAAAAGGGAGTGAAACCGGCTGAGTGACTTTTACCAGGATCTTTGTTTTAGAGCTATGAAAGCTCTCACCTTTTCACAGAGGGCAGCAGGACACGTGTGTGTGTGTGTGTGTGTGTGTGTGTGTGTTTTCCATCTGCAGCCTCTAATTTGAAAAGTGATGTGCCATTACGCAGAATGATGCATTGTGGTTACCTCGATGACATCATGCGCAGCCAGCGCCGGGCTGCTGCAGAGAATCCACACAAACTGGTTCAGTTACGATTCTGCACTTTGCCGGTTTATTGGCGACATGGACATCAATTTCATCTCATTACGTCAAACTTTGTCAGCGCAAAAAACAACAACAACAACATCTCCGTCAAGAGCAAGAGAATTTCTGCAGACAGGTTCAATATGTGGCAGATACCTCAGAGGGAGAAGAGGAAAATAAAATCAGAGTAATATCTTGATGTAAAGTCTTTATCTTAATTTGCACATTCTTCTCTTTATATTATTATACTTACTGTGCTGCGTTGGTATAAAAAACTATTTTATTATTGGCAACACAATGCTCATACATCACAGTATTCAACCTCACACACACACACACACACACACACACACACAGAGAGAAAGAGACACAGAGAGACAACAATGCTGTAATTAATACTGGGTTGTTTCACCATGATGTCTCTAACTATGCATACCCAAATCGGGCCACAGGCTTAATGCCTGTGGGTCGCACATGACAGGAGCAGTAATATGCTGTAATGAGCCTGGGTCGCTGGATGAGACTCCGCATTTGTCATTCAGCTCCTGCACTGTAAAAAGTTAAACGCCGTCATTAAAAACAAGTCTCCGATTTTTCTGATCAATCTGGACCAAGTTCAGAAATGTGTGTGTTTCAAACAAGTAACAGCAAAGGATCAGATGGTCTCATCCATCTTTCCCTTTTTTGAGGGTTTGCTTGGTCAGCAGAGTATTATAGACGCTCCTCTCCCCAGAAACGTTTTCCAGCTCTTCCTGGTGAAGCCTTAGGCGTTCCCTGAGTGATTTCCTGATCTCTCCAGTGTGTTCTGGGTCCACGCCGTGACCTCTTACCAGTTCTACGTGCCTGGAAAAGCTCTAAAGGGAGGCGTCCAGAGGGCATTCTGATCAGATGCCAGAACCACCTCAGCTGGGCTCTTTCGATGCAAAATGAGCATCGGCTCCACTCCGAGCTCCTCCGGGATATCTGAGCTCCTCACCCTGTCTTTAGAGCAGCCAGCCTACGAAGGAAGCTCATTTTGTCCGTCTGTAGCCGCAGTGACTCGCCGTCTAATCATTCATGAATGTTACTATGATATCCATCTATGATTGGTATGATTGGAGAGCGTTGGTCTGTAGAGTGTGAAGATGATAAAACCTTTGTTTCACTTTTAGTTCATACATGTGATCCATCCATGTGTTTGTCTCTGGATAGTTGTTGGTCAGCTAGCTATTAGCGCTAATGCCTAATTGTTGAAACTAAACTGCTAAGGCGCTAAAGTTAGTCCTCTTCTGACATTCTTTTTGGCAGTTATCAAAGCCACGGGTGCAATAACGCCGCCCTCTGTGCCCCTGTAACAGCACCTTATTAGCATGTATCTGAGGAAAAACCAAGATGGAGTGCTAGCACAGTTGTGAGCCAGGCAATGGAGACGTATGCGTGTGGCTAAATGTGAACAAAAGTGTATAACATCTCAAACGAGACACTGGGCGGCCTTATAGACAGCAGTATACATGGGGAGCTAAATAACATCAGTTATTTAAGAACATTTGGGTTTTATCGGCATTGTTGTTGAGAAAATGTGGACATGTGAGGTTTGTACAGGACACTGATGATGCATGCATACATGCATACATACATCATTCAAATATCCATTAGAATAATTTGTAGCAGGATGTCAAAGATGCTATATGTACTTAGGTCGTGTGTTTACAGAAAGTACCCCTGAAACTATATGACAAATTTACTTTCGGCAAAAGCTCCATGAATAAACCATGGCGCGCTGTGGCCTTGGCCTGCACTTTTTATGATTCCTGTTTATTTGCGTGCACTTTATTTGAGAATACACGGGAAAATATTGACCTCCCGATGCAGGGTTATCTTTTAATTGCTTGACAGCTGTGGTTACATAAGACGAAACGGGGAATAAATTAACTTTTAATTAGAAACATCATATTCCAATTCACCCTCCTTGTTTGCTCGTTATTGTTGGTGTCTTTTCATGGAAGTGAGACGAGCAAGAAAAAAAGAAAAAATGCTTACAACGGGAGTGGTATACCAAACGAGCCTTGATAGACTCAATTATCGCACAATATCCCACTGTCTTTCCAACAAATACCCCTTAATTCCACTGAGGCAACATGGCTGACTGAAGTAGACGTGATTATGCACTACAGTCCTTTTTACTCTCAACAAACAAGGCGAAGTGGATTCTTTGGAGAACAGGCCTAATACGGTAATCATCACAACCAGCCCTCCTGCACGAGTCCTGCTTCTACCCACCACACGGTTATATTTATGGTTCACAAAGAGGACAAAAACAAACCAGTAATACTGTCTGCGCCGACCTTCTGGATTCTAAGTGTTTTAATCAGCATTGGAACATAAAAAGCCACTTCAAGAAACAGTAAAGGCCAGAAAATGCTAACTGGCTTCATATATTAATGCACCAGTAAACTCTGTTCTTGGAAATAAACCACCAGTCAACACTTTGTACGGAGAGCAATATCACAATGATTATAAAATCCATGCATCCCTACTCGCTTAATCCATCATGCCTAATAGGAATTTCATCTTAGTCGGGCACATATTGTGTGTATTGATCACTAGCTCACCACCTGTGACATTGAAGTTGTTGTTTTGTTGTTTATTTTTTAATCCCATATTTGCCATGTGATCAAGTGGAGGCAGAAAGATCATGTGTGAAGGTATTGCAGGAAATGACAAAAATGGCGCCGGTTAGGTTGCAAACGTGTATGCATAGTTATTGTCTCTATCCTTTGAAAGTACTGCACAGAAAAAACACAGTTATGACAAATAGCCTCATACAGGATAAAGATGTCAAAGTGCAGCACTAGTTCAACAACTGTGGTACACAAAATGGGATTACAAGTTCACTTCGATAATCACAATATGTATCTCAAATGCTTAGACAAAATTATACAATGCTAAATATCGAAAAACAGAAAGAAAAAATACAACTATTAATTTATCTCGATCTTCCAATGATCCAACTGGCTTGTAAAATATGACCACGAGGCAACAAAGTGCTTGTGGTTCTGTCCGCAATAAGGAACAAAGGTTTGGAGTTTCAGGTGGATGTGTGGAGGTGACGTCTTAATGATGACGGCCACACTTCAAGGCTCGACAGCAGAGTGAGCTGCAGGTCAGCGGCGTCTCACAGGTAATGGACTCGAGCTCCCAGCGGACGTCTTCAGAGTGTGTTCTAATTGCAGAGGGGCAGCGCTCAGGCTGAGGACTTTCGACTAAAGCCCAGAGTTGGAGAAGAAACGCCAAGCGTTGATACCCGAGTCTTCAACAGATTGTGTGCTTGTGTATGAATCCATCATTATCCGTGTGCGTGAGAAAGCCTTTCCATCTGATTATCTCTCTGACCTACAGGACCCGTGTGACTTCCCACTAAGCTTCGAGGCAAACCACAGTGTCAGTCGAGCCTTGTGATAAAAAGGAACTCCGACACCTCGCAGAGCAATGGCTGGATGTGTGCCACACCTTTTCATGTCCCCTCACTCTGCCTTTATCAAATATTGATCGCATTGAAAGCCTCTGCTGAGAGCAAAGGGTCCGCAAACAAACAGTCTTTCTATCTGATTTCAAGGGAAAACGTTGCTCGACAAACATTTCCCTCTCTGACAGACCTTTTAATGCCCTTCTGTTGCTTTGGCAACAGCTCTGGTCTTAGTTTACTTCCTGTCAGCTACTGCATCAACAAACATCGACACAAGAATTTATAAAATACGGGTCCGTTTAGAATTTTTATGTGGTCAGTTTGGAAAGGTCTATATTTCCCTGCCATCCATTACAAACTCAAATGGCTCATTATGTATCGAAATTTATGAGGACGGCTTTACAGGCTGCATTTTGAACTACGACTCTAGTTCCTGTGTGTGCCCCAGTGCTGTCTGAGAATAATGACGTATCGCATGTTTTCCATCCCTGTCTAAAGAATGACTGATATTAAATCATACCTTGCATCTCCCAACGGTTAAAGTGGAACTTCCCCCCCAGGTCTGAGTCCAAGTCCATCCGCAGCGTCGACAAAATAGGACAACTACAGTAGCTCGGAAAACAGTTACACATGGGGCACTGAACTGAGGAATTAACTGTTTATCAGCAGCCACCAGCTCGCTGTTACCAGTGTCACGTTCCAACATGAATTAGCAAGCTGAAGTCAGATAGAACAGGCCTGTGCTGTGATTGTAATGTTACAAAGTGGTAACGGAAAAAGTGAAAACAATAGAAATGAGGATTTTTATAAATGTGGGAAGAAATGTCGATCATAACTTCAGCATTAATGTGTTTCATAACAGTACAGTGATATCATTTCGTGAATAGCTAATACATGTTGAAGCGTGCAGTTACTCCTTAATGTTTCAGAAATAACAGAAACATAACGAGAGTCTCCAGCCACGAGCAGCTCTGTGAGGCTGTAACATGTGTAAAGTTAGATTAAAGGTGCAAAGTTTGTCTTTGATGCTGAGCAGTTGTGATGAATGAAATGTAAAAATGGGTGTGGTTGGTATGATCGTGGTTAGCAAGCTGGCATGCCCACATGTACGATGTTATCAAGCTGATGAGTTAGCATGCTAACATTTGGTAACTTGCAAATTAGCCCAAAACACAAAGTACAGCCGAGGCTGATGAAAAGTTAAGTTAGCTGATGAAAAGTTAAGTTAGCGAGAGGAAAAGTTAAGGGATCACCGTTGGTTCTCCTGGGGACGCCGACGCTTGAACCATATTTCATGGCAATGCATCCAACATTCGTTCCGGTGTAATTCATTATCCCGTTGCAGCATCTCCTGCGTTCACGATGGAAATAATGAGTATCAATGAAGTTAGTGGTGTCGATAAAATCCTAAGGACACAGTACAGCACAAGGCATGGAGCTGTGGCTGTACAAGGAAAAGATGGAGGGAGGGACAGCAAAGGTCCCTTGAAGGTGCTTCCTCTCTCTCTCGTTTCATGGGGGTGATTAGACATTTCCCTTTGCTCCCATACATCATATGGATTCGGGTCTGAGGGACAGAGGCAGAGCAGGAAACTAAGTCTACACACACACTTGTGCGAGCGTGTGTGTGTGGGCCGTGGTATGGCGGGGGCACCGACTTCTATCTCCAGTGTCGTTGGCTGGTAATTAGTTTTGCTCGAATGGCTGCCTGGCGAGGTCAGGGCATTCCTGTAATCCCTCCTCGATGTGTTCACCTCCTGTTCGCTTCTTACTACTAATCTTTCTAACCTGCCTGCCTCTCCTGCCCTCTAACATCATCTCTCCTGCTAGAAATCACACGGTTGTCGCCACCGTCACCCCGTCTTTCTTACAAACTACCAGTTTTTGTGTTTACCCCGCTTAATGAATGCACCGCTTTTTTGTGCTCTCGCATTTGTTTTCTTCGCCATCTTTCTCTGTTTCCCAGATAAAAAGAAATTAAAAAAATTACCTCCCACACACATTTCACTCTATTCCAATTCTCCATGTCTCTTTGTTTCTCTTTATCGCCTTACTTCCTTCCCTCCCACGGCCAGTTCTACCCTACAGATCATAGCTGAGAACCTGCAGAGATGTACTGCGAGTTTGTTCTAATTCAACCGGGATTTTTAAGTCCACGCGTTCTCTCCACTGACAAACATTATCAGAAAGAACAGACCATCTGTGCCAGTATCACAAGCTACTATCCCGCTCCCTCTTCCACTTAAAGCTAACAGATGGAAGTGCAGTTATGTACACAGGCACGGCATGCTTATTTATTCGCATACAGGATGCATTCACTGGCAGTAAAAGATGTTTGCGTGACATGGGCGTGTTCATTCTTATTAATATTAAGGGATGTCGATCGCAAAGAAAGAAAAGAGGTCATTTTGGTAAAAGTCGCTGTGTTTGCACAGTCTCCACTGAGCAACAGGTTCCCGGGTTCAGGTCCAGGTCCAGGGTTTCCTTTTGCCACGAGTGTCAGGGTTACAATTGAATTAGCTGATGATCTGTGATCTCTTTCTCACTTTCAAAAATATGCTATTGCAAGTCAAAGATACTTCAGTGCTAGGAATTCTCCAAAGGTGAGAGGAAATACGCGTAATCACCAACCAAAAGCTTCCAGAGATGTCTCACTGATTCTTTACCAATATATTGATTCTCTATTATAAAGTATGAGGTCTCTATTGGTGAACACAAACTGCTGCTACATGTTATGGCATGATAATCAATTTCATACCATTGATCGATGGATGTCAACTGTTAAATCAATCGGAAACTACTTTGATAATAAATTGGAGTTGTGGACAAAATGACATCTGAGGACATCGTCTTGGTCTTTGCGGAACACTGATTGATATTGATAAACCAAACATAACCGATCAATCAACAACATAATCGACAATGACAATAATCGTTGGTTGCAGCCCAAGTATCATCTGCTGGATTGATGCATATAAATGCAGAATATGGCATTCAGATACTTTATTATGTACCAAATTCCCAGTTGATATTTGTGTCCTTGTGGAGAAGAGTGTCCCCCCCGAGTGCCTCATTGCATTTGACATTGCACGCATCGGTTAAGACGCACAGCTGTGTCTCCTTGCAAGCATTCCAGCCGGTGCTGTACAACAAACTCTTGTGAGTGGGCGGGACGCATCATTTGATGAGAGTTTTAGTCAACTTGAGGGAGAAAAAAATAAAAACATCGTCCGTCGTCACTTTCTTTTTATTCGGAATCACCCTTCAGCCATTAGACATTGTAACGAATATGTGATGGAGGACACAATAGCAAGCGAGTGTGTAAATTGACAGAGAGCAAGGGAATGAATAAGGATACCCGTCCTCCACTGCCGTCTGGCACACCTGGCTCGCTAAGGAGTTCATTTCAAAGCCCAGGATTAGGCCTAATTACTGCTTCAATGAGCGAGTTGCTGAGGGCCGTGTCCCACCCCGCCGCCAACGGCACGCAGCGCCGTCAGACCGGGTGTGTCAAATGAGATCTAATTGATGGCAGCTTAGCATCGTGAAAGATTGGGGAGGCTGGTGCTCAGCTGAGTCGAGTCAAAACAGAAGAGGGGGGATAAAACTCTTCCATGTTTAATGGGACTTTTCAAAGTCGAACGGGAATATTGAGGGATAATCAGGAAGCTTGAGTCACTCAAGCAGATGGACATTGTGCATGTGTGTGTGTGTGTGTGTGTGTGTGTGTGTGTGTGTGTGTGTGTGTGTGTGTGTGTGTGTGTGTGTGTGTGTGTGTGTGTGTGTGTGTGTGTGTGTGTGTGTGTGTGTGTGTGTGCCGGTAGGAATAGAGGACATAAAAACTCCTACAAAAATTGAGGTCATCAAAAAAAGAGATCGTAACTCCAGCTGGAATAAAGTAATCGGCCTTTTTTCTTTTTCGTGTAACTAGAGTTTCCTGTTGACGTCTATGCTAAGCGATATTCACACCACCCGCTGAAATAAATAGAATCATCTTGATGTGTCCGCCCTCGTGGCGTGCATTCTCAAAAGTGACTTGAACGAGCAAGAGTCAAAAAATATGAATTTCTCCAACTCCAAACATCAACTATCATCGCGGCATGAGTCAGACTTCTGCGATGGATTTTTTTACGGATTGAAAAATAATTAGCAGAGCACTCTAGAGCTCTGGATTTCTTTCCACCCCTCCCATAGCTGTGGAAAATCACTTACATGGCATTTCCATTGGGATGAAATTCAATGTGGACTTACTGAGATAATAACTCAGTAATTATCCAGGACTGCAGTGATACTTACACTGACCACAGAGGGCCGAAGCGATAGAGCGACTGACTGACTGACTGACTGACGGACTGACTGACTGATGGAGACGGGGCGTCCAGTAATAGAGCTGGCTGGATTTGGATTTATGGCCTCATCTTAAAGTCTTAATGGCTTTTTAGAGGAGAAGGCCGTTTGGCCGTCTGGTAGACAGAACGTCTGGACCTCTAATAACTCCCACTGTAAACAGTTCCCAGAACCTCTCTGGCTGTGGGACATAATAACACAAGCTTATGTTTATGGGTATTGACAAAGATTATAACGTATGACCACAGCTTGCGATAAATCTCGCATTAACAACGCAACGCTCCGGTGGAAATATAGCCGATCATTACGATAGAACAATAAAACAACAATGCTTTCAGCCTTTAACTTCTAAAAAGGATCCAAAGATATATGGAAGCTAAAACAATCGTTAAATCTGTCAAATATAACACGGCAGAGCTGTCCGGTCCAGTCACTTAGCTTATTCATCAGGAAATACTGTAGATTTTAGATTGAACTCTGCTATTGGATCCCTAATCGACTTTCTGACAAGTGAATCCATCACGTTGTGGGATAATTGATTAGGAGCTGTGGTATTGTCACATTCCATAAAGAATCAATGGATGGTCATGTTTAAAGATGCAGCTTTACCTGTTAAAGGTCACACATACTGTGCAGTACTTTACATTAGAGAGAGGTCATTTTGGGGATTCTGTAGTGTGTGATGCTGTTAAACTGTCCAGATGAACTGAGAAGTGTTTTAAACATTTCGTCTACTCTATCGGCACCAACGAGGCTGAGGATTGCGACATGCCATTGGAAACACGGAGACAGTAGTGAATGAGCATGTGTTGGGATTGTTTGTCACATATCTGTACTACTGGATATTTATCCCTAAAAGTCTCAAACAGCAATTGTTGTGTGACGTGTATACATAGAAATTAAACAGAATAAAGAGATGACTGACCAACATAAAGCAATACATCTGTCTCTGTAATAGTTATAACAACGAGATGTTGTTGTTTTTTTACATTTTTGACAAATGGGAGAAGTGGAGCATTTACATGATCATTTTGGGGGTTGTAGTTTGTGTTGCTGTTGAATGGTGGTGCTGTATTCTGAGATGCGTTTCCATTTAGTCTGCCCCACTTATATCTGTAAAAGAGAGTTGACAGCTTCGGAGGAAAAGAAATAGGTACAGTACAGTGAGCAGGGTTTTTCCTGGCTCGAAATGAGGCGGAGGTGTTACCATCCCAATCATGTGCACAGCGTGTTTGGTCAATGAGCCAAATTAAGGCTCAGTAACCTGAATATGAAATGACGTTTCTGTCGTGGCCCCAGTAATATTTGTTCCTAAAGTGTACGTAAGTTTGAGAATATGACCACAAACACTTATCACATCATCAGTTGCCCAACAAAATACTAAATATCTTGTAAAACTAATCTAATCTGAGCTCTATAAATAAGCTTTTCCCGAACGAGGTTTCAGGATCAGTCCATACTGTACGTGAGCAGGTGACCCCGTTTCCCTTTCGGATTCAAGTCAGAATATTCTACATTCCACAGTCGTGTATTCACATAGCGAGACGGGGGATGAGAGGTTATTGTAATTACTGAGTGAGAGCAGTTGCAAGGTGAGCGAGGCTTCGTGAAATGTATCTTCACACACATGCAGCTGGGCAGAACGACCTCGAGGTCAAGGAAGTGGGCTTGCACAGCCCGCTGAGGGCGACAGCGAGGTTAAGGACACCCACGGCAGAAGAAAAGACCATCTATCTGCTTTAGTTGCTACTGGGTTTGTTTTTGTCTTCCCTCTCTCATCCTAACCACCTGACCCTCTCTCCATCCCTCCTCTCCTCTACCTCTTGACCCCCTCGCAGTGGAGGAGAAAATGAGAAGGAGGGAGAGAGAGAGAGAGAAAGAGAGAGAGAGAGAAGGAGATAGGAAAACACAAGACAGGAATCACTGCAAATAAACCGGCTAGTGTGAGGAAGGAGGGAGGGGAGGATGTGAAGGGCAGAGGGGAGACGGATATCAACGGGAGTCAGGGGAAATGGAGGTGGAAGGGAGACAAGAGTATTTTCTCCCATCTCCCCCCCCCCCCCCCCCTCCTGTCTCCTGTCTCAGATGTGTCAGGGGTAAGCAGGGGAGGTGAAGTGAGCCCAGCAGGTTTCTGGCCTCGGCTCAGTCGGGCCAAGGCCACCGCTGAGTGCAAAGCCCTCCCGCCACACGAGTGAAGGTATACCATGACATTTTCATGCCTCCGTGTTATGTCAGTAATATTAATCCCTTGGCAGTTTGATAATCACCAAAATGATCTTCAGGATCAGTTTGGGCCATGTGGTATGTTGTTCGACATAATGTTGGTTGGCCACGATAACAGGACGATATTCAATGATGCAACACCTGGTATGAATTTTGCGCGATATTCAGTCGCTATCTCTTTTTGCCTTCTCTATGCTTTACCGCATTGTTGTAGCGTATCAAAAAAGCATTCGGCATTCATCTGGTGTCATTGTAAATAACATTAAATGTAAACAAATACATTCAATGGTTCGACTGGAATAGGATCAGGAAATCGTATTTCTTTTTCAGTCAAAGCTACATTATAATGAAATGTAGTCCGTCCAAATGCAGAACATATTACGTTGGCTTTGAATGTCACTTTTCCTCGTTTTATTCTTTCTTTCTTTTTTTTTACATTTTCTGTGTTTTGCTTTTCGTCCTTAATTTTGAAATGATACAACAGAGAGCTCTGCCAGAGGAGACCACAGTGAGCGAGTTACAGGTGACTGCCAAAGTGAATGAAAAAAACCTGGCAGCTGTTAAGGCACAGCGTGATTTTCACCAATGTGGTTCAAGGCCACCCAAGTTGTTTGAAGAAAAAAAAAAAAGAGAAATAGAGCCGATGAGTACAAACCTGCCAAATGGGCCTTTAAAGGACTGTCTGCTCGGTCTGTCCTCCAGCTCTCAGGGCCGACTGCGAGACTGCAGTCTCCTCTGTGTCTGCACTCCGGCTCAATCAGCACACATCGGATGGCCGCTGTAGAAAGCAGGAGACGCTCATGACATCTATTTGCTAAAACTTTTGCAGTGCTGCATGTCGCAATTGTACTGCATGCGTGTTACTTTCTACTTCCTCGCTTATCCTTAAAATGCGTGTTCTTGAAGGACAGTCATGCACGCTTTTAAAAATGTCAAGAGGAAATGACAATCGCGTAGATGCGGAGGTTAATGCGGAGCCGGCCTGAAGTAAACATCATTGGGTAGACAGATTTGATCCCTTAATTGTCGGGTGAAAATGTGGGCTCAACAGAACAGAATGGTCTTTTGTGATGCAGATTTAGAGTATTTTGATTGTTTTGGCGCATGCTTTTGCCTCTTTCAACCTGGTTTGTTCCTCTGAAGTCCACTTCCTGATTGAGGCCGGGCTGAGTAGCAGTGTAATCACCGTACAGCGCTCGATGCGAGGCAGCTGCTGCTATTTGGAAGTATTGACCTCCACAGCTTAATTGCAGTAGAATGGACGTTTGTGGGGGGTTTCTTTGTAAACATGTCTGCCTCAGCTGTCATTACCGGTAGTTGCTGGTTATTTAAATGTTAAAACGTCGTTAAGAAATGTAGTCGGCTAATCTTGAAATGACCGCTGATGTTTACTTATAGCCGACAGTTCTTTTCTGTGGATAATCTGAGGGGACACTTAAACTCAGGGTTTGTACAACGGCAGTCGTTGATTTTGCTGTTGCAGTTTTTCGTTTGCCTGTGCAGGCATGACATTCGGTGAGAAAGCAGCTTTGCAAACTGAAAACCCTGAGAGGCTGCTTACCTTTCAAACATTTATCGTTTCCCTGTCAGCAGGCTTTTACCTCTTAACCCTACAACCAGACACAGAGTGGAGCGGAATCCCGAGCAAGACGCCCTGATGTACGAGCGCTGTACCTCAGGTTAGTGTTTGGAGGCTCCTGTGCAGAAACCCTCACCAGCAGGCAGAACAAGCTGTCAGCCATCCCGGCAAGGCCACTGCATAATTCACATTAACTTCCTCCTGATGAAGTTCTCCGACTTGAAGAGGAAATGGGACGGACCAGATAGCGTCGGAATATCAGCAGAAGTCGATCTCATCAACGCTGTAGCTCTCACCTCCCCTCCATCTCTGTCACTCGGTTTTTCTACTCTTCTCGCAACACTTTCTTCAAGCACATCCACCCTGTTCATTTTTTCTTCTTCTTCTTCTTTATTCCAAATGAATGTCCATCTCCATATCAGTCCCCCTCTCAACATCACTTTGTGGCGCACAGGGTGTACGAAGATCAATGGTGAAAAAGAGATCGGAGATTCAATTAGAATTGAGCGGAGGACCCTTTCATACTGAGATCCACAGAGGAGAATGGGAGGTGTGTGTGTGTGTGTGTGTGTGTGGGTGTGTGTGTGTGTATGTGGAGACAGTGCGTGGGGTAGTGAGGACTGTGTGTGTGTGGATCAATGTCCACTTACAACACCAATGCACTTGTTTGATTAATTAACAAATGAATTGATCTGTTTAAGAGCTTGCTGATGAAGGGCGTTTGGGTGTTAGCGGCGCCGTTTCACTGTAAAATGTAATCATGCTGACACGACTGCTGCTTCTTCTCGAAGATGTCAGAGGCTCAAGAAAACACACAGAGGACAGTCGATGATGGAAAGTACAGGAGTGATGGAGGGAAAGAGAACCAAGACAGAAGACACAGCCTGCTCTCCTCAGAATAACTTTCACACACACCAAAACTGCAGTCAAATAGGTTTTGAGGAAAACATATTTTGACCAGGATTACGACTGTTGACGTTTAAAACGATAACCACGTGTTTAAAAACTGCGGCCGGGAGAAAAATGCGCTTCCCTCGATCATAATTGAGAATGCAGCGTAGTTGTATGGGAACATAAACTTCTAGGAAACAGTGTTGGAGGACAAGGCTATTAATATTTCATTAAAACTTCGGTCCTGAGATGATTGGCACTTAAAGACACGGCTGCGTACAAGCTCGTAGACTATTCCTCAGTACAACACAAATGAGAAAGTACCTGCCTGTTTTTGAAAGTGAGACCCATAATGCTGGCTTTAAAGCTCACGTTAACAAAATTCATATTATACAACAGCCAACTCTTTACCATAAATGATCATATTCAAGATAAAAAAAATATTACACACATGGGGACATGTATGTAATATAAGCCTGGCTTAATGACCGTGTGTCCTGCTTGAACCACCATAAGTATTCATTTATGAAAACAGATAACGCTTTCCAGGAGTTTGACGCCACACTGGCCATTTGCGACTAGTTTGTCATTCCCATGACATAGTCAGTCACGAAAAGCTCTGCATAATACCGTGGACATAATAGTCTGATAATCCATCACTGCGCGTCTGTTATATCTGTGTGTGTGTGGGGGGGGGGGGGGGGGGGGGGAGGTTGTATGACTAGAAACAGCTACTTTAGTTTATGAAAACATGGTCTGTGACATGTATTCTCCTGAGTCTTATGCTCAGGATATCTGTGCTTTTCATTTCAACCAATCCAAAACCAAACAGGACAACGTACATGATTTGGAGTGACTTATAGTCTTTGTACATGAGACGCTCTCTCTCCCTCCCTGTGCCTTTAATATGTAACTAAAACCAGATTAGATCGAAAGATTAAAATGACAGATGAACTACAGCAGACTGATGGATACATCATATCTGGGCTAAATCCTACTTATTGCTTTTGAGCTTGTTTGTTTTGCTTTAAACCTGATTTTCTCAGGTACTGATGATAAGGCAACGTTGACGTCAGTGTTGGCCTGCTACCGTGATGCAGTAAACCTCTCTTGTATTCAGTTCCTCTAGAGAGCAAAGCATGAAATAGGGAACATTTAGAGAAAAAGACGGGGACAGAAAGACAAAGACAGTGTGTGTTCGGAGGACTTGCCCTCAGCAGCACTGTGACCTGCAAACTTGCCGAAAGAAATCAAAGTTGAGGAAGTGAATTCTCTCGGTCGCCTGTGCTGACTGCCTGTTTGTCGCCCCAGCTGGCATAGGATGAGTCACTGAAATTGAAATGTAATAAAGCCAACACGGCAGGCATAAAAGCCTCGCCACTGTGACCCCCAATCACATGACAGAGGGATCATGAATCAAAGAAATGTCCAAACTCTGAGAATCAGAGCTTCCGTAAAGAATAATAACAGCAGCCGCTAAAAAGGCTGCAGTGTTATCTGCTGGGCAAGCTGGCACCGTCATTTACGTCCACTAAAAGTGCTCGATTTTGCTGTGATGGGCTCTCGAAGAATCTCGCTCAAGGAAATGACTAATTCTAAATTCCCGACAGATGAAGTGTTGTCGGAAGACAAGTCCGGCCAGGTAGAGTTTGAAGTGTTGGAGTACAAAAAGCGTCACTTGGCTTTATGTAAAAGATTTTCATTGTCATGGCTGAATATTAAGATGATGTATACTATGTGGATAATGTCTTTGATTTCAAATTGCCGGTCATATCTGTTTGAGCCCGAGTATACGGATATTCAGTTTTCACTACGAGACTCGTCTTTGAGCGGGACTTGGAAAAATCATTTTCACTTGCAGTCACAAAAACGTGAAAAAATAAGGTTGAGGTTGAAAAATACATAAATTACCTCAAAATACCTCCATTGTCTGCTACTTCCTGTAACATTAGCATGACGGGAAAGCCTCAACCCCCAGAAGGGACGCTGGGTTTTGAAGCAAATTTTACAAAGTGGACAAACTGTAGAATTACAATTGATCAATTAAAAACAGAAAAAGTTCCAATCCTCACCAAAGTGCACGTCATGCAGCATGGCCAATAAAAAGGTGTAGTGGTTGATTCACGACGTCAACTCGTGCATTGAGCAATATGCAAAACAAGCATTCCACCTTAAAATTAACTGCAGGTAGCCTTTGAGCGGCGCAGTGAATTAAAGCTAACGGCTAACGGTTTGTCTTCCACCAATGCTAGCTAGCTAACTAGCATTGGTGACGATAACGCAGGCCAGGTTCCAGACCAAAACGCTCCTGAAATTAGTTGGCGTGAACCGTACTACCTTCGCGAGATGACTGGCGTAATATTTTCAACATGATGAAACTACTCATAAAGTCTGCTTAACATTGCATTGTGTGTTACAGCTGACTAATGTATGTAGGTGCGCATGCATCATAGACGTAAACAAATAGCACTTCACCCCTGCGCTACACGTACATGGTTTCCATAGCATCCATCTGCTGCAATCAGCAAACAACACGAGCCTACATTCAAATCTCACGCTCTCAACAGAAACTCCCCAAAACACCATCTGCTACAAAACTTTTCAATCTGGCTGTTTTGGTTAAACTTCTTTCAAAACAAAATTTAAAGAACTATTTGGACACAGGGCTGTGTCCTTCTGGTTCAATAACTCACTCTGTGGAGAGACACTTAAATAATGACTACTACAGACCAATGAAGGCCAAAATACTCTGGATAAACCTGTTTACCTCCTAACATATCACACATACAAGCCTTTATTGTGAAATTACCACTTCCCAGCTGTGCTCTCAGCTATAACACTACTGTGCAGCTGCTTAACGTTCACTGATAGCGGGCCTCGTGTAGCAGACCTGCTACCCTCGCCTTGTCTTCCTATTATACTTCACTGGTTAAGCCAGTGTTTAAAACTGGCCTGCTGCCCAGCTATCGCGCCGGCTCGGGCTGAGATTGTTGCACCGGACCACATTATTGTGTCTGACTGACTTGAGGATGCTTTATACCTTAATCCCTGCAGCCCTCCCTAACGACTCCCAGCCTCTCTCCCTCCTGCACTCCCCTCTCAATGCCAGCTGGCGAGGAGTCTGCCAGTCTGCCCGACTCTCCGATACCTTTTCATAAAAGCCACCTCTCTTTTGTACTGCTGTGGGTGACGGTGCAGACAATTAAAAGGAAGATAAGGATGAAGGATGGGCTGATTAAAAGAGAAGGGGGGGGGGGCAGAACAATAGCGGCAGGAAATAATCGCGGCGTGGGTGAAAGGGGAGATGGAGAGGTGTCACTGGAGGAGGAAGATCGTGAGAGGAGGAGAGAAAAGCAGAGAGATGGACTGATGAAGACCTGAAAGAGACAGGAAATGGATTTATATTCACCGCTCATTTTGCGCTCCGTTTAACTTTTTGGAAGGGAGGCAGATGTGCCTCCGTGCACATGGCATCCTCTATAGTCGCACGGTGATTCACAGGCTTTCAGATGAATATGGAACAAGCCCGGTTCGCCACATTAGCGGACTCATTTCCCACAGAGAGACAGTCAATCCGTCACTTCGTCACTACTCTGAAAGACTGAGGGGAGGAGGGGGGGGGGGGCTGACAGAGAATAGGGGGACAGGGAGATAGAATGAGAAGCGTAATGAAAGCGACTGAATGACAGAGGGAGAATGAGAGGGAGTGACAGAGTGAGTATAACGACAGGAGGAGATCGGGATGTCTGCTGTGAGTTTGTTTTCTGATGCTCATACCCCCCCCCCCCCTGGTTTAGAGGGATGCTGTAAATAATGTGATCATCTGCATGGAAGACAGTCTCTGGGATACACGGGTCACGCATTGCAAACAGTGGGGCCCGTGTGTTCAAATGCGACAGAATGGCTGGGTTGCTTATCTACATTGTCAGTTCTCCGACCGAGTGCTCGATGCCTCAAATCTCTTGTTGCATGGCGACGGAGCAAATAACCAGCGCTGCCAGACACTACCTAGCGAGCATAAGACAGATGGCGGAAAGCAAGTGGTGGCCAAGATCAACATTACCAACAAAAGTTTGAGAACAAAATAGAGCACTACTACAGTATAATGGCACAGTAGAAATATAAAGCCACACTGACAGCTGTGTAAACTGGTTATACAAAGCAATGTTGTGTAGATAGCATGTAGTCAACTGTGAATGTTTCACACTTTCATTTCGGCCTCATCATAACAAATGCAGTACATTGGTTTTCAGTGGTTTTCAGGACATCATATCAACAGTAATGTGACAATAAAATGTTTGCTAGTGATTGCAAAGCTGCCACTTTGAAGGGCTTCACCAGAGCACAACGTCAATGCTAGTTTGTCTTTGTTTGTTGTTTGTTTCTCTGATACCAGCTCAGGGCATTTGCCCACACAACATGGTGATTTGGTTACCAGCTCTCTTTTTCCTAAAAAAAAGAAAAAAGAAAGAAAGAAATTAAATTGTTTCCCCAGAATTTTTCTGAAACTTTTACGCCAATAAAGCCACACTAAATTGAATTACCATGAGGGCAGGTATTGGCTGTAGCACTAAAAACAGAGTTGGCAGCACTATGACTGCATGAACGGTAGCAGAAAGATTGCATTTTTATAATGATACGCATTGGATGTGAATCAATCGTGTCGTGGCGATGCCCGTTCTGCTGGGTGCCTCTGTAGCAGCACGGCCCACACACACACACACACACTACCTTTTCTCTCCAACGGACAATTAAACGTTATCCTGCTGAACATTCAGTCAAGTAGAAACAGTTAAGAAGATGCAGCAGGAGGGAGGTGCAGGAGATCCCAGATGCCGCTCGCAGCACGAACGCCCTGAAGCGTCCGCCTACGATGCAGAGACACTGAAGCAGAAGTTGGCCCCGGTGCAGGGACGGAGACGGGTCTGTGTGAATGCTCGATGCAGCAAAACAACAGAGCAATCCAATGCGTCACATTGTGTGTCGTGTACAGTTACACCGCCGAGATACCTGATGCAGCAAATGCAGGTGGAGAGGGATCCAGCTGCCTGATGCAGCAGCAAGCAATATGTAGGGACAATCACACACACACATACACACACATTCCCACAAATACACACAGCAAAAACATATAGACATCAAGTACACACACATACTGGCTCTATCTCACACACACACACACACACACATATTCACACACGTACTAACTCCTATAGGAGCAGCAGCTCGCACCTGAAAAATAACTATACTGCTGACACGCCAACATCAGCTGGCTGCGTGCGGGGAGGAGGGAGAGGAGAGGAGCGGTGGGGGAAGTATCGGGGGGGGGGGGGAGAGTGATGGAAAAAGAAATGGAGATGCAGACGAAGCAACGGTGTTTTGTCAACGGGAAACGAGAGACAGTCAGTCAGCGCCGCTCATCGTCCATGCAGCCGTAAAACATTTATTTCCAACACATTAAGACAAACTACAATGTTATTTTGATCTCGTAGATTTCTCTTTTTGTTGGAGTTGGAGTTGAAATGGGTGAAAATGCATGCCGTTGAGTAAAAAATAAACACAAATTGAACAGTAGCTGTGAGTGAGATTTGCTGAGCAGTTTGAATCCAGCGATCGATTACACACTTGGCGGCACCGACTGTCCTGCTACAGCGAGCTTTTCCAAGCAGTTCCTACAAAGGCCCAGTAATCATTTGCAGAGCTTTTAATATAAAGTAATACAGTATAGTGAGGAGGGGCTGCCCATTAAAGTAAGTAATGATGTATATTAGCCAGGAGCTTATTTTAAAATAAATGACTGCTAATAACACACACAAAGCCTGAGAGCACCATTATAATACTGTTGTGGGAAATTTACCTCCATGAAAAATCTGTGTAATACTACTTTGTATGAAATTATTACCAGCTCTGGGGTTCTAATACTCTGTGTGTGTATTTGAACCTGCTGCGTGAGCTGTGCCTGGCCTCGTCTCACTGTTATTGCTTTCAGGCCAGTTTAAAGGAGCAGCGCGTTAGCAGCGCTCTCACTTCGGACATATAACTTTGTTCTGCTGTGAGTTGTCTCAACGCACAGCGGTGATGCAGAGCCAGGCTACAGAATGTGTATTACTCTTAATATGTCACTGCTCTGGAGTGGAGGCAAGCCGGTGTTTAAGATTCTGAACCTACTATAGTACCGACTTCTGGTTGAGGGAAGTATGATGAAGCTGCTGCTGAAGTTCCTTTGTGAAAGCATGTGCATGCGCACCAGTACAGAAAAGTGGAATTATTAAAACTGCAGATTGCGAATGTAATTATTCCCTTTCAAATATGAGTCAAGCCGATCATATGCAGGAAAACAACAATGTTTATGTCATTGTTTATATACCTACCTGTGTTTATTGTAATGTGGTATGTGTTGATACTAGGGCTGGACTCGACCAAAGAAATTCTTAGACGACTAACGCCATAATTTTGTCGACTCATCGATTCGTTGATTTAATTGTCACATATTTAAAACTGAGTTTCTCCACCAGGAATTACACAAAAGCACCACTTTAAGTCTTGTGTCTACCAGGGTTGTGCTTAGACAGCCAGGATGTAGAGTTTCCTATCATGAAAGAAGAAGTCCATCCCAAAACAGGAGGGGGGGGGGGGGGGGGCTACTGTCCATTAAAGCTTGGGTAGTGAACTTTGGAGAACCAACAAGTACACTAGAGTACACTAGATTAAAAAAAATGATTCACCCTAAAAAACCAGCCCAGTGTTGCAAACACTTCCAGTGCAAATAGCAGCACTAGCTCCAAAGGTTGGTGCATTACAGTCCTGCGACATTCAAAGGCAGACTTTTGTATCTTTCTTGGCAGAAGCATTTTATTCATCTATTGTTGTCGGGATGCCACGAGACTTTCAACAAATATAACGTTGATTCAAATGTTTGAGCTTGTGTGGCTGCGCAGCATGACTTTGTAAAGGTTTGGATGCCGTTTCTCCTGATGCTTTATACTGAGTATTTGTGAACTGCACTATTGCCTCAAAGTCAGATTTAATTATCTCCTGTAATTCCTAAGCGATGATTATTTGAAATCAAGCCAACAGTAATGTGTTTGCAGGAAATATTCCCATTGGAGTGTTGACTGACAGGCGGTGTTAGTGGTTATGAACGGAGCTGTGAGTTTGGGGGCTGAGCTGTTCCTTTCTATCAGTGTCGCTGTGCGATAATCCCTCCCTGTTCCCCCGACAAATCGATCCCCTGATTAAAATGTCAACAGCAAGGTTCCTACCCATGCGGCCATTGCTGCTCTGTGAAAATCCAGTTCACACAGAGAAGAAATGTAGTTTCAGCTCCATGCGCCATCCCATTATTAACCCGGGGGCAGCGCACTTACACATCATCTTAAAGGCATTCCAGACTTTTCAATAGAAGTGTAAAATAGAGAGAGAACCATGAAATATGTGATTTACAGCGCTTTTCTCTTGGCAGCAGCGTGGTGCAGGGCGATAAGGAAGACCCGCGGGAGCTAAGCTAAGCTAGCAGACGTGCCGACCGGAACAGGCCGTAACTCTATCAGTAACCTCTCCTGGCGCATAAAGGCCTCTTCAGCCACACCGAGCGGCGCAGCAAGGACCACCCTGTGTATACCGCTAAAGACATTTCTGCATCTCCTGAACATGGGCGGAGGGGGAGAAAGGGGGAGATGATGGAGGGAGGGGAGAAAGAGAGGTGAGGAGAGAGGAGAGAAGGAAATGGGAGCGAGGAAGATGGGTGTTCCACTCTCCTGCCCGGTTCTGCCTTAATGCTGATGTTTATTGGAACTGTCAGCCCCCAAACCCTATACTGCTGCACAGCGGCACGCACACACACACACACACACACACACACACACCTACATAGCATGCAACACGCACGTTCATTTTAGCACGTATAAACCAGTGAATGCATAAATGCATGAATATATATATATATATATATATATGTAAAAGCTCTCACACACACACACACACACAGAAGAAGAGAAGGCGGTGGCGCGCACACACACACACACACACACACTGGAGAAAACACTTCATCCCGCGCTCGGCTACTGAATGAAAGTGAATGCCACTGGTCTAGAAAATAACAGTAAACACAGCCGGCCGTGGTCAGCGTTTCAACATGGATGAGCACACAGCAGACAGAGAGAGGGATGAGGTTTGGGTGTGTCGTGTGTGTGTGTGTGTGTGTGTGTGTGTGTGTGTGTGTGTGTGTGTGTGTGTGTGTGTGTGTTTGATGCATTTCAAAGCATTATCTTCAGCAGTGGTGGAGCTTGTTTCTGGGTGCAATTCATAGTCAACATGTTCATTGATCGAACCAGATCAACAAGTCAAACATTGAATTATTTTGATTATTATTAGCAGAAATGATCAGCATAAACAAACGAGTTAATATTCACAACATTGAGCGTGTTTATTCACCAACTCATAAATGATCTAAGTGCCCAAATATCACATCAGCATTTCCTCTTATCCATCTGCCACATTGCACCACTTTCACACTCTCAGTTTGCCACATTTCAGCTTGAATTTGTCATGTTCAATGACTGTGTTGATAAACGATCTTAGAGTCGCATAGAGACAGAAATAGAAGCAATTATTCCTGGTGATATTACTTATTTTGAACATGTTATTTCATTCGCGGGGATTCTCTGTCGATTTGATTCTGCTTTTGATGATGATGACTGACGATGAGCAGATATTCTCTTTTCTTGACTGTAACTTCTGAGCTGGCATTGTGGAGAAACGAGGCTTTGGTCTGCTATCTTCAGACACAGAGCTCTGATTGTTGTGTTCCTACATTGTGTTCTTTGCTGCTGCCCCCGCAGGGATTATTAAAGCGTCCTCTCATCTTTCAGCACAAAGAGCGAGACAGACATCTGACCTGAGGATTGCCGCCTGTACGTCAAACTGTTGGGTGTTTTGTTTTGTTATGCTTTTGTATTGTTGTTTTTATTGTGGTTTGTTTCTTTGTAACTGAAGGGCCTGGAAAGAAATAAGTCCATGAATATGAGATATGAGTTCACAGTGAATTACAATTCCTCCTCAGCATTGTATAGGCCGGTCTCCTTGCTCCTTTACGTTTCATTTCGTTTGTACGCCCTCTTACGGGTCATCTGGTGAAGAAGGTTTAATTTTTGCTTCATCTAGTGAGGTGCTGCTTCGGACAATCAAAAAACGTAGTCACCAAATTTTCACCATCCATCCTCATTTGTACCAAATTGGAAGAAACGCCCTCAAGGCGTTCCTGAGATATCTCGTTCATGAGAATGGGACGGACAGATGGACAATCCCAAAACATTGCGCTTCTGGCCACAGCTGTCGCATAATTATGCAAGGAGGTCCCCAAAGCAGTGCATTGCTTTTGTTTTCCATCTGAACACACTTAACGGGGTTGCTCTCATTCAACACCACCATCTTTACCTGCCAATGAGGTTAAGGTTTAACCAACTCGTTGCCAACAACTTGCCGAACCAAACGGAACCTAACCAAACCTACAGTGGTGGCAGATCATTTTCATTTTTCAAGATCTTTTTTTGATAAAAGGTCAAATGGAAGGACATGTTAGGAGGACTTTACATGAACGGACACACACACGAGGAGGCATAAACTCCCTCTGTCACTTTACATGCATCATTTTCATACATAAAGCCTCTCTCTCCTTCTCTCTCTCTCTCTCTCTCTCTCTCTCTCTCCATAATTGTCTCCTGCTCAATGTGAAATCAGCAGCGTCTCCCATCCCAGAACCAATTGAATGTCTCCGCATGGTGCAGTACGTGTCTATGTGGTCAACTGCTGCTGCCCATTAGCCCGCTCGCTCCCTCCGCTCCATGACACCAGGCGGGACACCTGCGTGCAAATGTCTCGCTTTACTCAGGACATCAGGATACAGTATGAGACACCTTCGACGCATACCATGAGGCATAATGCATACAATAAAAACATCCGTAAATACACATTCAGACTGTGTGTTCACTTGCACACGCTTACATTCATGAGCATGCAGACCTCGTATTTTAGCTTTGAGCCCAACTGCTAGACATCTGAATGTTGCATGAATAAACCAATAAACAGCAAGAAGAGAGAGAGAGGGGGAAGAAAGAGGGATGGGTAGTAAAACAGATGAGAAGGCAGTGGTCGAGCGAGGAGCAGGACAGAGAGAGAGAGAGAGAGAGAGAGAGAGAGAGAGAGGAGAAATGGAGCAGTAAGTGTGAGCAGAGAGAGAGATGTTGAAGAGAGGAGTCCTGACATCACTCGTCTCCGTCGGTTTTCGGAGGCGAGACAGCTGGACAGACTGCTTATGCAGCAATACCCTTCTGTGTTGGACTCTCTTTCTCCACAGCACGCACGCACACACACACACACACACACACACACACACACACACAGTCTGCCTCTCGATGCCCCACAAACTCCTCCTCCTCCTCCTCCTCCTTGCTGATCCACACCTCGTCCACCTCTTTAAACGCCTCTCGCCTCCCTCCACTCTATTCCCAGCTTGTCTGGTCTACTGTTTGCCTTGTCTTCCTTTTCTCTTCCCCCTCTCTTCACCTCTCTCAGTCTCCCCCCTTCTACTATTTACTCTCTTGTTCCCCTTTTCCCCTCTTCACTCAATCTTACCGCTCTGTCTCAGCATCTCGCTGCTTTTTTCAATCCCCCCTGCTTTTTCCATATTCCCTTCTCACCCCTCTCTTCCCTTGTTTTTCCCATCTTGTTGACTCCCCCCTCCCTCCCCTCATCTTACGGTCTCTCCTCTTTTCTCATCTGCAGTAGATGTCTCTCTTCCTGCTCTCTGTAGAGGAGGATGAGGGGAGGCCCCGGTGGCCCCGCTGCACCATTCCTCCATCTGTGCGAAGAGTGGGAGATAAATCCACTCCCACACACACACACACACACACACACACACACACACACACACACACACACACACACACACACACACACACACACACACACACACACACACACACACACACACACACACACACACTCACTCACTCACTCACTCACTCAATTCCCCTTTCATTTTACACACCGTAATGTCTTCAGCTAGCTTCACCTGTCCTTATATACGGCGTGCAGGATGGGAAATTATTGAAAAAAAAGTTGAATTTATAAACTATACTCAACACCTTTCACTGCTTTGGCCTGTTATGGCTGTTATATAAGACATTGACATAAATGATATCTTCAATATTATGTTCATGTCTCGTTAACCAGTAAAACACTGACGTTTCGATGGGCCTCTGTCATTTTTGGAACTATCTCAGCTGAGCGGCTGTAGACAGTCACACATCACCCACTCCAGTCTCAGGTTCAGCATTTCAAGCTTCAAGAGGTTCAAAACAATACTGGTTGCGCCATTCAGGTATTATCTTAATTGAATACAAAATGTCTTATTTTAGATGATATTAGATGACACTGAGAAGGCTTAAAGTAAAACGGAACGCTTTTGAAAAGCCAACATGCCTCTTTCTCTTAGATCAACTCTGCTCTCACATGCTACGTATCTGAGGTTCAGCCATCATTAGCCAGGTCATAAGGGGGCAAAACTATCCAACGCTACCACAAAACAAGAAGGTTCCAGACACTACAACATCTGCACACTGACAGGAACTCCATTGCAAACACCGAACTTAGGTCTAAGCTTCCAGCGCCAAAGGCCTGAGGCTGCACAGTCCAACTGACAACATGCTTATAACAGCAAACGGGGATATTTGAGCTGATTATGAGGTCAAAAGCGTTGCGCTTGTATCCGACTCTGTGTACTTTGTTAGTTCATTCAGTCTGTTAAAAAGTCTACCGTTATTAATGACATGCAGTCGATGTGCAATGATACTAATAATGATAGTCAGTATTTCTTCATGAGCTCTTTGTGACACCAGAGCACATGAAAACCAGGATTTGATCCGACCCCCCCTTCCCTGCTCTCTCCCATCTGGTGCACACAGGTCACACCTATGACCCACAAACTGGGGATTCCTGGCCTCTGTGACAGAATGGAAATCGGTGTCGGCTGGAAAAAAACAAAGCGTATGCTGAAGTAAACTCGTGAAGCCCAGCAGGGGATTGCGCTGTGCTGTAGACTTCTCCATGAAGTTTAACAATGAGGCAATCACCCCAAAAACTTTTTCCATGCCTTCAAAGCCACTCGGTTTAGTTTTGGGGAATCTGAAACTCTTCAAGATGCGGGAGAAAGTTTGTGAAAGAGTTTACCGAGCGAGAGGGGGAAGACTGAATGCTTGAACGCTTCTTTAAAAAAAAAAAAAGCAGCTGCAGCATTTGTCTTTGGCGGTGCTACCCACCTATTTACAAGACAGAGGATAGTTCAGGTTCACAATCAGTTCACTTTGCTTGTGTGTGTCTGCATGCGTGTGGTTAGTTTGAAGAGGGAAGGATATTTGAATGAAATCACCAACAATTTGCAAATGAAGCAGGATTCATTCCAAAAGTGAGATATCTGGCATTTGAATAAAAGTCACACCTACGTTCAGAAAATAATTGCTTCTGCGAAAGCAAACCACATTAGGTGACGCACTATTTGAGTTCTGAATAAGCATGACACCGTTTACTCCATTTTAAATTCTCATATGAAATAATATTAAAGGACGGCAAGTCAAAATGCTCCCTGGGATTTAAGTATGTCGTCCGATTTACCAAGGATTTAAATCTCAGCATATTGTAGTTTCGTCAAACACAATCATTGTCCTTGGAAACTCCCAGCTGCTCCGGATCCTGATCCAGCGTTTTTTGTACGCTCAGCAAAGCTTCTGACGTTTCCCTCCTCTCTGTAGATTTGGACCCCGTCAGATCTCAGGGCAGGAGATGGCCTTGGGTTGTCATTGAAATCTGCAAACAAAGTCTGGAGGATGGATTTTACTGGAAGCTGGGCTGCTGCTGCTTAGTGGTCCGCACATGTGATGCCTGTGTCCTTCAGAGATCTGGAGACATGTCGTCCCACGAAAAGCGACGGCATCAGGTTTATGTACTAAAAAGTCTTTCTTCAGCTTCAATGATCTGTAGTTGGTTACAACGCAGCAAACGCAAAAAAACGGGTGAGTGCTGTGAAATGAGGGAGATTAATACACTGGTTGACTCACCATGACACCATTGTGTTCATATAATGTTGCCTATAAAATAAGAGGCCTCGACTGTTAATGGAGGTGGCGTCTAAGGGATCCAGGAGGTCCGATATATTACGGATACAACGGAGGAGCGGCTTATTACTGAAATAAGAACAGCTGGTCCACCTTAAAAAAGGTCAGTCCACCTTAAGTAAGCTTGGGAAGAAGTTGTCACTGAGTTTCGGGGAAAACCAAATTCACTTTAAATCAGCAGCTAACCAGCAAGACACGGGAACTACCTGCTCTCTCATCACACGCTGCTATCGTTAACGAGTCATTAAGTGACAGAGTTTGCTACTTGTAGAACACATTTTAGTCTTAAAAACTTAAAAACACTTTAACTGCTTAGCTCGGGCAAAACCCTGCAGTGCAAGTGTTTGAGTTTATTTCCTTCACTGGACGTTGCATTTTCTTGCGATGTGACTTTTGCGCATTCGCACATCATGTCAATGCTAAAAGGAAATATTGTGCAGCCCTGGTTAGATCAACAAAATGTCAGACTGTGACATGGAAGTCCACTTCCTGTGTCCTGCTCACAGGCAACGTGGGTGTCTTTAAACCATGACCATGACCGCTCCCCTAATGTGACTCATCAGCTGTGTATGCGAAATGGAGCAGGCAGCTGTTTTCAGTGAAAGAGTTTTTTTTTTAAAAACAACATTCAAATCTAGCTCCTAGCTGGTGAACACAGTGGAGCATTTAGAAGCTAAAAAGTCAAATACTTCCCGTGGGAGTTGGCGGAGACCAAACACAGAGCTAAAAGAGAGTGAATGGTGGATTTACATTTGCCATGGGGACAGAAACATGACTCCAAATGTCAGAAGCTCTGCATCTGTGGGATGTGTAAATCGCCTCCGAAGACGATCATAAGTCAGTGTTTGCAGCTTGTTTCCACGATCTCCCAAATGGCCAAAACATCAGGTTCTCTATGGACGATTGCAGCAACAGTGGTTCAATAACAAGCTGTATAATCACGATGCTTCGTAGGTACCCCTGCTCCGCCTCATGTTCAACCCCACTCGGACCCTCTCCATGCAAATGGGTTGAGACATGCCAATCTCCTGCCCCCCCGACTCGTGCTGTATGTGAAGTTATGCTGACATAAGAAGGGAATGGATTACCTGTACGCTCTGCATTGTCCAACTCCATTATGTAAATATCCTGCTCCTCTTGCTGCTCTCATGGACGTGAGCATGCTTGTGTGTGTCTGTGTGTGTGTGTGTGTGTGTGTGTGTGTCTGCATGGCTGCAGGCATGGCTGTTATATATACGCATAATTTACATTTGATCTTGTCATTTGAGGATAAGTCATAAATCGACCTGCAGAACACGTTGTTTCTGTGCTGCTGTGCATGCCGGCGCTGCATTTGTGTGTGGGAGAGTGTCATTGCAGCTATAGCGCACAAGGACATTTTGGAACGATTACGGGAGACAAAGGACATCAACAATGCCTCAAAGTATTGACGGCTGCCATTAGACACATGTAACGCCATATGCCGAGCTGCTGTACTTGATAAACCAATCCCACAGTTGATTCATACTTTTCCTCTTTGTTTTTTCTTCTTGCTTAATTTGATCGCTGCCGTCTCATACGGGACACTAAACAAGTCCCCGCTCAGGCGACACTGCTGCTGTTCTCTTTCTTGTTTTGTGTCTCTGCCTCTTGTCACCCTTTCCATCTATCTCGCCCTCTTTCCCCTCACCGCAGTGCGAAGACGTCCACGCAGCTGCGGGAATTTTTAATGAAGGCAGCTTTGGATAATACGGCCTCACCCAGGGGACCGCTTGTTTGGAAATAATTATCTCTTACAGCTGGCAGAGAGAGAGAGAGAGAGAATGACAAAAATAAAATAAAAGAAGAAGAGAGATGTGAGGGAGAATAACACGGAGGGAACGAGAGGTATCTTCATCTTACTGTCGGCGCACGCCTGCACTGAAACACATACTATGTGTTTCAGAGATGCAACTCTTCCAAAAGCAGAGATGCAACTCTCTTTATCGCATAGTGCAACTCTCTTTATCGCATAATATGCGATAAAGAGAGTTGCATCTCTGCTCCACTTGCTTAAATTGCCTAGTATTGAGTATAAACACATTCACTTACTTTTTGATTCCACACACACACACACACACACACACTTCCTGTTCCTGAGTTAAAAAGCTTTAATGGAAGCAGAGCATGGCTAAATTCAGCTGCGTCTGAGCACAAAAAGACGGGACGATGAACAAAAACAATCACAGCATGAGGATTTGGGATTAAATTGGAAATAGTGCAGTTGCGTGTTTGGAATGGAGCTGAATCGGGTTTGTCTTTGTGTAGCCTCCCTGTGTGGCTGGTTATTATATTTAACCCTCCTGACTTCAGTGTGCGTGATAGCACGCTACATTTGCTTTATCTATTGCGGGTTGCCAAATACAAATACAGCCGCAGCGCGCCGCATCAGTCCCCTGCTGCTGTTGCCATCTCCCTAAATCATCCCCCACACACACACACACACACACACACACACACACATATACACACTCATGTTAACGTGCACTGATGCAATCGCGTGCCAATACCGAGACTGGTCTCCAACCTTCACCTCTTTACGTTTCCTTTCCTTCCACCCCGTTTTCTCTTTCATCTTCTTCCTTCATCGCTTTGCGGCCCGTCCGTCTTTTTTTCCTGGCGGGCCTCATAATGCTGACGAAGCCAATCGAGAGCCTCTCAGGCGTGATGGGTCAATGCTACAGTTTTATCTCTGGATAAAGACACCTTCAAACGCAGAGGAGAGGAGAGGTCAGAGGGCAGGAGGGGAGGGAAAAGGCAGCGAGAGGAGAGGAAGGGAGAGAGAATGAGGGGCGCCGATGTGGGAGAGATAAAAAATAAATGGCAGGAGAACAGGAGCAGGTGGATAAAGACGTGATTATGATAAACCAACAGCATGTGTACACAAAGCTCACGCTCTCCCCCCCCCCCTCTCTCTATCACTGCATCATCTATTTTCTGTGACCAGCCACTAATTTATGACACGATAGCCTCGGCCGTGTGTCTGAGAGGCTCTCATAAATCTACCTCATCACTGTTAAACGCAAGGCCACGTCAAGGACACCGTCCTCTGTGCACTGCAAAACAAAACAAAAAGTGTCCACCAAGACATTTCATCAGGTATTCAGGCTTAGGATCTTATCGCTCTCAAAACTATAAAGAATTCTGCCAGTGGGTTGATATAATTCAACCGGCATGATTTGTGTTTTTCCATTATGTCGGTTAGAAATGTGTCGGTATCTGCAGATTAAAAAAGCTCGTGAAACCGACACATTATTTTTAAAAAAGGATTTGTCCCGGCACTTTTGGAAGATTTTCTTTATTTAGTCATTTTTTTCAAAATATTAGGTGCAAAAACAATTAGCCGATTGAATGTCCTGGTTCCAGCTTCTAAAACATGAGGATTTGGTGATTTTCTTTGTCGTATGTTTGTTTAAAACAAGTTGAATGTGTCGCCTCGGGCTGTGGGAAATAATAACGGGCATTTCCTCTACTTTCTGGCCCAACTGATGAATCAAGAATCGACTGATTTATCAATAATGCAGTCCCAGATGCAAAGACACAAAACTGTATTCAATTATTCAAAGAGATGGATCGTTTTTGGACTAAAGAGCCCTGGATCAGAAAGAAATCTGAGATAGGAAAGAACAAAATAATAAATAAAAGTATCATAGCCAACTGCGAAGCTAAACTGAGTTAAACGCTCTTGTAACAGACTCAATCTCTCTTTAATGCCGTGATGCTCGTTAACCTGAAGGGCATAAAAGACAAGAGATCCAAAGGGAGAAGGCCACATTGGGACCACGAGATAAATAAGTAAATGAATTCGGACTCTTTCACAGACAGGAACACAGCAGCTCCACGGTTACTCTAGTCTTGGCAAAGGAGTGAGATCAGAGCAAGGGGGAGAGACAAAGTGGATTATGGGAAAAAGGAAAGATCAGTTGGTGTGATAAGCTCATTGTCCTCCCTTTCAGCGCAGTATACGCCCTCTGCGCCGCAGCAGGGAACAAACAAAAAGGCGAAGCCACGAGCGCTACATTCAAACACGAGGCGTGGCATCACGAGGCATGATTGATTCATCTACATACGCACGCACGCAAACACGGACGGCACTCGGAAAAAAGAAAAAAAAGTCTTCTCCTATAGGCGCAGTGTGATTTTCAAAACAATGCTGACAGTCAAAGGGACTCTCAGTCTCAGGGGAACGCAGATATGATCCTCCCACTCTCTCTTTCCCATGATGCCTTTGTATTTCTTGCCAATGGCTCTTGTCTATACGTTCTCACTGCAGATAATCCAAGCATGTACGTGTCATTGAATTTGCACATTAATCACTCACATGCTTCCACACACACACACACACACACAAAAGCTCATGCTCTTTGTCTCACACGCCATCTCTGCTCTCGTTGCCCTCCCGTCTGCCGTCTCTCCACAAGATCTCGCCTTGATTGAGGCCCCCTTCATTTTCCAAACCATCAACCAGCTTTTGGAAGAAAAGGCTCCCAAGGGCCACACCTCATCCCATCTAATGCAATTTCTTAGATGTTCGAGCGATGAATAAATAAATAAACTCCTCTCCGTATGTGGCGTAATTCATTTAGAACGCTGAAAATGAAATTACGGCTGGATCGCAGGGGAGCACGGAAGGGGTGCACTTTACGTTGAGATAATGAAAAGAAGATGTGAGGCGTTTCATGTACATGTGCGTGTGATGATGTTGGTGTCAGGAACAGCATGTGAGAGGGTGAGCTCTAATTGACGGCCCTGGAGGATAGATCCAGGTTTGGATGTGTGATGAGAACTGGATACAGCGTAGAAGGCGATGCCCCGTTCACTCTTGTGAAAGTTGTTCAGCGGCACATGAAGCAAAAAAATGTTTGACTTGCGAGTATAAATTTCAGATTGATTTTCCCAGATCTTCCGCATTATGGGGCTCCATAGAGCAAGCTCACGAGGGTTTCCTTTAACTCCGCCTCCCAGCCCTCAGTCCAGCCTCGGTGGGAGAAAAATAACTCTGGATTTTACAACTTTTAGGACCCAATGATTTAAATTAGGATCTGAGCTTATGGTTCAGAAGTTCTTGCACCTGGGGTAGATTTCACTTCAAGATTTGAAGGTTGATTTTTCCATTTCTTTTTTAACATCACTTTTAATGCTTTTCAGTTTGTGGAAGCCACCGACGTGTCCCGTCATGATACATTACCACATGTCTTCATTCTCTTTTATCATATTGTTGAAAGCAGAGAGGCGGGGGGAGAGGTATAAAGAAGACACCCATGTGTACCCTTGGACTGAGCTCCTGCACGCTTTGGTTATGTGCACCGTGATTAATTCACATAACGGAGCAACATCAAGTTTGTGAGGATGCCGGGACGGCGGGGGAATAAAACGTGCCTTGAGAAACGTGTCTTACGACCTCCATCATTTCCATAGACATAAATTCATGTTCCTGTAACCACCCAGTAACTCAACTGTATTTTTGACATCGTTGACATTTGCAGTTCACGCAAGATATGTGCGCGGTATGCTGCTTTATCTCGATATCTACAGTAGTATATTGTCGGTTGTCAGATTTATTTATTCTTTCTCAATTCAAGGCAAAAAAACAACCTTTGCCCATCCAACACTGCAGATTATAATATTCATATATATAGTCTATATGTGCAATTTTACACCGGTCTAAATCAAAATAAAAATAAGTTGTTTGGATCATTGCACACATGTATTTATTGGAGCAATCTATTTCAAAATGACTGGTGATTTATATTCTGCTATCAATCAAACTCAGGCTCTTTAGAATAAATTAATTCCAGTCATCAGTGCACGACAAAGTGGACAGTATCCTTCAAAAGTCTGCTCTGTATTTGTAATTGACGTCATGCACACTAGTTCCATAAGGAACTCACTGCAGGGCTGTTTGCAGAGAAGAGGATGTAACAGTTGAGCTTGAAGATTTATTCCTACTCTTGGAAATAACGGTTTCACAAAAGAAATTGTCATGAGGCCCACTTTACCGACGTATCCAAAGCTTTCAGCCACATCGCATGGCCACCCTCACTGAAGAAGAAACGGTATCTGATGTTTGTGAAAGCTTCAGGAACACTAAGGAAGTCCTCTATTGTAGAAGTAAATGCAAAAGGATTTTCTTGTAAAATTACAGGCAAATAAAAGACAATTCTTAGTGTCATTTCGGGATGAATTTGTTTACATCATCAGGGCCTCGGCAGTAATGGTTGCCAGGTTGCATGAGAAATTGGCAGCAACTTCTTGGTCTTTGGTTGCCATCAGTGGAAACCACTTTCAAACACATAACAAACTGGGACTGCAAAGAGCAAAACCAGGAATTGAGGGAGGACACGTTATCTGATAATACTTAAGATTCAAATTCTGTGAAATATCAGATAAAACTTTGTTCGGTTACTGTAGTGAAGCTTTTATTCTTTTATCTTACAATGTTTATTTAGAACACAGTACACAACAAGTATCTTTAGAACTCAAAACACAAGGTGACTAAAAATGGCAGCCATATTATCCAAACCAAACCAGAAGCTGATGCGTGGTTGCCAGCTTGTAGCCACGATTAAGTGTTGAGGCCTGGTTGTGGAGAATTATCCAACGCTTGTCTTTAATGCTTTAGAGGTGATTAGCCTCTAACGTGGGACTTGCTGATTGTATGAAAGCAGTAATGTTGGCGGTGAAGTTATGGTAGCAGCTGTTATTAGTGATTAGACTTTTTTTCCCCGTCACATTTTCATTTCCCGAGACGTTCGCAGCTGGCAGCCACGGAGCTGGAGCTAAGCTAATTCTCCCTAGGATGCTTCCTTACCGCCGTTTAATAAAAGCGATGAGATCCGAGGCCGTGTTTTACAGTGGCGTGGCTCCGAGCTTAATTCTCCACCTGATGTCTGCTTGCCTTTCATACAAGAGTGCATATCGGCGCCAGCATCAAGCAGAAAGCTCTCGCCGATGATTTTCCACTTGATTTACCTCAGCTGATTGATGGTGTTGCCCCCAATGAGAAGAAAATGAAAGATGTGTTTGGATTTTTTCTTTTTCCGACCAACAGGAAGAGAGAAACTCATCCACTGACGAACACGCCATCATCCCTTTGTATGTCATACACTCGCGCAAACGTTCGCACACACGATCCGTCTTCCTTTCGGGATAAAACACACACCTACATATGTTGCCGCTGTCTTAGCGGATGGAGCGAGAGGAGGGCCTCATTTGCCAAAGTGTCGGCGCTGGACCGATTGTAGCGGGGTGATGAATGGCTGATCGAGGCTCGGCGGGGGTGCGGAGGAAACAATTAGTGCCATGTTGATCTCTCCTCTTTTCCTCCGCCCCCCCATCCATCCCTCATCCCCTCGTTCTCTCCCTCTAATCCTCGCTAGCATTCTCCCAGTCAATCATTGCCTCCCTCTTCCCATCTCATCAGCTGGACCGGTTCACTCGCTCTCTCGCTCTGTACCTCAATGAATTTGCATCACACGGCCATTAGCATTAATATGCATCTTGGGGGAAGAGAGGGAACAGGCTTAAATGAATAAAGATGGAAAGAGGGAACAGGCGGATGAGGGACAATGAAGTGTCTCGCCCCCGTGATGCCGACATCATTAATGTTAGCTGCTGGTGGAGTCGGAGCGAGCGAGGGAGAGGGACAGGTGAGAAATAAATGAATTAGAAATAAAAAGGCACAGAGGAACGAGCGAGATGGTTCTGGAAGGAGGGTAAAGGGCATATTTCAGAATGCATGGCCATAACTTCCATCTGGGATGGATAGAACATGCCCAACCTCAATTTTCAAAATCATATCTTTTCAACCCAACACCCCTTCATTTTATCCTAAAAGGACGTCGGAATTGACCGTTCGCTATACCCCGCCCCCCGCTGCTACTCTGTCAAGCTGTCAGAGCTACCATGGAGCCCAGACTGCCATTAACTGCACTCTGAATAACTGAATAAATATGATCCAACTTTTGTAAAAACAAAAAAGCTATTTCAGAGAGAAGCAGACAGGATGGTCTACAATATGCGTTTGAAGGCTTTAGGATGTCAAACTGATTCAGCAGTGAAAACTGGTTCAAAAGATAAAGAAGCTAAAGCTACAGATCTCAGTGTTAAAGTGAACCTCCACATCACATGGAGATCGAGACAGAAGACAATGAAATCCCGGTAACACTGTTCATGTAAAGCCAGGTCAGTCTTTATTCACTGTTACAATCATTAAAAAGCAAAAGCAGCATGTTTATTTACTGCTACTTCAGTAGCTAGCATAGCATAGAGGCGCTAACGCTGATCAATGCTGTGGTAATGTACTCTGCTAATGTTAGCTCCGTAGGAAACGTCATGTCAACATGACGTCAACATTGTGGCCCTACTTCTGAAACCAAACGTACACTCTTGTGCACGCATGTGTGTTTAAAAGTGTATTTGTAAGTGTGTGTGTTTACAGGAAACATTGCATTCGGTGTGTCGGTCCCACAACGAGGTCAGGCTGATGAATGGCCACTCCTCCCTAAAGTGCTAGCCGGGACCAATCTGTTTCTGTCACCCTACCACTCAGCGGACAACAATAAGTGTGTGTGTGTGTGTGTGTGTGTGTGTGTGTGTGTGTGTGTGTGTGTGTATCCACACCGTTACTGTGTGTGCAGTTTCTGCATACATGCATATATTCACGCAGCGTTTATCTTTGCACATATGCATGGACTATGGGTGTTCATGAATGCATTCATGGTTTTGTATATTAAGAAGAGTGTGTGTCATGTGCATGTGTGTGTGTGTGTGTGGACAACCGTAGCAGCGGGTGTCAGAGGATCCAGCTTTGTACTTCCAGAGCCCGGGCAGATAAATGGCCTTCACCGAGTCACTGATCATCACTACAAATAGGTCATGACATAAACAGGCTGAACATGGAGGGCGTAAGCAGCAGAGACCATCCCATAGCTGTAAAATGTAAAAGTCTGATCTCAGCAGGAGCAAATAAAGTGGCCAATGTCTCATTTAAGGCGAGACGCTGAGACTTAATTGATTAACGCTTTGGGATTTGAGTGAACAAAATCTTATAATCACGACAGTGTCTAAACAAACAATTTTCCGTGTATTCACACTAACACACAATGCATGTTCATCCGTGACCATTTACGTCTCGTTAAAGTGTCCTTGAGCTGAAATACAGACTCATTGCTTTGTAAATTGCTCTAAATAGGATCCTCAATCAAAGTGATTTTGTTGTAAAAGGAACAGGAAACACAGATTAGCTTGAAATCTGCATCTCTACTTTCTAAACTCCATTTCAATGTCAGCCAAAGTCCTCCTCTTACGAGACACGTTCGCCTGACTTCTGACGTCATTGTCTCGCTGCACTATCTGCTCAATCCACGAGACCCTCAAGGGATCAGTTGCCAAAATGAAAAAGGAAACATTTGCGAATAACAATGTGATGAAATTAAAATAACTCGCAGAAATGTTATTCCAAGGCTAAATTTCTGCAACTTGCTGATCATCGTCATCGTGCAGGTTTTTTTGGTTGCTTAGTAACAGCAGGCAGGACAGCAGCGTAACCTCCAAAACAAAACCTGTCGTATGAGACATTAGCTTCAGCTAGGTGAGCCGAGGGGATCTTTATTAATTCTCAAATGAATCTATTATTCTGGAGGGCTGAGTCAGCGTTGTAATATTTAATATCTAGTAGATATGGATAAATTTAGATGCGTTTCTGTTCTTTAAAGTTCTGCATATGCCCGACGTGTCATTTTACAGATACCTTTTTGCAGTTACGGTGGTTCTCAGGTTATTATCATGAGCCCTATAATCTTTGTTAAATGTTTTAACATGACACGGAAGATGAAAATGGAAGCCGGTCGAGTTAGAGACAGAGAAACAGAGACCGACAGCAGCGCCATAATGAGAATCATGCCCCAATTCATTTTACTCAGGTAGTTAATTCAATGCAATTCACCACACTCGCACACTTATCTGAAGCGCTTTTGAAGAACATGGTAGAATATCTCATTCTACTGACAGAATGAAACGGAGGGACAGCAGACAAAAGAGACAGAAGCAAGAAGTCAAAAAATAAAAGATTTCATTTCAGCACCATGGTCACCACTTATTATACAAATTACTTTTCATCTTCATTCTCCTGGTGTACAGTAACTGTCACCGGCTGAAGGGTTTTTTGTGTCGGCCTTTTAGTTTCACTGCGCCACCTCAGAGGAGGGACAGTCTGTCATAGAGGAGCTGAAATAAATGCAAGCACACGGCTGGACGAGTCGTCTCCGTCTCTGTTGGACGGATTTGGATGTTTGTCTTTGTCAGACTCAGTGGATTGAAAACGCTGGACGTGGCCTTCTTCGGAGTTCACTCACAGCCAAACTGGATGGATGCACTGCATGGGTCAAGCTGGTTTTTAACAACTAGACGGACTAACATTAACTCGTAGGCGCGTTTTTTGTGGCTTCCAATGCCACCGATGTTGTGGGTCGATGGTCGCAATGACTTTACTGTGGAAGGATGCTGCATGTCAGGAAATATAGTTATATATAGTTAAGATTTCTTTAAAGGGCAGTTAGTAGGGGGTTATTTTACAGGCTCCTAATTTCCTAAGAACTTCCAATAGTTTCCTGGAATTTGGTACAAATTATTGGGACAATGGTGACAAAGTTCTGATACAGTTGATTGAGTTCAGCAAATTAGATTGAGTTCATAAGCGGTTGTTGATTTCCCTGAGACTTGCTTGAGAACCTCTTGAATCAGCCATAAAAGACTCGAGGTTGCACTTACAACTACGGGAAATCAATCAATCGTCTCCCTTTTCCATCTAAGAAGACTTCTGCATCAGACACACTTTCCATACATTCCAACCCATGCAGTATGCCAGCATGAAGGGCTTTAAACTCGTAATGTAAAAACACTGAATTTTAGCTTTTTGAAAATGAGGGAGTTGTGTTCATTAACGAGAGAGCCACATGAGTGGCTGTAGAAAAGCTCTCCGGACCTGTGCGGCCATTATGGTGAGCCCTCCTGCAAATGTAGAGAGGGAGAGAGGGGCTTCAATGAGCTCTCGTCAAGGTAATGTGCGTGTGTGTGAGTGTGTGTGACTGACTGACTGAGCGAAAGAGAATCACAGAGATGGATGGACAGCCGGTAGAGTGTAATCTCTTGGTAATCTTCGTCAAGAGTACTGATGGAGGTCCCAAATGTTTTTATTTTTGTCTCTTTTTCTGCAGGACACTGGGTAATGGAGTTTGTACCGGTTGGGAGTGCATCACGCTGACAGATGCTAGTCCCCTTTGGACACTGTGGGGGAGGAAGTGCTCATTCACTCTCATTGCCACCTCGTGGGCGGGCCTAAAGTACCCCCCCCCCAACACACACACACACACACACACACACACATACACACACACAGCGATACTGTAGGTTACACCGCACACACAATCACGAGAGGGCAGGATAGGCTCGATGAACACACACACACACACACACACACACGTACGCTACACATTACAAACACAGTTACCGGAGGGGAATGTGGCTTTACACATGCGTGCACACACTTGGTTCTTGTCACATGTCAGGACAATGTGTTGTACCTTTTTTTCACCTAAATTACAGAAAAACATATCTTCTCTGTCGAGCAGAAAATGAAATGATTGTGTCTTATTAAGCTGTAGTTATGTTATTAATATTGTGCCAAAATCAGGCAAAAATTAAGTAACACGTTTTTTCTACCAGCGAATGTCGAGATAGGCGTTTTGTCCGTCATTGATTCGAACGACAATCCGCTGACGTCACATCGCTAGCAAGCTACGCTAGCCTCCCCATCTATGATCACAATGTGAGCGCTGCGCCCACTCTCCCTGAACTAAGTCCACGTCTCTGGGAAGCAGCACGGTCCAGTCCAGGCTAATCTTCTCATCTGACTGACTTTAAGCAAGTACACAAATAAGCGTACTTCCTAAAATGTAGCACTGTTCCTTGAACACGGTCATATCGTCGGGGCTCGCGTCTGGGGACAAAAAGCCAGTCCTGAAAGTTAACAGTTAGATTCTAGTTTAGTTTAACACAAAGTGCACAGCAGAGAGCGGCTCCAAGAAAAAAATAAGACACTCAGAAATGGGTCACATGCACTCGTTGTCAAATGTGTACTGCACACAGAACTACACACACACACTCGTACAAAGACTCATTATCACAAACAGTAACTGACAATCCTCGCCTTTTTCTCACTCACACACCCTCTCTTCATACTCGCAAACCCATCTCGACACATTCACAGAGAAGGGTGCACAGTATTATGGCGCCAACAAAGCCTGCAGACAGGTACATTAGCGGGACGGGTTCACCGAGGTGGCCCTCAGGAGTCCAAGGGAGGTGTGATAAGATGATATTGAATGGAGGACGACAGAAACCACCACATGTTCTTTATTCTGTTATACTTTACTAACAATGTTAGTTTAACAGAAGCAGGTGTCCTGTACATTTAGGAGCCACATTTTAAAAATCATTTCTCTATCTCCCAATTTGCATTACGCAAGAGATTTCATGAAAAGCTGCAGAAACTAGGAGATGAGTTACTATTTTAGTCAGGCGGTCATTTCTGGGGCACATTGCCTTTTTTTGTTTTGTTATTTCAATCTCCCCAATCTTCTTGAAGAGCTGTGTCACAAAATGAAACTTACATAACTGGCTCTTATCTGGATTCTGGGCTTAAAGCTCTTATCCAATTACAAAATATCCAGCCTGTTCTCAGCTTGAAGACACTGCGACAGGCAGAAGAAGAGGACTCCCGTTCTCTCCGTCTGTATCATACCTCTGCCTCGCTGTCGTTTGATATGCAGATGTTATCCAAGCTTTAAACTCACAGAGACAGAGGGGAGAAGGTGCTGCAGACATCTACTGTGTCAGTCAGCACACTCGTTCTCTCTGTTCATCCATCCCTCGGCCTCCTCTTCATTCAGTGAAAAGATATTATCTATTGTTTCGACCGGCGTAGAGGCAGGGGGAGTGCAGCACAGAGAGTCTCAGTAATCAGGATGAGACTAATCACAACAAGAGGACACCCTTTTGTCTCCGTACTCATTTAGCTCCCTCCATGGTGTTCAGAGTAGAAAGAGGCAGACATGCGTTACGTGTAAAAAAAAAAGGATGAAACGAGCACGAAAGATAACGCCGTGTCTTCCGAGACCTCTCACAGCGCCACGCGCGCCGTCATTATCTCATTATCTAGCCCTCTTTAAGCAGAGAGATGAATCTGTGCATCACGCCCTGCACAGCAAACTGTGCTGGAGGAAGAAAAGTCCCACAATGTTTCAGTCTGCACGCTTTGAATGAAACAAAAGAGCTCACAAAGGCAATGTACAATGCTTTTGTGAATGCATTCTTTTTTGGTGAGTAATTGATGTAAAATGGTGATTTTAAGAGTTTTCTTGAAATCATTTCTCATGTAAAAACCACACAAGCATGGCTTTACCTGAAGAAGACACAAGTCTTCGGACTGCAGGTGGAAGGTGGCAGCGGAGTCAGATCTGTCAGAGGTTTTGGAGCTTCTGGTGAACCTGCATGATGTCATCGATGACGAGCATTAAGAATAACTATGTGACAGCCAACATTCTCGCTGATGGTCTCGTTTACATATGAAGGTCATACAGAGGCATCAATATTACATTCAGACTGGTTCATTAACAGTCAAATGTTCCCGACAGTAACTTTAATCAACTTATCTTCATGAAAATATAGGAAAACAATATTTTTTTAAAATAACACAAATCTAAGGAGCTTTATAATTCATATTTTAGTAGCTTCAATACAAAACAAATACAATCATAACTTCCTGGTTCCCACATTTATTACCCAGAAGTGTATCAAATTTCAGATTCATATATAAAAGTACTTAGGTTTCACAGGGCAATTGGTAAAGACTGTGCCGACTACCTAGACATCCTTTCGTGTGCCAAAACAATCCAAAATGGATCAACACAAAAGCGTCGATTCCGGTAAGGACGGTTTTGCGAAAACAAAAGAGGTCCAACATGTCTCAGCCCCTTTACAGAGATGGCGAGGATACCGACATGACAGACAGCGCGGGAGGCTTCATGAGAGACAGATAAAGGGGAAGAAAAAAACAGGTGGTCAAGGAGAGAGGGAGAGACTTCCTCTGATAAACTCGGTGATATCAGTGTCTCCTCTCTCACAAGCATACGAGTGATCGCTCCAGAGTCTCATCTCTCTCTCTCTATTCCCCCTCTCTGTCCTCCTGCCCTTTCTCTTCCTCCCTCCGTTGAGCAGACTGCCAAAGAACTAGTCTGGGATATGGGACCAGAAGAGATAAACACCACACACACACAAAAACAAAACCTCATATGCACATGAACACAAACGCATTGTGTTTGCCATGTGGCACACAGGTATCGCAGCCAATCAGACAACATTCACACTGCAGAATGCCATCATGCACGGAGCCAAATCGGTCTCTCGGAGACAGAAAACGGGTGACAGATTCGCTCGCTGACCAATTCAATTTCAGTTTTTTTATTGGTATGACATGTTAAATTAATTTCTTGCTGCCAAAGCACATGCAGAAAGAAAAGAGGAGAAAAAAGTTCAAAAGCAAAAGGTGATTACAACTCAAAACTGTGTATAATAGAGAGGAATTATGAACATCATGATGTACTAAATGTTGTTTACTGTTTCTTCTGCACCATGCTCATACACACGAGTACAGCAAAAAAATACACTTTTACAGATTAAAAAGGGAGAAAAGACTTATTTAGGCTGCAGGTAGACACACCCCATCACAAACACAAAATGGTGGGACACACACACACACACACACACACATACAGGCGAGCACACGCAGGCAGGCAGGCAGGAACAGCAGCCCACCGTAATGCGATTTTGTCTCGATTAAAATTGTGGGAATTGGATCTGAGGTAAAAGGCCATGTCAAGAGAGAACAAATGGGAGCGGCGGCACACGGAGGAAGATGAACGACTGTCTGGGAGATGGAGAGATAAGATGGAGGGGAGGAGGTGATGGAGGGAGAGGGAAATTATGGGAGGGGAGAGAAAAACGGTGGGGGGGGGGGAAGAGAATTGGGGGTGCTGTGGGTCTATAGCAGGCATGGGCAAACTACGGCCCGTTGGGCTTTTTAATCCGGCCCGTCGAATATTGGTACATAATTGTCCAAATTATACTAAAGGCCGCATTCATTTTGCCTTTTTCCTGCAATACCCGGCGTTCCAGTTGATCCCACTAGATGGCGCACTCCAGACACAATTGACCTTTGCTGGAGTCTGGTCTATTCTCTCTATTGGTTCTTACTGATTCGTCACGCCCATATCACGTGACCCGTACCTGGAAGATCACAAACAACAGCCTTGATTATCGATCGACTACCAGGTTAATTCAACATGGACAACTGATTACAGGCGTTGCTGACCGTGTTGCCTTTACGAGCAGCTGTTCAGTTGAATTCTGCGGAGGAAGCAGCTGTTATTGTAGCGATCAGTAAGCGGCCGGTCACGTGATCAGCCCTACGGAGCGGCCGTCAGAAGCGGCTTTGAGGAGGACGGACACAAAACGGAGGACTTCAGCCACCAGCAAAGCTACGAGTGAGAACAGACAACAAACGAGTGAGAGACGTGTGTTGACCACATTTATGGACCCATAATCGAGTAAACCATTGTGTGTAAGTGTTAATTGTTAAATACATTTGATGTGTGTGTGAGAGAGACAGAGACCCGCAGCGCTGTAACTAAGTCTGAAAAATAAAACTACTCCAACTTTCCACAAAATGTGTTTGAGTTTATAAGTATCAAACACAAGCTTTCATTATTGAAGACTTTATTATTCCGTCTTATTTTGTTTAGCTAATCAACCACTCGACTTCCTGTTTACACGGCACCAACCTGCATGCCCAGTGTCCGTGATATTCACCGTTGACACTGCATTGAGCCCTTCTGTAACAATGAGCGGACCAAAGAAGAGAAAAGTCGACAGTGAGTGCCGAGGGTTTAATGAGGAGTGGACAGCTAAATATTTTTTCACCGAAGTGCGATCAAAGGCTGTATGTCTTAATTGCCAAGAAACCGTTGCGGTTTTCAAAGAATACAATATCAGCCGCCACTTTTCCACCAAGCATGCTAACTATGCTAGCAAACAGTCAACACAAGAACGGGCGGAGGTTGGCAGCCAATTTAAAGACTCAGCAAGATACTTTTCTCCGACAAACTGCTATTCAAGAGTCAAGCACCAAGGCAAGTTATTTGCTGGCATTCAAATTAGCAAAGGCCAGCAAGCCTTTCTCCGTAGGGGAGTTTTTGAAAGAGTGCAGGTCTCTTGTGTCCAGAGAGCAAAAACAAATTTGAAAAAATGAGTTTATCACGCAGGACAGTGACTCGCCGTGTAGAACTAATTGATGAAGACTTAGCCAGCGAGTTAAAAAGCTGAGTCATTTAACTTATATTCGTTAGCACTGGACGAAAGTAACGACGTAAAAGACACTGCTCAGCTCTTAATTTTCATCAGAGGGATTAATGACAATTTTGAGATAACGGAGGAATTTTTGACCATGGAATCTCTGAAGGGGACAACACGAGGAGAGGACTTGTATGACAAGGTGTCTGGTGTCATCGAGAGGCTGAAGCCACCTTGGTGTAAACTTGCCAATGTCACCACAGATGGATCGCCAAACTTAACAGGAAAAAACGTCGGGCTGCTGAAAAGAATCCAGGATAAAGTGAAAGAGGAAAACCCTGAGCTGGATGTAATTTTCCTGCACTGCATAATCCATCAGGAAGCCCTGTGTAAATCTGTACTGAAGCTTGATCATGTAGTGAAGCCAGTTGTAGAACTCGTTAACTGTATACGAGCGAGGGGACTTCAGCATCGTCAGTTTATTATGTTCCTTGAGGAAACTGATGCTGATCACCAGGACTTGCTTTATCACTCATGTCCGCTGGTTAAGTTTGGGGAAAGTATGTCGACGAGTGTGGGAGCTCAAAGAGGAGATGAGCTCAATTTTGGAGTTAATCGGGAAAGCTGACGATTTTCCCGAGCTGAGCGACGCAGATTGGCTTTGTGACTTTGCTTTTGCTGTGGACATATTGACACACATGAATGAGCTGAACGTGAAGCTACAAGGGAAAGATCAATTTGTGCACGAAATGTACACAAATGTGAGAGCCTTCAAAGCCAAATTGACTTTCTTCTCAAGACAAATTTCAAACAAATCATTCGCTCATTTCCCCACACGAGCGACACTGAAAGAGGCCCCTCGACAGATCGGCAAATCGCTGGACGACCTGCACGGAGAATTCTGCCGGCGGTTCTCTGATTTTGAAAACAATTGACAAGTCACTTCAGCTGGTGTCATGTCCCCTGTCACAAGACTATGAAACAGCGCCGCATGAGTTGCAATTGGAACTGATTGACCTTCAATGTGACTCTGTCTTAAAGGAGAAGTTCAACTCCCTTAAAATGAGTTTTATGCTTCACTAAGCGAAGCCAAGTTTCCAAACATCAGGAGGATGGCACAGAGGATGCTGGTGTTGTTTGGCTCTACCTATGTCTGTGAGCAGACGTTCAGCGTGATGAACATCAACAAATCACGTCACAGATCCCAGTTAACGGATGAACACCTCAGATCTCTCCTGAGAATTGCCACAACCCAACTGACACCAAACTTTGATGCACTGGCAAAAAAGGGTGACCAGCAACACTGTTCCCACTGAAATGTAAGTATTCTTTACTTTTTAGTTCATGGTTTTTACTTGTAATTTACATTAGTTCACACAAACACTCTCCATCCATCTGCTACTGGCCCGGCCCGTCTGTCAAATTTTAAAACTCAATGAGGCCCCTGAGCCCAAAAGTTTGCCCACCCCTGGTCTATAGCAATCCATTATGGAGAGGGGCCCATCCCTGATATCCGTAACCCTGCTCTCCTCCACACATGATGATGGCGATGACCTCCTCCTGGAGAGGGGAAGTCATGAGCTGGGAGCGTATAGACACCACCACCTCCTCTTCCTCTTCCTCCTCCTCCTCGGCTCTTTCATCTCATTCCAGCTTTGTTGCTTCACCTATATGCTGTAAGCGTCTTCCATTTACCTCCATTATCTTTGTGTTCCTTCTCATGCTCCGCGCCGGTGACCGCCTCAGATGGAGGCATTGTGTTTTCAGGTTGTCCGTCCGTGATTATGGGTATCCATGATTATGGAAGTATAAGTTATGTTCATTTCTCCAGATAAAATGTTTGGTAACTGAAGTCTGACAGTTGAATCATTGGTCAAAGATGAGAAGCTGCATATAGAATATGAACCGACAGCTTAGATCCCTCTTCCTGGCTTCTTCTCCACACTGTTGCAGCTGAAGCTCATGTGTACGCTAGTATTTCAGTTTTTCCGTGATATAGGCATCACTGTGTTGCCGTGGAGACTCCCATATCTCTGAAGAAATGTGTAAAAAGTCAGCATGAAATAGATATTGATTTTCATAATGCTCCTTTTTCTGCTGGTCATCCTCTTTCACCTCCATTTACCTCCATTTTCCCTCTGTTCCCACCTTTAGCTCTTCATCGTCTGTTGCTCTTCATCCTTCAATCCTTGCTTTCAATTCCATTTCCTCCTCCTCCTCCTACTTCCACAGACTAAAACCAGTGTTCTTCTTAAATTGCCCCCCCCCTCTGACCTGACTGTCACTTATCTGATTAGATCATGTACCTACCTACGAGGAGATAAAACACCACCAGCGTGTATAATTCATATTCTGCAATAAGAGAGTCTGTACACGCCCAGGCTGAACATGGAGACACTGATAACATGTCTCGTCGATGCACATCATTTACACAATGTACGCCGGTCCAGAGTCTATATGACAGGGAACATATGTACCGTCAGGAGAAAACATTGGCAGCACATGCACTGCCGACACTCGTACGACATGTTTTGTCCGTATGAGATCCATCACGCGCCCAGAAGAGACGGGTTTGCAGAAAATCCATGCGGAAAAAATGGGGTTTGGATGATCTCATCAGCTGAGGTGCTGAGCTGAAAGGAGGGACTAGTTTTCAGGGACTGGTTTTTGTCGGCCAGTTAAATATGTTTTGTAAAGTGTCTCAAAAGCCCTCAAACTGGTCTTCCTGGTCCATGTTTCATTTCCACACCAGCACGTTTAGCAACACGCCCACACCGACTCTGGAGTTTGCATTTGTCAGGCTTAACACGGCCTCAAAGTGTTTAGTTAACTTTGCCGTTTGGGCAAAATCCAAATTAAAATGCATCTACTTAATCTCTTTTTGAGAAAAATGAACAACACAGACAACAACAACGGCACAAACTGATATCCTGTTCAATTTCTCCCTCCAAAATACACACTTTACTTTAGAACAACTGACACAAAGATAGCGTTTCCTCAAATTGTGATCTGTCCCTTGATAGCTTATCAGCATGCATATATATATATATATATTCATTTTTTTATCACACCTGCCAGGTTAGGTTCAAATGTGATAAGATCACAATTTTGAGGGACTCTTGTGTCATATTTGTTCACGCTGCATACACTGGGAAGAACAGGACGCATAGTGGTCACTGATGTGCCGGTTTCCTGTCTCGTATCATTACTTAACACGGGAAGGTAACGTTACAGCGACAAAGCCATATCTCAAAAGCATAAAGTCTAGACGTGCAGTAATCGCGGTATGAAGCATGATCAGAGTGAACCAGCCTCCCTCGGGTAATTCTGGGCAGAGAAAAGTGATCCGTGATGAATCTCTTGTTAAAAGGTCGATAGAAAATATCAGCGGGCCCGATTGCTCGCACAGACTTGAATTAGAGCGTTTTGGAGACAGGCACTTGGCAGCGGCCTGAGGACGGCACTGGTGCTAAAACGCTCCGTTGAAAGGCCACCGTGACAGTGATAAAGACTTCTAAGAGCAAATCAGCAGTAAATGAAGCTTCCTAAGGGAAGGAGTCGGCCATATTAAAAGGAGCATTGCACTTTTCCTGGCATGGTGGTGAAGAGTACTAAACCCTGGCTCTCAACTCAAGGAGTGGTTTTTGACTTGCAGCAGGCGAGTTCTGCACAGACACTTCTTTCAGAGACCAACATGGGCCACATCTCAACACAGGTAGATTTAGATCTAAAAGCTGTCTCAGATCTGTTTCATTTGAATAATTAGAACTGACAAAATTGACAGTGTAATATCATGTAACCAGGCCTGTGGTATATGCTTAAAAAACAGAGGTTTTGCCCATAAAAGCACAGATTTGGTTCCTCTGGCACATTCTAATGTCACTGTTCCATCATACTGATCCTGACGATTGCACACTGCAGTTAACATGCTTTATTGTCAACATGTAGTGAATTATTATTATTGTAAAGGAGAATTAGGCTTCTTCACGCAGTCAGTCAATAGATATATTGATAGAACCAGGCCTGTTTCTGACACCTTCACTGTAAGGTTTATCAGAACACGCCACAATGATTGTTGATGTATTGTTTTACTAGAAACATAAATGCACTCACTCACATATTTAAGGGAAAGAAACATGGTTATTGGAAGATAAGGAGCATGTTTTTAATTACATTTCTTATCGACTTTATGTATTGGTTTTAAATGTAATTGTTTATGTGGCTGCCACCTGTGTTTTCCGAAGTAAGTCCGTCTAATGCTGCCATTGTTTTGAAGCGGAGTCTACGGGTTGTGAAATGTCCACACAAAGCAAATCGCAAGTTGTTTATCAGAACTATTTAATTAAAATTAATAATGAATACAAAGAAGAAGCTAGTACGTGTAGTTGGCCGTTTGGCTAAGAGTGTGCAGGAAGAGAGTGGTGTGTTCAGAAAGGAACTGTGGGAACCGTTAAAGGAGCTGCATTTAACATTCTGAACATTAATATAGCAGCAAACAACTGGTATCTATGGAAAGATATAGTTGTTACAATGAAGTATGTTTTACGATGAGTCAACAAGACAAGTAGGCCCGTCTTAGCTCTGTGTTAGAGAGGAACTTCAATTCGGAAGATGTACAGCTGGATTTTTCTGTTCAGGTGTAAGAATATTTCCTTCATCAACATTTCCTGGGTGTCTTTTGAGATATATATATATATATATATAAAAAAAGAGGTAGCCAACTCAATGATTTGAGCAGTACTCCTGCAAGGGAAATGGAAAACTACCATTACATATAGGCTCTGATAGAGGCGTGTGTGTGTGTTCTCTGCATGCATTGAGGCATGTGTGAAGGTGTGTGAGAGCGAGAGAGCGAGAGATGGAAAATGGCTCTGAATCAGTGTTGACCCCCGGACCACAGAGCGACTGATGAAATTACCCCGCTGCTGAATATTGTTTTGAATCGAGCCAGCTGTGAGATGGCTTCCATACACACATGGCTGGACTACATGCACACACACACACCTTCAGTGCCACTTACGGAGCACACTCATGGAAGAAAAGGCCCAATCTCACATGGGTAGAGAGGGAAAATGTGGAGAGCAGAAGAAGAAAAAAAAGCGGGAATTGTGAGACAGACAGACAGACAGACAGACAGACAGACAGACAGACAGACAGACAGACAGACAGACAGACAGACAGACAGACAGACAGACAGACAGACAGAAAAATGGGGACCGAAGACAGGATGAGTCGTTTAAAGTGTAGTCCGCCTCACCGTCTGTTGCTCTCGGAAGACAAGAGTTAGACATGACAGCTTCAACTTCGTGGTTCTGTCCCGCTCTCTGATTGGTCCCACTTTCACTTTTTTGTTCTTTTCGTCCTTTCTCCCGTTGCTCGGTTGCCACACACCTCACGTCATTGCTATCGTTGATATCCATGGATCTGACATTTTGAGACCACCCCTCTGGGCATTCCTGTTTTGGCCTGAAAGCGTCTGTTACAGGTCTCCTGTGGCGGTGTTGCTTTTGAATGTGCGGCTCTTTTACGTCGTCTTACTCAGTCCTCCCACAGCTCGTGTGTTGTTCAGGTCACAGTGACAGACTGATCAGTCATCAGATTACCGAACAAGCACATTCTCAATAAGTAAGATCAGTAGATGATATCAGCTTGTCATAAGTGTTACATGTTGTTACATGTTTGTCATCTTTTTGTTTATCAATCAGCAGCTATTTTTACTTTTTTTTAAAGCAAGAAACTGACAAATTTCTTGGCTAAAACCTTAAAATGTTATATTTGTTGTTTTTCATTGTCTAATATGAACCTAAACTGAAAACCTTTAGTTTGCTGAATGTTGGTCAGAAGCTATTTCAATATGTCGCCTCAGGCTTCCTGAAATTATAATGGGCCTTTATTCACTATTTTCTTTTATTCAAGATAATAATCTGCATCGTTTGGCCTTTAGCGGCAACATTCTCTAACTCCTTAGCTTGAATACCAAACGCTATTTCTAATCATTAAAAAAGCCTGTTACAGGCCACAGTTCCTCAAGTATTCATATCGAATGAGCATAATCCTGTTCACTGCAACCAGTTACAACTCAGGCAGTTATGCTTAAAGCTTCAGTGGGCGTGTGAAAAAAAACAGCCTTTATTCCAGGCTGAATCCCGAGCAGAAGCTCAAAAACTTTGCCTGCATTTGCCACATAACATTCTGACAAATGACGACAAACGCTTCCTGTGGAGATTTCTTTTTCCCCCCCGAGCAGCCACGAAAAGAAACGATCTCCTCTCATTGTGATTCCAGAGTGTGTATTTGTTCCACATTCTCTTCTAAGGCCTCCTGCTTCAGCTCCATCTAACAACATTGCAGGAATCATGGGACAACACCTACATTTGATTACCATGCTGTTTTTCCCAGTATTTGCAGCCGATTTCGGCCGTAATATTTGTAACCATGTTACAGTAATTACATTACATGTAATCCTCGACGTAAGATGATGCGATCTGGAGCTCTGAGGCTTTGCCCTGCCCCTTCCCGTCTGCCTGGGAACGAAGACACTCACGGCGTTGTGGGGGCATTAAGAGAACATCTCGGAGACAACGGGAACCATGACAGGGAATCATCATCGTGTGTTTTGATTCCATCATGGCGAACAATGAAGCGTTTCCCCCCCTGAGGCTCAGGGGTGAGACGCAACGAGAACCTGCAGGCCGAGTACGTCCCTGGAGGACGAGGATGATGAGGAACATGTCAGTCTGCTGGTCTGAGTCGTTACTGTACACGATCACACACGCCCAATACGCTCGCCTGACAAGTGGAATGAAATCATCATATTAAAAACAATGATAATTTAAAGTGTGACTGTAGGCCGGCAATGACTTGGCCTGAGAGACAAATTAACGTTGAATTCAAACTCTTTTCAAGTCTTTCGCGACCCGCATGCCGAGCAAACAGGACAGATCAGGAAGGCCAGAGACACAAAGCCCTTCATATGCTTTCCAGATGCAGAATGGGTTGTCACTAAACATGGGAAACTATGATAAATTGTATTACCCGTCATCCGCTTCATTCCCGTCACACTCACATCTGTTGGATCGGGACATTTTCTGCCTGATATCGTGTCGCCCTATCCCAGAACTCTTATCAGCCACATGTAGACACGTGTATCCCTTCATCCTTTTCACTGCAGATATTGCGAACCTCTGTTCCTCTTTCCTCACCCCCCCCCCCCCCCCGTGTGTCTCTTGCTGGCAGGAGATAAAGTGGAAGTGACACTTGTGTGGGTAACATGATATTTATGTACCACATGGAGGTCATTTATTAAAAGAAAAATGTCTTAATCCTGGCCGCGCATGATGACTTGATTTATTCTCTCCTCGGGGTTTTTTCTTTGCAGCCATCCTCTCCCTGTACAACAACTGGGGTTCCCTCCTCTTTCCCTTCCCCACTTACTAAATCTTTAAATTTGTTCACCTCCCTCACACCCTCGCCTTCCTTCTTCCTCTCCCTCACTCAGGGCTGATTAACTCCGGGGACAAATTACAGCCTTGTATCCATTAGTGCCGTCCAGGTGCTCCGGCCTATTGAGCGATCAGAACTTTAAAAAGGTCTTCACAACACACCCCGTCGATTTAGATGAAGTCTCTTTATGCACCAAAGGACAAAGGAACATGACAGTTTGGAGATTACATCATTCTGGTTTTGCACCCGCTATCTGCTCTGCAGTCAGGTTGCGCAGGAGATTTACGATCTACTCGCATTATTCTCACCGGCTGCTCTTACCTTCGAAAATAAATGACTGTACACAGGGAGTTGATTTAAGTTGTGCCATGCAGAGTCCCCAGTCAAATTAAACTGAGTGTTTACTAGGGATTAATGCAAAACGGCCACTACACAAAAGACCTACAGACTGCAGGAGCTCTGGCAGCACATGAATGTAAAGGGCCAACAAGACGCAATTATTTTTCCTCTTTTTTGATAAAGAAGGCTTTGTCAACTCCAGTATGGAGGCTGTAACATAGACTTAGTGGGATGTTTTTAAGTTGTCTGATGTGCCGATTCCGTCCTACTCGTCTAAAAACTCTGAATTAAAAAAACTAAATTTGTAGCTTGTAATTGCCCATAAACAACAAATAGCATTGTCTGATCTGATTCCCTTATCACGTGTCAGTGATTAAAAACATATACAAATACAAAGTAACACAAGGTTCAATAAACGATAGAGCACAATGAATGACAGTTACTACAATATATACATTATATAAAGCAGCTTACCGTCCAGAAGCTGCACTCCCAGTCTCTTTATTAGCCAAAAAGTGTGAACCGCTCACTTAGCTACACAAATGGGCCCGTCCCAAACCATATGTCATGTTAACACACTCCCATAAGCACGACTTAATAATTCATCATACTTAGAAAAGCCCCAATCTGTAACTTTACTGACCACATATGTCTCAATATGTTTACATTAAATTCTAAATGAATGATTGTGAGTTATATGTGAAAAATCCACGATTTGAGTGTTTCTTAGCGGATCCCAATCAAAGATGTAGACCCATTTCACTCCTCTGTTTAAAAATCATGACGAAGGTAAACCTTTTACAGCGTGATCAAGAGAGCAGGGGTTATATTTCACACAGCAGATATATATTTAATGAGTGTGGCTGTGGTTTAGGACGTCATCGACCGACTCGTGCGATCATGAGAAGAGATGCGTGAGGATCATAAACCTCGACTGAACATGTTTCTCTCGGGCAAATATTGAAAAGACCCGTCGATCACATTCAAAGTGTTCCGGCGTCATGCCGGGATCCTCGGTGGTCTGCGTGACCTTTTTATCTACATTTAGATTGGGAACTGTGCCTTTAATACACTTTCACATCGCTTTCCTCTGAAGACACACCTGAGAAAACTACTTTTCAAAATGGGAGTCAGGGACAGCGTCTGAATATGATTCATATCAAGAGCATGACATTTACACAGGCGCTCTCTCTCTCACACACACACACACACACACACACACACACACACACACACACAAACACGTGAAATGTATAAAATTGGATTCGATTTTGAGACAGGTTTATTCACCTGAATGTCATAAGAGCTAATGAACACATCACAGGCACAAAACAGAAAGAATAAAATCCAATTTGACGGAAGATATTTTCACAAGTGCAATCAAATACCCAGAGCAACACACACACACACACACACCTACCAAACATTCGTTCGTGACAAAACCCTTCAGCAAAATTCACACACACACACACGTGCATGTATGCGTCCACAAAGCCAGGGCCACTGGTCCTTCATTACTTATTAATGCTTTCAGACAACCTTCGTAACTGGAGAGCTATTTTCGGGGGGGCAGAATGATCTTCGAATCATCTGCCATCGAGCCAATCTCTCCCCATGCTCATCACTCACCCGACCGCCTCTCATCACTTTTTCTCCCCCGCCTCATCACTCCTTTCCTGAGAGGAGGTTGGCTACAGCCAGGGCATGACAGGTATGGAGAGGGTGTGTGTGTGTGTGTGTGTGTGTGTGTGTGTGTGTGTAAGAGAGAGTCTGCGGTGCATCATGTTGGTTCTTTAGTGCCAGGTCATGCTTGTCTGACACTGTGTAGTTATATGGCGCCCTCTATAGGTCCCTGAGCAAACGACATCCTGATACAAAAGGGTCACAAAGGTCAAAGATTAAATCATTAAAGCAACAACTTTAAAACCGTGTCTGCAAATTCTGCCAATACTGAGAAACTACTGGGATCACAATAATCTGGAACCTTTCCATTGCACAGAGAAATATTCATCATACAGATTTACTTTGGAGGAGATGATGCCAAAAGAATACGTTGCAGTCTTTCAACAGCTGCCTCTGTGGAGTAATAAAGTAGTGCCATGCTTGTTTGCTCTACGCCACTCTGGAGTATAGTCAGTCATTAAGCAGTCAAATCAGTTTCACAATAGCACAAATCACTCTTATAGGAGGGACTTGCAAGGTGTCTTGCCAGCACAGACTGAAAGATGATCTTCCTTCTACTGAGAGATGAAAATTAAACAAAAAAAAAAAAGAGGAGAGACGTGACTGAGGGAGATGTGAGACTGGCTTCCAGAAGGCAGGGGAGCAGGAAGACGGGGTGCAGAAGTGCAGCAGTGATGGAGGATTACAGTGAAGGTATAAGCAACAGAGAGATGAATGGGCTGAATGAAATAATGATAAAGGAGAGGAGTACAACAGAGGACTCAGGACAATGAAGAAAAACGTCTTGTCAAATGAATGCAGCCCAGAATAATAAGTCAGACTGTTGGATGCGGTCATGTCTGCTGCTGCATGAGCTATTCTGTTTAATCACACAGCCAGTTCTCACGAACACCAACGAGCAGAGACGGAGGAAGAGGCCATCTAAATGAGAAAGGGAATAAAAGAAAGGCAACATAAGGCCAGAGGTACGGAGGAGTTGGGGAAGTAAAGACTGGACCAGGGAGTTACCGGCACCAACTGCATCCCTTGATGAAATGTGAGGACGTACACTGCACTTGATGTGAACTAGAGAGGTTTCATAACATAATCTCAATGCAATTAATAAAATCCCTGGAAAAACAACTTGGTATCGGTCACTAAAAAGAGATTTGAATATTCACGCTCAGTTCTATATCCAGCTATTTATTAAAACGGGTTGCCAACAACGGTTAGACAGAGAAAAGACTGAGGGGTCAATTTAATTATAGGATGCACAAAATATGAAAAAGATAGAAAGGGATAATGTCCCCAAATTGACCCCACAGATGATCGTAGTCACTGGGAGCAGGTGCAGGTGTTGAAACAACAGCTAACGAACACTAGGCGTGCCAGCTGATGACTGAGTTGCAGCAATTAGGCTGATGATGTCAGACTTAAACGCTTTATAAGAGAGGAAATTAAAGATCAATACTCATTGCCTGCTAAGGAGCCGACGTCGTTTACAGTACATTGAGCGAGCTGGGTGTTCATGTGCACTGACGTTCAATCTGGTGCAACCGTTCAGGCCTGTGACATCATCGCCCTTATTTATGCAACTGAGCAATCGGCTGGCACACCTGGTGTTGTTTAATGGCACCTTCACCTGATGCTTTTAAAAAACGGAAGTGTGAAAGCTTAAAACAGTAATTATGCATCTTACCTTTAGTAATTCTGCTCTTACAATCTATATATCACTGAAGCTCCTGATTAATGGGATAAAGATTGCTTTGTGTGGAACATTTATTTATACTGCGATGAACAGCATTTTTTAAGAATTGCAATTTTGTTGACTGATTCGGATTTCTAATTTGTTTTTAAAGTCTGACCTGCCGATTCTTTGTAAGAATTATAATCGGCTCCAGACTAACTTTTTTCACCACCGTACGGAAATGAATCTCAACCGGCCTGAAGTCAATGCTAAATGTAAAAATATCTAAATGTTATCCTTTGCCTTTTTTGTCATTTATATTATGAGCATTAAAACACACAATTCAAATGATGATATTTTTTACAGGATATCATTTTGTGGGGCGAAACAAACCCGACTACAGCTTTCAGTATGATGACATTAAATGTTTTTATTATTCTATGTACAATATAATAAGCCACCGTAAAGCATATATAATTCAGTAATGTGAAAAAATAAAATACAGTGATATACCGTGAAACCGCTACAACACAAACACTGAGATCCAAATGTACCGCCCAACAGCATCAGGAGGATAAAAGGCTCCCAGGCCGGATGAGATTTATGCACTGAGATTTTTTTGCATAATTTAGATTTCATCGTTTGATTTGATTCAACGTCATTTGTATGATATCATGTGTTAGATAAGTGCATGTTCTTCAATCGTCTTGAGGTTGCTATTGAACCCAATTCAACATCTACAAGTAGTACGCAAGTATCAAAAGCCCTTCTCGTGTCAATGGACGTGCTAAATATCTTCCCAGGGGAAACACTCGACATACATGAATATAACAGTAATTATGTCCATAAAACAACAAGTTTAACAATACAATTAGTCAAAAAACATGCATTTCATGGGGGCCCACTCAAATGACCACCCGTGGGTCCTATCAACATCACTGCACATGCTCCTTTTAGTTCCTGTCAAGGTTACCTGCAGGTATGACTGCACCACTTCCATTCCACTTCAAATACACTAAATCAACACTCCCATTGCTCTGCCTCTATCCCCCTCTCCTCCACACACTCACAACCGTCGAGCTGCCTGCCTACCGAGTCGTCTCCAATGAGAGACTCCACTTCTGCTGCAAATACCAACACTACCAATGAGCGCGTGACCCCTCTGCATCCTTTCCTCAATTTGTTTCCCTCCTTTGACTTGTGAAGTAGAGTTTACCCACCTTTGAAATGACAGTCTGAATCTCTCTTCCATGATGTTGATAGCTCACAGAATGCAACATCCCAGATTTAGTAAAACCATAGCATACTGAAAAAGCTGTTGTGATTAAGCTGGATTAGATCTAGAGCGTTAATCAGCTGGGCCGATATCTTGGTCTTCATTAGCTTATAGCAGATGTACCAACAAAAAGTAACAAGACGCGACTGTACAGAAATGTGTTGTGTTTAAGGCAATTTAGAAACAGTGTAGCAACTGTCCAGCGAGTAATGCAGAGTTTATTGTTCAGCTATAAAATGTTCCACCAAGTAAATGTTGTGGTCATGGTTCTTTTAAGAAAAATCTATGTGATCCTCAGCCATAAATGTTTTGTTTTATGTCCAATACACGACCATCCTCCGATGTGTTATCTGTTTTTTTACTAGCTATAAAATATCGCTATTAACCTCAGAAGCCCAGTATCATCCGGGCTCTAAACTAGATCCAGTGAAGGTAACGTAGCATCGGAAATGCTTATCGAACTATTGTTTTGTGTTCATTTCTCAAATAGTTATGTACTGTTTAGATTTACAACTACAGACAATATTTTTCCTGCCATATAATATGGATAGATAATGAGCAGGTTCCACAGCGGAGCCAAGGCATAGAGTCCATCTCCAAACTTATTAAAAAGTAAGGTGAGAAATAATACATTTTCTGGAAGATGCAGATCAGGCGGCACTGACAGCTTGTAATGATATCCTCTTGCTTGAAATTAACACGAAGGTATCACTGCATCGTAAATCTGCCATCTCAGAAAACTCTACTGGTAAACTGAAGAAGCACTACTGATCCACTGCAGCTGAAGCTGGAGAGTGTCCCGTGGGACTTCTTTGGGAGGAGCAGCCTGTTGTGTTCACTGCACTGCAGGAAGCACAGATGGGCTGAAGCGCTGATCCTCCGGTCTCAATCAGCCATGGTGCTCATCACATGAAGTGGAAACCACACTCCTCTGTGGAAGAAAGCCCACCCGTCTTCATGATTGCTCCCAATCTAGGCCCAACTACAGCTGCATGAGGATGACCTGCCGGCGAGTTCTGACTTTAACTTCCTGACAGCAGTCTTTGCTTAATGGCCGTGATGATGCTGCTGATAGAAGCAAAAGGTGGTCGGGCTAAGGTCAAAAGCTGAATAGGATAGGAACATGAAGATTCATCTTTTGCACCACAGATAGTCACCTCTCAGCCAAAGCATCACAAACGTATCGTCTCTCTTTTTCCTTTACAAGGTTGTGTTTATCGTCATGCATTGGCAGTCTGCAGAGGAGTCCCAGTGGAAAACGTTGCTGCCACACAGGCAGACAATATATTGTTTTAGAACTTTATAAGTAAACTTTGCAGCAAATAATTTACATAGAGTATACAATAGACTGAAAATATTACGGTAAATGATTTTCATCTATCTGCTGAGAAACATCCAGTGTAATAAATGTCATCGCAAATAGAATACGAAGGAGCCCATTTGAATTTTTCTCTCGCTTAACTGCACTGTGTTGATTTATGTTTACAGGATTTTTTTCCCCTCTGCAACAGATGTAAAAACACAGAATTAAAGTGGAACTATTTGTGCTTTATTGAATCACATCACATCATTCCACATTATGCCACATCGCACACTGAAACTCGGCAATATCAAACCACTGGAGCCTGAAATCTATCAGTCATGAAATGGATCATTGTTCATCTGTTGAGCTGTGTAACATATCACTCTGGAGGGAAAGATGCTCATCTGTAACAAGAAAGAGGTAGCAGCAGCTAGTTCTAAGCCGTGAACTCTCACCATCATATGTTTAGTGTAGGGATGTCAACGTGGTCAAGTGATCACCACCAAGATCACTTTTGACCGGTTATACACGACAGTCTAAAGATCAATTCAAGGTCTTCCGGCTGATTCAACATCAGGAGAAGGAAGGAAGCTTTGGCTTCTCTGGTCGACCTTTTAGAGACCAAACTATTTAGAAGGAATATCTGGTCAATCATGACGGGTTGCCGATCGCTTAAGAGCACGCTTAGAGGTGACGTGACCAAAATGCTGCAATAACCTTCAGCAAAGCCAACAGAGAATAAAAAGGAAACGCATTTATGACACAAAACATTTACAGCACCTCTGAATGGGTGGTGCTTAGAAATGCGGCACCATATTCAAGTTGGATTTATTTCATTTTTAGGGTGATGTCGTCATACATTGCTTCTTTTGTCTTTCTGCAATAGAAGATTTGAATATTTCGATAAATCTCTATTTAAAATCCAATGCTGTTTTTTTTTCAATGAGGGAGCAGAAATTCTAACCGCTGGCATGCTCTGCACTGGACAGAATTTTGCTCACAAACTTTCCCAGCTTTGCCCCGTCGGGATAGAATTCCCTGATGACCGTTTCACATGTCGTGTGGAGTTTCAATCCGCTGTAACCACAAGGTGCTGTCGGCAATGCATCCGCCGAGCTCCCGATTAGGCGATTTAATACGCTATTAATTAATTGAATTATTTGGCAGATTAACCAACGGACATTTTGGCTGCTGATGACTTCATCTACCGGAGAGCTACACGTGATACCGGTATATGCCGGCTAACCTAAACCCTGAACGGTTAGTTACAGGTTAATGGGAGTCAGGCTATGGAAAGCAGAATTAACAAATTACATAAGGCTGTTGTAGAAACCATGTTCTGTTTTTAAAGAGGGAGGTGAGGTAGAGGGAGGTGTCTAATATTAGCTTTTCCAAAAACACAAGAGCAAAAGTGTATGGAATGGATTAAACACAATATGTTTGCTTGTAAGAGTCTGATTAATGAGAATACACTTGTATCACAAAGCTCTTCGTTAAGTGTGAAGCGGGTGGAAACTATCCCATCTTCCTCTCACAGTGCCACTCATGAGAAGCCAGTCAATTTAGACCTAGACCCTCAGCTCGTCTGCTAGCTGTTAGTGATACAAGAGGTATGAGAGAAGTGCTGGCAACCTGATGCTTTTCCCTTTTCTCCCTCTTGACTTCTTCCCCATCAAACCTGATTCAAAGGAAATTGCTCATTCCAGGGTTACCTATTGAAGCCTATGATTAGCAAGCTATTAGTCCTCCAGTCAGACGGAGAGAACAAGATAAGGGCAAAGAGGGAGTGAGACAAAAACCACGACAGAAAATGCTGCTGCCTGTCTGCCTACAGCGCTTTTCCGTCCGTGTCTATAGAATGACACTCTTGTAGCAGTATGAGGGCAAGACATCCGAGATGTAGCGGTGCTTGCTACAAGGCGATTTCACAGCCAGATCTGAAAGGACCCTGAAGGGCGACAATAAAACAGCAAGAGAGAGCGAGAGAGCGCACAAAATGAAAAACAACAGCGAGGCCCTCAAAAGACAGGGACAAAAGAGCTTTCCCCCTGCTGCCTGCTCCTCGGACACGACTAATAAATCACTTTCACACCATCAATCACCAGGCATCAAGTACGGGACTCGCGCAATCCATCCAGATGCCTTCGCACCTGAAGAAAAACAGAGAGTAGACACAGAGACGGGGCTCTGTCATGTATGCAGGGGAGCACCCATGGGACCACACACACACACACAGCGCCTACTAGGGGTGGGGGTGGGGGTGGGGATCGATTCATGTAAGAATCAAGATTTTTATGTTCTAAGATTCTGATTCACAACTTCCAAAAATCCCCCAAAAAAATTGCAGAATTTGTTTTTTCTACAAGGTCAAGATCAAAGAAGCCATGTGAAGATGTGAATCAGATAGTAACTAAATATGAAGGTGAATGAACAAGTCTCGCTTATAGATACCTGGGTTTCTTCCTGACAATCAGTCTTTCTAACAGACTCAAAATATTGACAACAAATATATAATTTTTCTGCAAGGGAATAATGAACTCAGTGTTTCGATCAGCAATTATTGAGTGATATTTTATATATGCATGCAAATTCATCTTCTTTAAAGGTTGCATAATGCATCATTTTAATTTTAGTAGATACTGCAGCTGGCCTTAAAGTTCGTAGTGTTGCATGCAGTGTACATTTAATCGGAACAAAGCAAGTTATTTTCCTTCCTCCGTTCACAGGAGGCGCGGTTAAAGAAACCGCTCGTGCTCCATGGATGCGGAAGAAATGGGACTGGCGGTACTTTGAGTGTGCAATTACTGAAAGGCCGCGAGTGGTCTCAGTCCTGCTTCAGACAGAGTTAAACCGGCTGAAGTGACTTTGCTCCGCTTGATGAAGCCCAAACCCGCTTGCTTCTGCCTTCAGGCCGTGAACTGGGCCGCTTCCTTCTGTTGAGCGAAAAGGGCTTGAACCCGGAGTGGTCACTTTGGAAACAGATACATACTATGGTCATGTGTTTACCACCACTTATTCCGTCCTAGTAGCTTAGTAGTTAAGACGCACACACACACACACACAATGTCACCGCTTCAGTTAGTCGACCCAAAACAGCAGCAACAGGGCTGTCCAGGGTACTACTTTGTGTGTTTACCTGGTCAAAGTCAAGGATAAGCGCCTGAGATTTCTAATTGAAGATTGTTGGAAAGCTAGATAGCGGACTCACAGTCCTTGCCTCAGTTCGAATAACAGATGTGGTGGTAAAATGCTATTGAGACACATCGTTATAATGGACAAAAATATGTAATTAAGACCCAGTTTGTTTTAAAGTTTTGCAAAAAAAAAAAAACCTGCAGAGATTGTGTTTTAATATGATATCTGTTGTTATGGGCAGTGTGTGGATTTCACAGCACACACAGACTTATATACAAACAAGAACCACACAACAACCCACATTCAAACAGCTGCACTATGGCCTTACACATACACACACACACACACACACACAAACAACTCTGAAAAAACAAAGGATATATCACAGAGAAAGTGAAGTGTATCTCCCCTTGGAGGTGGGTTGCTGTTAGATATCATCAAAATCCCTTTCCTTGGGACTATACATCCTCGCTTCAAAACGTTCCCTCAAAAAAGTGTGGACTTTTGGCACTCTGACCTCCTGTTCCTCTAAGGCAGGGATTCCCAAAGTGGGGTGCGCGCACCCCTGGGGGTGCGCGAGCTGCCTCTAGGGGGTGCGCGAGAGGAAAAGTGTAATGGCGGTCTGATGGTGTAGTAATATTAAATATTTAAAAAAAATGTAATTTTAATTTAAAAACTGTCAGGTGGGACATCTGAAGCTATCAGTGTCACGGGAGTTCACAGATAGGACCCAAACGCAAGACCACAGGAGACAGAAGTGAATGTTAAACAGGCTTTATTTATAGACAGGTGGGTGCAGGTGTGGAGCCCGTGGTCCGACACCCGAGTGGCAGATCGACAGTGTGATGTCCCGTGGCTCGACACTGGAGAGTTGACAGATCGACGGTGTGAGTCCCGTGGCTCGACACTGGAGGGCTGGTGAGTTGACGGCGTGAAGTCCCGTGGCTCGATACTGGAGTCGACAGAGTGTAATCCGTAGACCACAACGAGAGCAGAGCGGCGGAGTGTAATCCACAGACACAAGAAGGGCAGAGGAGCGGAGTGTAATCCACAGACACAAGGCGGGCAGAGGAACCACGGGGTTTCAGCGGGAGAAGACGGTACGACCTGACACTCCCAGACTGCAGGACCAGAGTTTATATAGTGGCAGGCTACTCATTAAGGGGCCCTGAGTCTGGTGTGTCAGGCTGCAGGAGGTGATCAGCTTGAGTGTCCTCAGCCGTGCACGATTAAGGGTGCGGCCCTGGGAGGTGTCTGAAGGCAGAGGACAAACAGAGCACATGGCACACCACAACAGACAGGGGAATCCTGGATCCTGACAGTACCCCCCCCTTAAGGCACGGATTCCAGACGTAACACAAGACCCAACACAGGGCGGGTGGAGGGGGTCCGGAGGAGGGATGTCCCCACAGCTAGAAGGCCGACTAGGGTGGGCGGCGGGGGTCCGGAGGAGGGGTGACAGGATCTGACCCGCCACGGGGCCGCCGACGAGCGTCGGCCCCCGGTGCTCCGGCGGACGGCCGGGAGGGCAGAAGGGCTCCGGACACGGGTGCTCCGGCGGACGGCCGGGAGGGCAGAAGGGCTCCGGCCACGGGTGCTCCGGCGGACGGCCGGGCGGGCGGAAGGGCTCCGGCCCCGGGTGCTCCGGCGGGCGGCCGGGCGGGCGGAAGGGCTCTGGAGAATAGGATGCTGGTGCCGCAGTGGCAGGTACTGGAGGTCTCTGCTGCTCCGCGACGGCAGCGGGCACTGGAGGCCGCTGCTGCTCAGAGACGGCAGCGGGCACTGGAGGTCGCTGCTGCTCAGAGACGGCAGCGGGCACTGGAGGTCGCTGCCGCTCAGAGACGGCAACTGGAGGTCGTTGCGCCTCTGGGACGGCGGCCGGGTGTGGGAGAGGCTGCGGCACGGAGGCGGCGACAGGAACTGGAGCGGACTGCGGCGCTGAGGCGGCAGGAACTGGAGCGGGCTGCGGCGCTGAGGCGGCAGGAACTGAAGCGGGCTGCGGCGTAGAGGTGGCAGCGGCAGGAACTAGAGCTGGCGCTGCGGCGGCAGGAACTGGAGCGGGCTGTGGCGTAGAGGCGGCAGCAACTGGAGCTGGCGCTGCGGCGGCAGGAACTGGCGTAGAGGCGGCCGCGGCAGGAACTGGAGCTGGCGCTGCGGCGGGAACTGGGACTGCGGCGGCAGGAACTGGAGCTGCGGCGGCAGGAACTGGCGCTGCGGCGGCAGGAACTGGAGCTGGCCCTGCGGCGGCAGGAACTGGAGCTGCGGCGGCAGGAACTGGAGCTGGCCCTGCGGCGGCAGGAACTGGAGCTGCGGCGGCAGGAACTGGAGCTGCGGCGGCAGGAACTGGAGCTGCGGTGGCAGGACCAGCGAGCGGCTCTGGCTCCGCGGCCGCGAGGTCCGGGGATAGCTGCGGCTCCGAGACCACAGCTGGGACTGGAGGTCGCTGCTGCTCCGGGACGGCAGCGGCAGGACCTGGAGGTCGCTGCTGCTCCGGGACGGCAGCGGCAGGACCTGGAGGTCGCTGCTGCTCCGGGATGACAGCGGCGGGAACTGGAGGTCGCTGCTGCTCCGGGATGACAGCGGCGGGAACTGGAGGTCGCTGCTGATCTGGGACGGCAGCGGCGGGAACTGGAGGTTGCTGCTGCTCCGGGATGACAGCGGCGGGAACTGGAGGTCGCTGCTGCTCCGGGACGGCAGCGGCGGGAACTGGCGGTCGCTGCTCTGGGACGGCAGCGGCGGGAACTGGAGGTCGCTGCTGCACTGCGACGGCGGCGGCCGGGACTGGAGGTCGCTGCTGCACTGCGACGGCGGCGGCCGGGACTGGAGGTCGCTGCTGCACTGCGACGGCGGCGGCCGGGACTGGAGGTCGCTGCTGCTCCAAGACGGCAGCGGCGGGAACTGGCGGTCGCTGCTCTGGGACGGCAGCGGCGGGAGCTGGAGGTCGCTGCTGCACTGCGACGGCAGCGGCGGGACCTGGAGGTCGCCACGGTATGGAGACAGCGGCGGCCGGGACTGGAGGTCGCCGCGGTACGGAGACGGCGGCGGCCAGGACTGGCGAAAGCTGTGCCGCAGAGGCGGTAGGAACCGGAGCTAGCTGCGGCGAAGAGGTGACAGGAACAGGCGCCGGCTGCAATGCAGTCTGACTACGGGGAGCCGGAGTCGACCGGGCCACTGAGTGTTCCGCTACCCTTGCATGGCTCAGTCTCCGGCTGAGAAGGCGCTTGACCCTATACTCAGAGTTCCCCAGAGGGTCAAAAACTCTCAGCAGAGCAGTCACAAAGTCCACATACCCCACAGTATTAGGCTGGTCGCTGCTCACTGTGTACATGGCCCAGTCCAAAGCCCTTCCCCGCAGTAAGCAGACCACGTAAGACACCTTGGACCTGTCTGAGGCGAAAGTCAGGGGCTGTCGGTCAAACACCCGTTGGCATAGCAACAGGAAGCCTTGACACTTCCCCAGTGTTCCATCATAGGGACTCGGAGCCGGCACGGGGGATTCCCAGACCGGCGGAGCGAGGACAGGCGGGAATAGTGCGGGTGCTGGAACTGGTGGAGACTTGACTGTCCCGGCTAGTTCCTGCCCGCACCAGCCAACCCGAGAAACCTCCGCAGCGAAACGTCTCATCTTCGCCAGGGAACGTCTCGTCTCCTCCAGCAGCCTGGTAGTGCTGTACAGCGCAGCTGCTCCTGTGGTTGCTGGGTCCCCCTCAGAGACCTCAGCTTCCATGGATTGCAGGGCTTGACGCATCTCCATGAGCCTCTGCTGGTGTGCCTCCAGCTGCGTGCTATATCCGGCCAGCGTAGCTGCTCCTGTGGTTGCTGGGTCCATTATGGTCAGGTCGTTCTGTCACGGGAGTTCACAGATAGGACCCAAACGCAAGACCACAGGAGACAGAAGTGAATGTTAAACAGGCTTTATTTATAGACAGGTGGGTGCAGGTGTGGAGCCCGTGGTCCGACACCCGAGTGGCAGATCGACAGTGTGATGTCCCGTGGCTCGACACTGGAGAGTTGACAGATCGACGGTGTGAGTCCCGTGGCTCGACACTGGAGGGCTGGTGAGTTGACGGCGTGAAGTCCCGTGGCTCGATACTGGAGTCGACAGAGTGTAATCCGTAGACCACAACGAGAGCAGAGCGGCGGAGTGTAATCCACAGACACAAGAAGGGCAGAGGAGCGGAGTGTAATCCACAGACACAAGGCGGGCAGAGGAACCACGGGGTTTCAGCGGGAGAAGACGGTACGACCTGACACTCCCAGACTGCAGGACCAGAGTTTATATAGTGGCAGGCTACTCATTAAGGGGCCCTGAGTCTGGTGTGTCAGGCTGCAGGAGGTGATCAGCTTGAGTGTCCTCAGCCGTGCACGATTAAGGGTGCGGCCCTGGGAGGTGTCTGAAGGCAGAGGACAAACAGAGCACATGGCACACCACAACAGACAGGGGAATCCTGGATCCTGACAATCAGTCGTAAAAGAGGAGAGGGACAGAGAGAGAGAGAGGAATCGGAGGCGAGGGGAACGGAGAGGTGCAGCACAGACAAATCGGGAGCACATCGGCCCATCGCGGAGTCAAGGTGAAAAAGAGGAAACGAGGGTGAGCATCAGACTGGGAAAAAAAAGGAAATATGATGAAAAGTATGTGTGTCTGGGCTTCACTTGGATTGGCAACGCAGATTGCCCAAAGCCGCAGTGCGTGGTGTGCAGTGAGGTTCTGGCTAACAGTCTGAAGCTCTTATTTACGTCGCCACCTGAACACCAAGCATGCCAGTGCAAGTCAAAAGCCCCTTACATTGGTTATATCGAAATTGTTACAAAACAGCCAAAAACAACTGCAGTCTCATTCATGTGTTGGGTCTATAAATGACGCACTACGGGCTTCATATCTGGTTACAGAATAGCGAGAAAGGGGCTACCGCACACAATCGCCGAAGACGTGAGCTTGCCAGCTGCCAGAGAGATGGTGGAATGTATGATTGGGGAGAAAGAAGCAAAAGAGTTGGACATGATCCCGGTGTCCAACAACACTGTGACGCACCGCATCGATGCTTTGTCCGAAGACATCCTGGCTTCATTAGTCGCTCATTAATTGTAAATTAAATGTGATAATCTGCCTCTGAGCCTGTGCGTGTGTCCTCGCCATCCGTATTGCTCTTTAAAAGTGACGCCTTGTGTCACTGAAAGTTATTGAAACTTTGTTGCAGTGTTTCAGGGCGTTTTCACACCTTCAGTTCGTTTGCTTTGTTGCAGTTGCTCCTTTGTTCGGTTTGTGTTCACACTGCAACATTTAACAGCGGACTAAATCTTGTAAACAAATGCCACGCGCGAGCAAACTGTTCTCTCATTGGTCCGATTCTTATGCGGCTATGAAGGCTTAAAAGGCTCTGTTGCTTCTTTTTTTTTTTTTTTTATTAAGGGAGGGGGGGGGGTGCGCGAACCCGGTCGGGATGTAGAAGGGGGTGCGCGGCCTAAAAAGTTTGGGAACCGCTGCTCTAAGGAAACAGAACAGAACAAGCTCTGTGAAACGAAGTTCCTCTTTAGTGCCAGTCTCCCTGCAGCAAGAGGAGAAGAGAGGGCCGAGCGGCGCAGCACTCTGTCGGCCCCCGTGGATGTCGCCTTCAAACACCTTCTACCCATCGAGGCACAAGTGCCGAGAAACATGAGGCTTTTATTTTTAACACAGCCTTCCCTAATCTAATTATCTCAGCAATTAGACTGTGCTGTCGTGAAAATGAACTCGCAGTGCGGGAATTGTGACATGCTCGGTTCGCCAAACCGAAGAAGGGAAGAAGAAGAAAAAAAAAAACGCTTCTGAAAGTTGGCATAAAATTTCATCAGTTTTTTCCGCCTGTGGCCAGTGTGTGTGTCTGAGCCAGTGTGTGTGCGTTATAGGAAAAAGGACACTGCATACATATGTATATCTGTCTGTATGCATCCTCTCTGGTTGGTGACAAGTATATCTCAGCTTCACAGCCAGTCACGAGCTCCATGAGGAGATCATGTGGTCTGAAACAAGGCTTTCAGGAACGGGGCCATACCTCCTCGGTGCTGTGAGTCACGTCACGTGTTTGGACACCAGCCTAAGCTTGTTGGCAAAAGGTAGAGTCACACACAGATGGTGAGATGAGAGGCAGCACACGGCTCGGCTTAAGTACAGACGGGCATGGACAAACAAGGGAGAGCGGGGCGAAGGAAACAGGGAAAAGAGAGGGATGTGAAGACATGGATGTATAAGGTGGTTGTCATGTGGCAACGAGCAGGAGAGGAAATGGTTCACACTTTACATCTCTGGTCTGCATTTAGAGCTGTGTGTGTACCGCCCAGTCTCCCAGAACACTCTGTCTCACTACAAAGTCAAACAGATTTATCTTGTATTTCCCTTGACGGGACATTATGGCTGCTGATTCGTATGCACTGGTGGGTGGAGGGTTTAGAGCGCTCTCTCTCTCTCTCACACACACAAGAGAGCATGACCTGTTTGGTGGATGATATTAGCTTGCAAGTATTACATGTAATGGTGTATCTCTTGACAAAAAATATTTGCTCATGTTATGCTTTCACGTACAATTTGCATGAAAAATCCAGTATCGGATCAGCAGATGCAACAATAATACCATAATGGATGCACAACATGAGAAATCCATTCAAAAGGCATCACTATTGTCAGTAATTGACAACAGTGATGCCTTTCTGCACCAGCTCTTCTACGGATGTTGTTCTTGGTGAATTACGTGTCCGTGATTCCTATGACAGTCATCGCACTCACAAACACGCAGGGCTGTCTCCAACATCTAAACCCACTGCCACCAACCACTCACACACAAACACACAGTAGCCTGTTTTCTGTCTACAGCGGAAATTTTCAAGCTGTCAATCAGAGCAGAGGAACCTTGAGATGAATGGAGACAGAGAGAATGTGGTTGGTTGTGTGTGTGTGTGTGTGTGGGGGGGGCTTCTGAATTGCAGTTGATTGATTGACTGTATCTGATTAAAGCATGTTTGATTTACTGCTATTTCATAGCAATATTATTGACTTAACTAAATGTAACACATAACCTGCTTTGGAAACGTTCAAATAAATTAGATTTGAGATGCTAATAATGCCACGGACAGTAATTCTGATCAAATATGCAAATGGAACCATCGTTGCTAACTGCATGCAGAAACGCGCAAAAAAAAAAAGACACGAGTGAGTCACGTTTCTCTGACACTGGGGGAGTAAAGCAAAATTCCCCAAAACCTGAATAATCTCATCCGCGCTGGCAGATGTCCAATCTCGCTGTAAACATGCTGGGGCAATTTTTCATCAGCACGGATATGAAAAGGACGGCAAACTCGGATTCTCGTTTGGTCTCCGCCATCAAACGTGAGCGGACACAACAACAAAAGATGAGAGACCACAACTTCTATCAGGGCTATAAATCGATCTGAAAACTCCTTTAACTGGCCTCAGAAAACAACACGGTGTTGATGGTGCGCTGTGCGTTCTCTCAACGTGTTGCTGCACCACAGCGCTGCGTGTGGCCGTTTCATATTCAATGAGTCTGTTGTCAGCGGTGTATGACATAGAGAAATGGAGGCAGAGCAGAGAGAACTTTCTGAAATGTATTCTTTCACCTCATTCACTGCTTCCTCCATCTCTTAATTAAATCAATTCCACCCTCCTCTCTCTCTCTCTCTTCTTCCCTCTCATGCTTTCCATCTCTCTCTCATACTCTTAATCTCTCTCGCCCGCTCTCTGCCCTGTGTGACTCCCCGGCTGCAGTTGATTTATGATGAGAGAAATCTCCCAAGGACAGGCGCCTTGTTAAAGACAGGCCAGTATGTTCTGTCGGTGGGAGCAAACGGGGATGGAGGGGGTGAGTCGGGGGGATTACAAAGTGAGGAGCACCCTGATATCCCCCTGCACCACATCCGCTAATTTTTCCAAGGTTTTTTTTCCATCTTCATTTCCTCCCCTTGTTCTTCCCCTTCCATCCCCTCAAATGCCTTCTTTTACATTTTTTGTTCAGCTTTTCTTCCTCCCCAGCATCACTACCAGGCCCTTTTTTAGCATCTCCGCTGAGGGAGCACCTCGTCACCAGAGGGACTGCAGGATGGGCGTGATAGCTGTCTGGTGGAGGAGGACGGAAGGAGGGGGAGATAGGAGGAGGGAAAAAGGGAGCTCTGCAGTCTCTGCTGAGCCCCCCCCCCCCCCCCCCCCCTCCGAGTCGCCTCCAGGGGGGGCCGGGGTGCTTTGGACGTGGGGCCATCCCAGAGAGAGACAGGCTGTGGTCTGATTAATGACAGGGAAGCCGTCGTATTCATCACTGCCCCGCATCAGCCCAGAGAAGAACCGCTGTTCAGAGCCAAGACTGGTGGTTTATCTGCCTCTGGATGTTTTTTTTTCTTCCTCCTGGTTTCCCAACAATTATTTGATGAGGCAAGCAGAGTCAGAATGCATTAAGGTAAATATTAGATGAATTACAAATGAGAATAAATTAGATTCAGGAGGAATATTTTGTAGTGGCTGGGTATGAAACCATCTGCTGCTTTTCTTTTTGTGATAATAATAATAAAATAATACATTTTATTTATATAGCGCTTTTCATGACACTCAAAGACACTTTACATTAAAATCATCATATATATATATATATATATATATATATATATATATATATATATATATAATAAAAACAATACACTTAAAACAAAGACACAATAATAGTCACACATTAAAAGCAGTTTTGAACAGGTGAGTTTTGATTTGTGATTTGAATGTGAACTAAAAGTCTTTGTGGTGGACATTTCTGACATGTTTCTAGACCAAAAATGTATCAAATAATCAGGAAAATAATCTGTAGATTAATCATAGATGAAGGAGTTGTTCAAATAGTTGCAAAACATGGATGAAAGAATGTGTAAAAAAGGGGGGGGGGACAGAAAATAAGTCTACTTTGTTGGATTCTCAAAATATATTTCGAGGATTCTCCAAATATGTTACACTTCCAGCAAGAATAAAAACCACCACTGACTAGCAGGCTCTGAGCACCTGAACAAATTGTGATAAATTGATGCCCTCCACGGTTACAACAGACAGCTTGTTGTGAAACCCGTGAGCTGCTGGGAATTGTAAATTAATGTAAATAGCGTTGTTTTAATTTACAAGCAGAACTTATTGTGCCTCCGAGTGCCTGATTAAACCTACAGCATGCAGTATACATGAGCATGCAAGGCAGATCATTACTTTGATGTCCTCGTTCACAACCATGTACGTGCGCGCACAGAGCGAGGTTCCTTAATCTCAAACGCTCGGTACAGCAGTCCGGAGCTCATCAAAACCAAATTCCCTTTGATTCAGGAGGAGACACACTGCGACTCCCTCTCATCTCGCTAAACATTTCATTAGTTTCTGAACTGAGGCCAAGTTCTCGTCTTTTAATCCCAAAACAACATAATCCACTGAAGTTACAGCATACGCGAAATCATGTACGCACATAAAAACTGACTTATTAAAGACACGTTGCATTCATTTCAGTGTACTTCCTGGCCTTGAGTCTGTTCAACCGAGTGTCTTCCCTGCTACTGCAACCAACTTTTGTTCCTCTCCCTCCTATGCTCTTCCTCTCCTTCCTTTTCCTCCTCCTATGCTGTCCTCCTTTTCCTTACTTCCTCTCCTCTCCCCAGGCCCTCCACAGACTCGTACAACATTTATGACTGTCTGGAACATATGCTTGCAGCAGGGAACTGAAGGGCATATCTTCGTATCCTAAAACCAATACCAACACCTTCTAACAGCTCAGCTGGTATCTGACCGGGACAATCCCTGGTACGGTTTCAGCATTACACCAATTCTCTTGTGGTATCTCTCTGCTTAAAACCTTTGCAAATGCAGTCGCTGGACAAATTTCCCCCATGGGGGCATCAGCCTCCTCTAGTTCATTTTACATCCGGTGCGAATATTAAACAGAATACCGTGTTGGTTCAGGCTCAGGTCTTTGGTGGTATTTCGGGGAATTGGCGGCCGACGTTGACTTTCCTCCTGTCCTGTACCCATTTCAGACCAGGCTTGGTGTCGGCGCCTAGCGTTAGCCGCCTTTTTCTCAGTCAAACAAGCTAGTTAAGTCGAATACTGGCCTCCCATGCTTCTCAACTGGTCCGAGATGCACGGTTAAGTACCGTCAACGTTAGTATAGCAGAAGCTATATATTCCCACAACCCCTACCCAGCACGTGAAGAGTATGATCATGTGGCCCAAGCGCTCATCAACAAGCATCCTTGTCTGAAGGAACCGGGGTCTGTCCATGGGTGGTATTGTTGGAAGTTCAGTCTGAAGTTCAAGATGGGCAACTTCCGTCAGAAGCAGCGAGTGGCTGGATGCACCGAGCTGCGAGTCAACATGCGTTCCTCTGGACGACCTGGGTCAAAAAGACTGAAGAGAGCTAAAAAGTCAGAAGTGAATTTTCTGCCTGATTTTCCAGAAGGGAAAGCCCAAAGTGATCTTGACTTGGACAGATCAGCCATGGTCAGTGAGATGAAGTAAAGAAAGGTTGATGGAAGCAAATTGGTGAAATTATGAATAACACATTACCCTTACGGAGAAAGGAGATTGTTGAAGAAGAACCACTTGTGGCACACGTCAAAGAAAGATGGCCAGCCTTGTTCGCTGAACGGCAGGTAAAATCCGCCAATTGATTTTTCCTCAAATTAGATTTTTCTTAAACTTAGGTCTTTGTGACAAATGTTGCATTTCATGAAATTCAGAATTGATTCAAAACATCCAGCACTGATAAAAGGCATACTCTTTGACTTTTTGACCACATCCAACAGATTGAAGCAGAATTTGCTCACCTTACAGGCAGAATGAGCGCTCAGCAGTGAAATAGGCAGATGAAGGGTTAACCCCCCCCCCCCCCCCCCCCATGCTGTGCGCTGTTCTCAGCCTTGGAGGAAACATGAACTACATTCTGCTTTGTTGTTTCACACACTTCAAAAACAGAACTCTCCCTCTGCTCAGTCGCAGCGCTGTGACGCAACCGGTCTATGAATGCAGCCTCCGAAGGATGCAGACCCTGAATTGGGACATAGCTACAGCATCGCGCCGTTGTAGTCGTAAATCTACTGTCGTAAAGCCTGCCCAAAGCAAAGCAAAAAGCACCACCCTGCCCCCTGCTGGCCACAGGGTGGAATGCACACTCCATACACAGTGAAAGCACATCAGTCCTTTATAAAATGATTGTATTTCTAGCATATACAATGCTCACTCTAAACTATATTGGCTGTACATAAACAAAACACACCAATACACATGTGGAAGCACATTGGTGGGCGTCACACATAGACATGGTCTGCACATGCAATGATGCCAATTCCACTGCGCTGGTAGTTCATGCGGGTGATCATCGTCCACTGAGTATGTGTTCGTTCGCCAGGACGGCCACCGTGGACCCTTTCAACCCCCCTACGTCGGGCCATTTCGGGTGCTGGAGGCCGGAGACAAAACTTGCAAGTGAGAGAGTGTGTGTGATGCATGCATGCATGATTGTGTGTCTATCAGAGGGGGGGGATTTGTGCTGACTGGTAAGAGTAACAGATTCATGACCCAACAAATCTCGTCAGGGCCAGACAAACACAATTTTAAGACCAGGTGAATCGGCAGAATTTGCTCTTGGGGAGAGACAAATGGAGAGAGAGGTTTTAAGGAAATGTAAGAGACTCGTACGAAAATGGGGGAGATAGAAAAAGAGACCGGGGTAAAAATAAAATGGTGAAGAGAAGAGGCACAGAGGCAAAATACAGCCCAGGACTGTTCAATGCAGCCCTGAGGAAAGATCTGGAAAACCTCGTTACCACCAGGCATCACCCTGATACAGTATGTAGGCGACCTGCTGCTGGCTGCACCGTCAGCAGAGAGCTGCCTGGAAGCAACAAAAACGGTATTGAAAAGCGACAGACTGTGGCTACAAAATCAAGAAAGAAAGAAGGCAGGTGACCTTCTTGGGGAGGGTTCTGTCAAGAAACAAAAAGACGGTCTCACCAGGACAAAAATTGGCTGCCTTGACATATCCCAAACCCCGAACGGTCCAAGAAATGCTCGGATTCCTGGGACTCACGGGATACATCCGAAGTTACATCCCAGACTATGTGGACCTCTCCCAGCCCCTTAGAGACATGTTAACTAAGGTTGGAAACCGAAATCTGAAAGCAACCTTAGTGTGGACAACCCCAGGTGAAGAAGCATTCATTAAAACCAAACAGAGCCTGGCTTAAGCTGCTGCCTTAGCTGCCCCAGCTTATGAATCAGATGTTCACCTCGATGTAGGAGAGAAACAGGGAGTGGTAAATGCAGTATTGTATCAGAACAGGAGAGAAGGGAGAGCAGTAATGATTTATCACAGCTCTGAGCTAGATCCCATTGAAACAGGCCAGCTAGGATGCACCAGACATTTAGCGGCCATAGCTAAAGCAGTTGAGAAAACAGCCCACATGTGCCACCCGCTGAAAATACACACAGCACGGAGTGGTACTTAAGTTGATAATGTGAGCCCCCCCACCTCATTCAGTGTCACACTGAATGGGGGGAAAGAGAGATATCGGGGGATGAGAAAGGCAAGGTTGGATAGACAGATGGGGTGAGGTTGATGGAGGAGGGACGAGGTGATGGAGGGATGGTGGATAAGGAAGGGGTAGGGGGGAAGGAGGGAGGGTGTAGAAGTGAAGGGGGGAGGAAGATGTGAGGCCCCCCCCCTCATTCAGTATCACACTCTGAGTAGAGTAGAGCTTTGAACTTTAGTAGTTAGAGGATATAACTGTATATATTTTAAAGCACAAATGTCAGACAGGTGCTTGGAGAATATTATCTGAGCAGTAAGTTACAGGGTTAGAGGCTACCGTGGAACTACTTATACGATACAGAAGTTAAAGAGTATATAGATTTGTGGGCTAAAAGTTTTTCTTTTAAAACGCATCGCTTTAAAAGCTACTATGCTGAGAGATCAGCCCTGGTTGATTTTGTTTCACCTGAAGTTACTTGTGGCCTTGAGCAGCTACTATGTCAGAAACACAACCGGAGAGCAACTTGTGTCAGTTCACAGTGCAGCCCCAAACAAAACAAAACCATTGTCTGAGAGTATACATTGCATCATCTTGTTTTAATAAAACAAGACTGAGACAGTCCGCAACAACTACGCTTTCTTTTCCACAAGCCAAGTACCGGCGTTTGTAATTCACATCACATCCAGTACATGCATGCATTGTTTCCTGTGAACTCCTCCTGGACCCCACAAAGGAAACGCAGACAACAATGAAACCTACTACATTAGTGTGCAGCTCGAACCTGACCCGAGTCCCAGTGAGTAGTAACGGAGCCCGATCCAAACCCGACAGACGTTGAGTTATTTATGTTCGAACCGACCTGAGCCAGATACAGTTAATGTAAGCTGAAGCACTGAGTTTGTGTTACCAGGGTGCGTTTGTAAATAGTCGCTGGGCGTGCCGGACCACACTTCAAATTCATGAACAGTCCAGTTTGTGCCGGAGAGCTGTTGGAACGTACCGTTGGGTTATTAAGAGCACCACACTCACAGCGGCAGAGTGTCCTTTGAGCAAGCAGAGTGAATGTGTGAGGAACAGCTTACATTCACACAGATAGTAGGTCCATCATTTTAATACTATATATTTTCACACAAAAAAAGAAAAGAAAAGAAAAAAAAAAAACTTCAGGCCCCATATCAAATATACCCAACCCTGAAAAACCAAATATAATGGGCTGCAGCAGGTCCCAATGGGCCCTGCATAGCTCAGATCAGGTATCCACACAGGGCGGCAATTGTAGAATGAAATACGTTGAATGGCTGTTCCTTAAAAAGAAGTGTCATCCAAAGTATCAAAAATGGGGTTTAATTAAATGACAAATCCTAAGAAATGTTGCTGCAAAGAATACAAAGTGTCTGTACCTCTGAGGAAGCATAATGAGCGATAATGACTTCACAGGCAGCGGGTTGTGTGAGAGAACGTATGGCGTCGCTTCAGAGCTCGAGGCAGCGGTGTGGCAAGATTGAAGCAAGGAACTTCAAATGGGCGAGTTTTACAATGGCCATTTTATTGGACCTCGCACTCTTTTTATGTGGCGCGGAGCAATAATAGGCCGTCATTGAAGTCCTTAGCGAGCACACTTTAAGGAGATCCCACCAGTTCATATTTCAGAGGTTCTTTGACTTCACGCCTTTACTTTCAATCTTCTGCGTTAATAATAAAATAGGTGGTTTTCTTATGTTGCTAATCTATCTTATTTGCTATTCAGCCACTTAAGGCCATTTCACCAGAACTCATATTGGAATACTGGGCCCAATGGCCATTAATATTGAATGAAGTGGGAATATAATGAGTGGGTTCCCCTAACTGGAGGCAAACCACTCTCAGTGCCTTTCTCTAGCTCTGCAGCAATATGCGTGGAGGCCCATTAATTACTGTCGAGCCATTATGGTTATTATCATGATTTCACATTATGCAGCTTCTTGGGGCAATCGGAGAAGAGATGCTAAACAGGTACGAGCCACTTAAGACGACGGGGAGAAGCGTAAAATAAGGAGTGCCAGGAAATATTCTCCCGTGTCCTTCCTCTGGTTATCTTACTCTTCTGTTTCTGCCCGTTTCTCTTTTTAACAATAATGTTTTTTTCTTGGCGACAGAAAAATATGTTACTTCCATATACTTTGTTTTCTCCTCCCATCCACTTGCTCCACTTACTCTCCTCCATCTCTTTTCACCTTCTATCCTTTCTGGTAACTTTCTCTTTCCTCCTCAACCTCTGCTTGCCTCCCGCTCTCGCCTACCTCTCGCCCTCCCTCCCACAGGCGCAGTGGATCAGAGGGTTTTAGGTGATAAATACCCTGGACCGAGGGCTCACCAGCCGCCGATTCTTGCCACTTTACTGTGTCACATTGTGGCCGAGGCCTCATTAAAAAGGCATTAGCCTCCTCTTGGTCCCATGATGGAGGCTGTGTGTGGCTCAGTCACTGCCGCAGGGATCTATTTAAAAGTGGTGGCAGGAACGGATAGGGAAGCGAGAGATAGGGGGAAACTTAGAGAGAGAGACGCGTAGAGAAATAGATGGCCATGTAATGAAAGGGAAGATTTGGCTGGAGAGCAGGACAGAGAGGCATCAATACCATGTCGGCGGATGAGCCGAGGTCCCGGGGGTCCAAGGAGGCGAACGAGCAGGAGGAAGCAGAGATAACTAGCTGTAGCAGACTCCACTTATTTGTCCCCCGTGAGTTCATGTGCTTTCACAATTTAATTGATACCGGCCAATTAAAGCCACTCGGGTTTCACCTTGAGGGGGTCGGGAGAGGTGGAGTCAGAGGTTGGGACCAGGATGAGGGGGCTGCTGGGGGACGAAGGTATGGAGAGGGAGCAAGGTGAAGAGGGGAGGTGGAGAGTGCAGCACGAAAAACACAAGAGTAAGTGTTCGCAGCACATCATTAGTAAATAAGTAGTCTGGAGGTGATGAAAGAAAAAGGAGGGAAAAGGGGGGGAAGGGGGGGAGGAAGGAGAGGATAGGAGGAAGGGGTTGACAGATAAGGAGTGTTGTTTGGGGGTTGGGATGACAAATGTAGAGTGTACCATCGAGCAACTGTTCCAGCAACATTTGAATTCCTACAAAACAGATGAAATGTGAAGTGCGTGTGTTGAATCTATAAAACTTCCTGAATCTCAACAAAAGACTGCAGCAGGAATATTATTGAAGAGGAAATCAACATTGGGCAATGTGTCAGTGCTCTTCAGTGTTATGTAAAGTTGACGGTGCGTCAAAAACTAGATCCAACTAAAGGCCAATAAACCCGAAGAGAATGCCTCATGCAGTTGTCCAATTGGGCAAGTGAAAAATAAATGTGATCTTTATTAGGGGCCGATATTCAGTCAAACTTTGCGTGAGGAGATCGTCATTAATCCTTTCTAGTTGCTGATCCCTGATAATGCTACATTGTGAACAACAAATCTGTTCAAATTGGCAAAAGGAGAGCTAGTTAACGTTAGCAGCCGGTTGGCAGAACAATCATTCTTGGCTAAAATAAAGCTAACAGCATTGCAACATTTAGAGCAACAAACCTAATCAGACACGTCGGCCTACGTTTTCCAGTAAATCATCTCACGAGGTGGCAAATGGTCGGTGAAATGTAAGTCCAATATTCACTCTTTTAGGTCTCTACCAACTCCTGAGGGAAATAGAATCAGGTAGATAAAACACAGCGGCAAATGAAAGCCAATGTTGCTCCATGTCTGCTGTGTAAATAAGCAACCGTTTGCCACATCAACCTAAAAGTGGATAATATGGCGGTGCTCAGTGTTTACAGCTTGTTTTCACTGCCCCCAAGTCAGCAGCAGACATTGTTGTTTAGAAGTAACAGTCGCCTCTCCGTGTCGTCTCTCACACACTTAAGCCTGTAGCTGCCAGCAGCTCCTCACAGGATGCTGATTAGTCCGTGCTCTGGCTTACCGAACACAAACTAGGGAATCCGGCTGCCGCGCAAGGTAACCTAGATCTTGTACTCTGGACTTTTGACATAGAAAAATAGAGACGAAGGAAACATAGAAATTGCACAAACGCCGTCTGAGAGACGGACGTCAAGAAAAGCATGAAATATCTCGACGGGCAGATAAGTAGATACATAGGTCCTCGGGTTGCGAGTAAGACAAGCAGACAGACAGGCTGCCTCCTTATTTATCAACAGGGCTGATTCCGATGCGGCTGCCCTCTGCCCTCCTTACTGTGATGGAAGGATGAAGAATAAACTAACAGAAAGCTGTCACCTCCACCGGCCATGTGTCAGTCCATCCACTGACAGCCTGAAGAAGTCGAGACGGCAAACGTGTGGGCGGCTCGACGAGAGAGGACCGGGGTCAGGCCGGCAAGTGTTGCTCAGGTGCAGAGGAACGTTTTAGCGAGTAAAGAATTTAGGGGAAAAATAAGCACCGACAGACAGGAGGTTCTTCAGTAGTAAGTCGAGGCGCAGCTGAGGAGTTGCTAAAGTAGCCAGCAGACCTAGAGAGGTTTTGGTGCATCTTGATGCATTTCAATGTGTAGCATGCTCAAAGTTCTATACTACTATACATGGCTAATTAACACAAGCAGTCAGATAAATCTGAACTCTTGCTTTAAAAAAAAATAAAAATCAGACTACAGTCATCTAATATAAAGAGCTGCATCCTAAAGTCTAGCGGCTTGCAGACTTTAGGTAGCTACTTGTCCTTACTCATAGCTCTTCTTCTCTTTCTTGGTTCAAGTCACTGCATTCATCTTAGAATCAAGAGAGTTCAACACGTCGAGTAACCAGACGGACAGACAGAGCTCAGAGAGAGAGGACTAGCACTGCTGAGGTTTGGGGGGGGGGGGGGGAAGCTCTAGCACCAATGAAGATCAAAAGGCTGAGGTCAGACAGGCAGGCAGGACTCCGGTGGAAGGAAGCGGATCAGAAATTGTGATTTTCCTCGAATGGTGTTCTTTTTTTGGACAGTAACAGACAGCTGTCAGAGGTTATTTCACAGGAAATGAAGTCTTTGTCCAGGTGAAACCGGAGAGAATCTGAAGTGAGACAGGCTGTGCGGGCTCAGGGGCCCTCAGGCCGACCGATGAGCTCTGTGCTGTGAACGGTTCAGAAGACAGACAGAAAGCAGAGAAACACTGCAGTCAGACAGACCGATCGAGAGTCCTTCTGTATCAAATCAATACTTTGAGGAGACAGAGCTTAGTCTTTTCTCTTCTCTCTCTAAGGCCTTTCTGTTCCGTTCGGCAGTTTGTTTAGCTTGTTCTCACTCCCGTATGCATTATCTTGTTTTTGTGCCAATTAATGAGACTTCAAACATTTGCCGTCCTTTTGTTTTTTCCTGGTCACAAAAGAGGCAAAATAAGAGATGAGACGGTTTATTCTTCTGCATCTGAAAGCAGCGGAAACCCCTCGAGAGCACTACAACAAGTCACATCTGTTGTTTACAGAGCCACATTAGTACAATGAAGTGAAAGTTATTAGTGTACAAGAAGAAGAAAAAACTATGAATCTTCACACTTGTGTGATTTTCACACAACTCCCACAACCCGTCATGGCCTCTGAAAACTGAACTTCGGCAACTCATCCTCACTGCACTTTAAGCTCGTACACTGTGTCTTAGGGCTGGGCGATATGGCCTAAAAAAAAAATCTCCGATTTTTTTACAAAAAATCCGATTCACGATTTAAATCGATTTTTTTCCCCCAAATTTTTTTGCAGATGACAGAAGCTGTTGAAAACAATTTTTTCTTTTATTTTGTGATGATTTTCCCAAGTAGGTTGATAAAAATAAAGTGCAAACAAAACCTGAACATTGTAGAAAGGTGCCTGTAGTATACAAAAAGTATTTGGTCACTCTTTTGTTTCCCTGAATCATTTAAATATAAAATTAAATTAAACATAACATTAAATGGCATTAAATAGTAGCCTTCCATTGTAAACAACTGTGCAAATGTAACTTTTTACAGTAAGCTTTTCTAACTGAATACACTGACAAACACAGCATGAAATAAAATGTATGTGACCCTTTAACATTCACATTTTCAAAAGTGCAACATCTGATCTAACATCAACATAACATATTTTGCACAGTAAATAAGTGCATGTAAACAAAATCAAGTGCATTCACAACATAACCAACAGTATTAAACAGTAGTGCATGTTTTTTCTAAATATTTTTTGCCAGGAAGACAAGCCTGTCTACTACCTCTGGCTTCAGGCATGCACGGTGGCATGTAACAATGCCCCCCCCACACACTGAAAAGCCTCTCAGAGGGGGCACTTGTAGCTGGCACAGAGAGGTATTTCTTTGCTAAAGTACTTAGCCTTGGAAAGTTAAGTTGGTGACGCTTCCACCAGTCAAGTGGATCGGTGTCTGGGTCAACCTGCTGGACCACAGGTCAGTTGTTGCGGAGTAGAATGACATCCCCTCCAGCTCCGCAGAGATCCTTTGGCGTGTACTATTGTACAGCCGAGGCAAGGCAACGTCAGAAAAATGTTTACGGCTTGGTAGCACGTACCTGGGGTCCAAAGCTTTGAGACGGTGAATAAACCCCGGCTTTTCCACGGTGTATATGGGCACCATATCTTTTGCGATATACATCGCGACTGCATCCGTGATGGCTTTCCACCGGGCACTCTTCTTCTCATGCGGAGTACAGTTGGTGAATGTCTGCAAAATGCTGGGTTGTTGTTGTGAGGTGGCGGCGGCGGCGGTGAAGCTGCTGGCCGCCATTGTTTTAGTTTGTAAACAATGCGCGCGCACTCTACTACGGGAACCCAACGGGGGGGAGGGGTGGGGGCGATTTTCTCGATTTTCAATAAAACACATCGCCTTAAAGCACACATTCGAATTAATCGATTAAATCGATTTATCGCCCAGCCCTACTGTGTCTCTAAGTGACTCGTACTTTGAACTTATATCACATTCTTCTTTCGGCTTCAGATTTGAGAGCCACACCAGTTCACACAGTCCTTCGTGCGTGTGTACGTGTGTTGATCAAGTCTGTTAATGCCAAGCAGTGAAGCTGTGGTGAACTCTGAGGCGATGCTCTATGGCAGTGATTCTTAACCATGGGGCCGCAAAAAACTTTCAGTTTTGCACCTGGGCCGTGGGGCCGCATAGGTTATCAATTGAAGACACCAGAGATATCACTGTTATCCATGAGACGCTCAGTTACAATATAGCTTCCCACCACCTGGTGGCGGTAATGCGTCAGTCAGTTATTTAACAAGCTCCAATATGCAGAAGAAGACACTCAGCTAGCCGCTAGCCCAGGGGTCGGCAACCTGCGGCTCTTCAGCCCCTCTGTTGCGGCTCCCCGAGTCTACATCAGGGGTCCCCAACTGGCGGACCGGATCCGGACCTAGGCCCTAAATCCGATAGATAATTCGGAATTATATATATATATTAGGCACTGAGTTTATACTTTAACCGGCGCATCTTATCCAGCCGTTACGGCACTTGTTCGGCGGTGCAGGAAACACACCGACCAATGCATTGTAAATCACATCAGGTGATGCAGCTCAATATAAGTATTCTGACAAGTTTCCTGACTCGAGCGAAGTTTACACACACCGTGACACACGGGGGAGAGACGAGGAAATAGAAAGAAGAGCAGGGAAATTGTGCCGATCGAAGAAGCTATCTCGCATGACGTTCTCCAAAAAGAGAAACGTGTTCAGAGAGAATATAATTTCAATTCAATTCACTTTTGTACAGCCCAAAATCACAAATTACAAATTTGCCTCAGAGGGCTTTACAATATGTACACATTTGACATCCTCTTGTCCTGGACCCTCACATCAGAACAGGAAAAACTCCCCAAAAAAACCCTTTAACGGGGAGGAAAGAGGAAGAAGAGGAGGAGAGAGGTGCTCAGTGTATCCTAAGGAAGTCCCCCTGTAGTTTTTGCCTCTACCAGTTTGTCCATGTGCCGGTCAAAGGCAATTTATAAGCAAGAATGACCAGAATCCTATATGTTGATTATTCCCACAGGCAGTCAAATCCTCTACCCCTGTCAAGCGCTTTTCCCCCGCGAACGCGAACGGCTAATCATGATTTTCAGACCCCCGCCCTCTGTAAACTATTAATGGATGAATCCAAAAAAAAGAAAAGTCACGGAGGAAAATAGAGTTTAACTCTGCGTGGAGTGGACGTATTCATTTTCTTTCACTGCCAACGATGCTGACTTACCTCTATGCTTCCAGAACAAGCACACAGCATGTGCTGAACAGTGTCACACTGGAGATGAGCGAAAAAGAGCGAATCCTCAGCTGCTGCAGAAAACTCTCTTCATAAGAGTTTGATATTGTTATATCAGGTAAAATTGCAATAAAATGTCAAGAATTGTCTTTATTCTTGTTCTATATTTTCATAAATACAACAAACTATAGTTTTTGTATATATAATATAACTTTATATACAACTTTATAAGCTGTGATATCAAATAGCTTTTGCAGCTCCAGACACATTTTTTTGGTTTTATTTGAAGCCTTCAAAAATAAAGCGACACTTAGCGACGAAACATCCAACGCTCGTGGGAAAGCCTGTTGGGCTTCTTGTTGTGTATGCAGGTTTACATACACATGATAATAAATGTCTTTGTGATCATCACATTGTATCATCTCATTTATTTGACAAGAGTTTTGCCTGTTAAACTGTAAGTGGATTTAATATAGTCATTGAATACAAATCAAACCAAGAGTGAGATCAATTAGTGAAACTAATATAGTGTTAATATTTGAATGGGCCCCGGGACACTTTGTACTTGAAAAGTTGGGCCCCGAGGTCAAAAAGGTTAAGAACCCCTGCTCTATGGGAAGTATTGAGAGTGATCTGCAAAACTGTTCAATAAAAAGAGAGAGGGGGGGGGGGGGGGGGGGAATTTTGTGTCATTTAAATCTCAGGGGCCAGATCATTTACCACTTATTAGCAATGGCATCGTTCAGTGAAGAATAATCTGGGCAAACCAAGTAAGATTAGTCCAACAGAAAAAAAAACATAACATTATTTGAGAGGTTTCAAAAAAATAAATCTGAATTGTAGTTCTGTTCCACTGTGGTGTGATACAACTACCCCACAGAATGGAAGTTAGTGGGGTTTTACATTGAAGCCCAAATTTCTCACAATGTACGCGACTTGTCACTTTGAATAAATACTGTACTGCAGAGCTGTTACGACACACTACACATTAGTATGAGTTGGAGAAATATGTTCACATCATAAAGTAGCAATGCCTGTATCAAATGCATGACTTACCCATTCATTGTATAATCCCATAATGCTCAGCCTAAACACAAAACAGGAATGAAAAACTGTTCTCAAGAGACTCGCATGCATTTTCCACTGTCTCCAAACATCAGTCAACTCGAGGCTGTGCACACCAATAAAAGCGGAAATTAAGATAATATATTCCAAAAATATCAACATCCTCTGTCCCCCGCTGATGTCAGCAGCAATAACACAACAGTGACACATCAGTGTTCAGCTAAAGGAGGCACAAGTAATGCATAAGACTCAAATGCATACAGCTCATGCAAAACATTTAACCACAAGACCAGCTTGCAACCGACATTTAGCGTTAACTTACTTTATTTGACGTCGAAAGCCATTGTCCTTTCCTGCATGGGGAGGAAGTCGTGTCCACGTCATGAAATGTCCCACTGCACGACCTGCTTTGATGGTCGTCCATTGCCGCCAGTCCTCTTCTTCATGTCTTCTTCTCGCTAGCTAGCCAATTAGCAGAACCACGGTAAACGTTAACTAACGCTGGCAAAGGTGGGAAAACTAATAATAAATGTTTAATTTCTTCTTCTTTTTTAGCTGTAAGAACGTCTCACATTATAAGAGTATTTTTTCACAGTGTTGTCCACTTACTGTGTCGCAATGTAATGGCGGAGACTGCAACTGGTTTATTTAACGCTGGATTAATGCATACTGTGAGTTTTAATCAACTTCACCTGGCTGCCTCGAGTGAAAAAGCACAATATTACTTTTGACCATACCAGGCTGCCATACATGTACCAGTTTTCATACTCTAGAGGGCGCTGTTTGATCCTTTTGAAGAGACGACATTAAACTGTGGAAGTGTCAGGTACTAGAATGTGTTTGTTATGTCTTCTATATTTCATATTACGGAGTGCTGGCTTTTTTTTGGCCAACTCCAGAACCCCAGGGGCCAAGATACACTCAGTTCCCAGTTTATTAGATAGTCCTTGTAAAAAATAATGCCATCTAATACAACATTCCTGCAACAAATCCACCCTTCAAGAAAGTTGAAATGTTCCATTTTTGTGGTGGAAGAAGAAGCCTAAAAATATCTTTTACTTAAGTAAAAATAGCAATACTACAGAATAGCAATGAAACGAAAAGTCCTGCATTCAAAATCTTACTTGAGTAAAAGAATGGCTCATTTCATGTATTGTATGTATATTATATCTCCGGATAATAATTAGTGCATTAATATGTACATCACTTTAATGTTGCCGCTAAGTAAAGTTCATTTTAATGGCTTTATACACTCCTGGGTGTCTTAATCTATGATAATAACTCTTAATTGATTTATATTTCTCGATTAATAATCTGAATGTGCAAACAGAACAGGGTCGAAACTTCCATAATCCGGAGGAAGTTGCTGCAGTCGCTGGACAGTAATGAGACGACAGGAACGCAGACATTTTGCTGATGCCTGTGAAATTATCCAGCAAAATGAATGATAAGATTCCCGCTCATCTCGCCATACATCCTCTTGCCTTCTTCTTGTGAAACAGTATTTGATTCGTCCTCAGAGGACGTTGAGTTTACGCCCTCACAATGATCGGACCCTCATACTGGGGTTAACTGTATGTAGTGCGTGCATGCATGGATGTGTGCATGTAGGCTTTATGTGTGTGTTGATAGAATGTTTAGGAAACTTATTTGGTTATATTAGCAGTCCACATGCTTTCAATACAGGCGGTATTTGGGGGAAATACATTTTAATTAATGGTTATTGCACTATTTACTGAATCTTTATGAATCAGTTGACAGTAAGCATTGACAAGAGCAACTTTTGGGTTGCCAGGATGTTAAACATTTGGATGGTGTGTGTGCCCCTCCACCAAAGAACAATTGCAGGCACATGATGCAGAAATGTCAGGATATTTCATTGTTTTATCTGCTGTATTTCTTCAATTCATCAAGATGTCTCCAACGGACACTTGGCTCCTGGAAAAGAGCATGAGGGCATCCAGACCAAAATCCATTCATAAAAAAACAACATTTTACAACCACATCAGATGACTTATTATTCAATTATTTGTTCATCGTTTATAAAGATATTCATTGCAACTTTTTAAACTGTGGTAGAAAGTGGGAACCGACGCTATTATCTATTATTATTGTGTGCTGTCCAAACAGCTGAAACTGGCATACAAGATCGTAGTCTTGCAGTTTAGATGGCAGCTTGTGTGTTTCTCCCTCTCTTTTTACTATCTACTTTGCCAGCTATTTTTACTCCACTATTCATTTTTATACTCATACTGCAGACGGTCTGTAAATACATGTAAACTGACCTGCCAATTCCGCACTATGTGTTGTTTTAATAAGCAGTGTGTGTGAACGGTACAGGCATTTAGAAGGGCACATAGAAATAGCTGAGAGGGGCAGTAACATCAGGGTGACGGGGGCTTATATAGCCTCGTGAGCGGTAGTTTGGAGTAATGGACAGTGAACTGGGCGAGGTCAAAGGCTATTAACTGTCGGCAGAGTAACCTCTCACCTGTTCTCTGGCAGATTTGTGTCCACCCCGACGAAAACCTTTAACACCTTCTGCCTCGCAGAATCAGACGCATGATGGATGGGACAGCGCCGAGGTGGTGACTGCCATCTGGGAGTGTGTGATACAGAGGCGAGTGATTGACTGGGACTTATGGGAGCGGGCCTAGCTGTGTGGCCTGACAGGGACTGATAGCCTCGCCGTCATCATTCTGGGTCACAGCGGGGGAGGTCTGCACTCTGTCTGGGAGGTGAAGAGGGAAGGACGGCAGCGTACGTACACAGGTATAATCGACAGATATACAGCACTGAGTGCATTCGGGACTTTTTTATATTGTATCATTTTATCAATTTAATTGTATTCAAAGTCAGTTTTACCTGAACTCAGAACTCAGTTAGGAGCCTGTAGTTCATGATTTGATGAATAAAAGAGATCAAATGCTTGATTTTCCCTCAAAATGTGTTAATATGAAGAACAACTCTTAACATCGAACTGTCACCTAAAGCTGTTAAATTGTACATAATTCTAATTCACTTCACTCGCAAAATGTAAAGGTGAAGACGGACTTCTTCAATATTGAGTGCAACTTAACTCACTTGTCATGTGTGTTTTACATTAACATGCATGCAGAGGGACCAGGGGTTCCTTGAAGTAGCAGGGGAGACAAACATTATGATCACGTAAATATATCCAGATGTAACTTTGCCTAAACAGATATTTAGATCAACCACTGGTGAAGATATAAAACTACACAAAGTAAAATCAAACTTCATGTAACAGCCCATCAGTAGCAGTTAGCATGTCACCCACACAGCGTAATATGGACGCTTTATTTATCCAATGTCCAAAAAAACAAATACGTTCAGTGGACAAACAAGGTCAAGCTTGGTTTCTATTTTAACTGCAGGTTTCATTTCACAGCACGTCGATGATCAGACTGAGACTTTTGAATCAAACCCATCTGATTTGTATGCTTTTGCTTAAAGTGGCCACAAAATTGAAACAAAAGAAAAGAAAAACAGTGCTTGGTTCTTCTGCATACTCGTTTGGGACTTATTAGCAGTCAGAAGTAAACATAATGTCTTGAAATGTAATTCACAATGCAGTTTCCTTATATGGGAACGTACTTTTTAGGAGACAGGGTTGCCACCTAATAAGAATGATAATCGATAGCAATGTTTCACAATTAAGGACAGTTCTGTCTTGCAACAGCGTTTCCACAGACTCCGAGGTATCCTGTCGGCAGACATGAAACAAGCCCACCCTTGAGAAAAACACAAAAGGCAGCAGCCCCTCTCATTAACACAGTAGCGCTGAGTGTGCACATCACATCCAAACGAACAAAACTGACTTACATAATGTTATTCATTATAACCCTATGAGTGCATTTCAAGCCAATGTGCAATTAAAGCTGCAACTGTTGTTATGACGTGATAAAAGTAATCGGCCCACCTTCAGCAATTACACTTTATGGATATGATGTGTGTGTGTGTGTGTGTGTGTGTGTGTGTGTGTGTGTGTGTGTGTGTGTGTGTGTGTGTGTCACTTTGCCCGCATCAGCATTCATTTACAGTTACGCCTTTTTCTTCTCATCTCAGATGTTAGTCCATTTGTAATAAAGCTCATCGTTAACGACACAATCATGTATGCGTGTTTACTCTCGACTTTTAATTATTACCTCTACACTATGCATCTGTCTCTCTCTCTCTCTCTCATTCTGTCTTTTCACACTTCTCCTTCCTCGATTCCTACTTACACGCCTCTCTCTCTCTCTCTCTCTCTCTCTCTCTCTCACCCCTACCCCATAAAGCCTATGAATCACATGGTGATGGATTGGCCCCATTGGGATAGTCTCAACCCGAGACTCGGAGCAAGGGTAGCTCACAAGATACTCGTTGTTCTGAATCCCCGTCACGGGGGGATATTTACATGAAGGGCGCAGATCAGTCATCCTGGTTCGAAACAGGAGAATAAAAAGGGGCCATATTCACGGAAACAGTCCAAGGACAATAAAAGGCTACAATAACAGGTATTTTCAAGGGACCAAATTGCAGGTTATATCCGGACCTCCGTTGGGACAGAATACTACAATCCTCTCTATTTCTGTTGCAGAGGCTGCACAGACAACGGGCCATCGAGATAAAGTGTGTGTTTGAGTTCAAGAGGCGTAACCTAGAAAGTGAAGCTGCGAGGGAGATGATGAACATCGGCCTGGTGTGTTGTCTTTTACATCATCATTGCTCTGTTGACAAGGGTTCGGTTTGACTCGCGTTTCACACAGTGAATTAGACACTTCAGTTCCACATGACCTTCGTCCCAGCGTGCTGCCTCGCCGCGAGCTCCTCGCCGTGGAAAGCTCGCGGAAAAAGACACGCTGCGAAGGGCTTCGCGCCATCCATCACACCTCGCAGGAAAGCGCAGAGGTGGCTGTCACACGGACCGGGTGGCTTTTTCCACTTTGAATGTATTTATCTCTGTGCGGGAATGCCAAGAGCAACAAGGTCACCCCGCGTCATCACAATTTGCCAAAAGCTCCGTCTGCCGTAAATCACTCATCCCAGAATTGTTGGACCCCGGGCTTCTCTTACCGTAGGATTGAATGTTTACGCAACGCGGCGAGGGTTCACAGTTAAAACAGCAGGAGCGGCACAGTTTAACACAAAGGCAGGTGGAGTTATCGCTGTATTGTTAATGACTATCGACGATACAGTCTCCAGGCTATAGACAGGTGCTACACACAGGCCGGCTGCCAGTCTTTGTTGAAGATCCGCTCCCTGATGTTACTTTAGTGCCCAGCAGCATCCTCACAGCTCACTGTTGATGTTCATATTTGAAACGCGGTATCAGAGGCACTACACCAAAATCAATGAGGGGACCTTTAAAGGAGACATCATGCTCATTTTCAGCTTCTCACTTGTTTCTACTAGAATATGTTTACATGCTTTAATGTTCCAACCCATTGGTTTTCCTCCCACTCTGAATATACCTGTATTCACTCCCTATCTGAAACGCTCCGTTTATCTCTTGAAGCCCCCATCCCCCGTCCCCCCTCACCCAGTCTGCTCTGATTGGATTGTGAGAAAAATATGGCGCATCTTTGCAAAGGAAGAGGGGCCACGTTTTCTGTTTTACCACAAAACACTGACTGGGTTGTCTCATTTCACAGTTTGTTGGTAGCCTCTCCAGATACCCAAATGTATGTGCACAAGCACTGACAAAGTGAGTTTTTCATGATATGTCCCCTTTCCACAAAGTGGAATTTGAAGAGTTGGCTTCCTCCAGTGGTAATATCAGCAATGCAATACACAACACCAACTTTCAACAGGATTGTCTTTCTTTTTTAGCCAGATCGCTCAGTAAGTTTACCACTCTGGTACATGCTGAAATATCTCAACAACTATTGGATGGATTGTCATTAAATCTCCTACAGACATTCGTGGTCCCCAGAGGATGAAACCTACTGACCTTTTGTGATCCCCTAACTTTTATTAAAAGGCCATAATATGAATCAATTCATTAAATACTTTTTTACATTTATAACCACATACCTTTATGCTGATTCTTAAATAACTGTAATCTTGCTGACAAACAACAGTAAAACATTGATGCTATAGTGATGCTATAGTGATGCTGTAGTGCGTTTGAGCGAGACACTGAACTACTACTATGCATAGAATAGGTGAAATGCAGGGGTCACATTCACATATGTACCTGTATGTATATGACAAAGATATGAAAGTTTAAATTGTTTTATTTTTCCTTTCCTAAAATTGCTAAAATGATGAGAACTATTCAAACCAATACGTGCACCAAATATTGCTGCCTATAAAGTGGACTGTGGATGTGAATGTCCTTTTGAAATTCTGAAACACACGATGCTGTGAAATGACAAAGCGTACAACAGAAGAAAGGCTATCATTGCGCAAAAATGTTTTGAAGACACTTAAAAAAATTGATACTGAAGTCAGTGCAACTACAAAACGTAAAGCAACGCCCCTTGACAGCGTGCATTTGACATCCAGGACTGGTGGGGTTCTTTGATTATTAAAAAGAAGACGAAGCCTGCCTGTATTGCTTTTCATTATTAAGTGGTCAAAGGCAAGACCTGATTTAGCAACATGAAGTTCCATTCCTCCGTTCCTCCATTCTTTCCCTCCGTTAGCCTCGCTAGCTCACGGGAGACGATTCCCTCCAAGAAGTCGGAGCGCAATAACGCACAATGCACAGTGACAGAGGAATGAGACTTTTTAATGAAAAGGAAAATAAGACGAAAATCCTGCCAGCAGACAGGACATGGAACCTTTTGTGCACTGCCTGTTCAAAGTGTCCCGGTCTGTATTATACTGTGGAGTCTTTTGAGGGGTCTGCTCGAGATAAGAGTAAATAGAGCCTTTTATTGCCTTGATTCCTTCAAAGATAGACTCAGCTGTGTAATATCGCCACCGAGATATCAGGGGATTGGGGACAAATACGGATAGGAGCGAGGTAAGGAATATACAATATGAAAGATATTTTTATTCCTTATTATATGCGGAAGAAATTGCTTTTATTTTTTGTTATCCTAAAAAAATATTATTATTTTTCAATTTTTATACGGTATTGATTATGTGTTATTTAACCTTATAATAAAGGTGCATTTTGACGTGTTTCTCCCCTGCTGGCTGAACAGTTAATGATTACACCTTAACTCATAACCTGCGTACACCTTGACCTATCTTAACTGGGCCTGGCAATAAGGTCAAATCTGACAGCAAACAGTTTCCTCTCATTACCTCCATCTGACACTTAATGCTGCCTGTTCACATACAGTAGCCCTGACACGCATCGATCGAGCATTAAAACTGCCATCGGGCTCAGCCCCAAATCAATACACAAATACTGCCCCGGTAACATCAAGTCCTCAAATGGTTTAAATAATTCCTGCCACCACACATGAATGCCCCCCAAAATTTTATTTTTTTATTTGTGACTTATTAGCAGTGATTTATTTCTCGACTTGGCCTTTATACTTGCCCACATTTTACTGACGCAGTGCTATTATGCAGCCACTCACGAGCAAAGTCACTGAAAAGTCAAACTCGTCAGAGATTTTACGACTCCCCCCCCCCCCCCCACCCCAACCGCCTCCACATCTGAGGGTGGGAGTCAGTCACTCTCACTGCAGTCAGTCCACACAAATACACCGGTATCTTTCTCTGTAAAGTTTAATTTGATTCAGAACACATGCGCTTTGGTTTTTCAACGAAACCTTTGCAACCTTTATATGTGGTGCAAAGGTGAGATAATGGGCACAGCAGGTGGGAGGTCAAGTCAATTTTACTTAAACAGCCCAGGTGGCAATCTCTGTGAATCTCTCTGAGTCTGTGAAGTGAAGTCAATGCTGAAGTGCCTAAAACATGCGTTCTTTCTAATGGCCAGCAGGGGGCGACTCCTCTTGGTTGCAAAAATAATTGTGGTTATATAGAAATCTATGAGAGAATGACTCTTCTGTCCAAGGGATCCTGGCCAGGCGGCCTACGGGGATGTTGAAGCTGATTTCATTGCACATGTATGAGCGTGTGACAAGTACAACTTGGCCTTCAATCTTGAGGTCATCGGTGGAAAAAAAGCTAGCGAGACTAAGTCAAAGCAGTAAGAAGCAGCTTTAATTGCTGCAAAAGCAGCTGCCCCAATAAAAAATAACGACATGGACACAGACAGAGAGGAAGGGTGTTGCACTGAGACGTCTTTATTGGATCATATATTTGCAGACTGCCATATGACACTGCATATGGCATCCCTCTCTTTTGTTAAGAGAAGTAGAAACGAGGAACCGTGGGGGCGCTTCATTCTTAAGGTTTAAACCGCCATGCCTGCATTCTATGAGATCATGGTTTAAAATGGTTTCAGCTGTAGAATGAATTTACAGTGCTGAGGCAGAAGGATGAGCCGTCTCAGAGCAGGAGACACCTGAGACACACACCATCCTCCGTCAATTTAAATCACATCAGTGACAAAAAAAAAAGAAATTACTTATTTCACTACGTTTTTAGTCTTTTGGGTTCCGCTGCAAGAATACGAAACGTGGCAGACCATGTCAACTGTCGGTCCTTATAAAAGGAGAACACGGAAAACGGACAGGATACCAGCAATAATCTGTGTTAAACCTGCTGAGCTGCTGTATTGCTGAAGCTCTTGGCAGGTGCAACCACACTGTAGCCGCGCTCAGTCAGTTTGAGTAAGCCCCGCGTAGCGATGATCGCCGGGAAACTTCAGAAAACCACGACTTGCTCTCCCGCCACGTGGCCGGGGGAGAACGCTGACTCCGCTCTCTTGCTGCCGTAATGTCAAAAGAAAAACCAATCACGATGCAAACGATGAACATGTTTTTTTTTTTGCAGTGCTGGAATCTGTAGCTGCATTGTTTGCAAAAGAAACAGCGGGCAAGTTGTGGGACAAGGGGAACCATTCGAAGACACAAAGAAGAGCTACGCATGACTGCGAGTGTCGTCAAACATTGACTTGAAGCAGGTTTCAAACTCTTTATTTAAATTCACTGAACCGGGACTATCGTAATCTGTCCCATCAGCGGTGTCTGTCCTTCCTCTTAGAGGCCACATAAGAAGACAATACTCAAATGAATGCACCCAAGCTGTTAATGTGATGTATACTGATTGTGCAGGGTGGGGGGAACTCTGCAACTCAGCAACTTACTGTAACAGGCACGATGTGCTTCTCTTGCCACTTCTCTTGTCTGTTTTTGAGCGGGAAAACAGGCGAGGACACGGGCACCCCCTGCTAGAGACTGGAGGGTCGAGCACTTACAAAGACTTTGCACGTTTGTTTGCGACTGAGCGGACGGACGCGGGGGCCTGAAGGTCGACAACACTGTGACGCACGATAATATCTTTCACCAGGAGGAATCTGTCTGGTCTCCAAAATTCATTTTGGCACGAAAACAAGTGTCAAGTTGTTGATGTTGTCTTCACTGTCGCCCCTATGCAGATCAGTGACTGAGTTATTATGCGTTTATTCATGCAAATATCCAACACCCTCGTGCAGCAACAACTTTGGTCCCTGGTGCAAATGCAACACACACAGTAAAGCTCCTATTGTTACAGGCGACCCCTCCACCAGCTTTTCGTGTGTCTCTTTCTCTGCGGTGTGACCGGTTAATGGAAAGGCTCTGGTGTTCCCCTGCCTGCTATTACAATTACATGGAATTAGACGCTGGCTTATGTGGTGCATGACATTTGTTCCATACATCTAACTGGTGATGGAGACCAGCCCGACCCTCAGCAGGCCATTCGAAAGCAAAAAGAATGAATAAAAATGATTAATTTCACATTTAAATGATAGAGAGTGATATTAATTACCAGAAGTACATCCTATTGTCTTCTGTAAAAATAGACTTGTTTCCTGAGCTGAAATGTGTGTGTGCGTTACGAAAGGCATAATGAAGACGAGGGCCCATTGTGCAGCGGCTCCTGAAGCGGACCCCCCCCCCCCCCCCCCTAATCACATCACTCACCACTGCATCTCATAAAAAGAGAGGCTGGAAATGAAGACAAATTGATCCCCAAACTTATTTTATCATGTTAGTCTGCTGCCGTAAATCCAAGAGAGACAGGTGTTTCTCAAATGATCCAATAAGCCAATGTGTGTGTGTGTGTGTGTGTGTGTGTGTGTGTGTGTAATCAGTGACACACAGCACCAATGGAATCACCTCTAACTTCACATCTGCATTGCTTTGTGCCCAGAATCACAAGTACACAGCGCCACACAGCGTCTGCATTCAGCGAGCAGGGACTGACACACCCAATAGAATGTTTCATGTACACACACAAACTTACGAATACACTTTTAAACACACACACTAAATGATGTTGTTCATCTTTATTAAAATAGCGCTTTATTATCTTTTTCTTTTTTGATGTTCACTCAAGCCTTCGCTAAGTCCCACCCCCAAACGCAGACCGGCCAATCATAGCGTAGCATCAGCCAACTCCCGACAAGAGTCCGACAACAATCATGCAGTCGTTTCAGGTGTTGTTCGTTTTCAGGCTGGTCCTGTGGATTTGGAGCTACTCCTGGTTGAACGTTGTGTGACAGTGATACTCGTTACATGGAGGTGGAAGGAGCTACTTTTTAAAAACATTACGTTTCCAATGGCGCTAACATAAGCAGAGTACGTTCGCACATAATTAATTAACGTTAGCGCCTCTATGCTATGCTAGCTACTGAAGTACTAGTAAATAAACTAGTTTGGTCAGTGTCTCCGTCTTGTCCTCTTGACATATAAGGCATAACTTCCAGTCAGTTGTGGTGAGGTGCTGTGATGTTGATGGTGAAGTTCGCTCAACATCAGCTCGTCTGAAGCTCTTGGACATGGTGGAACTGTCTTCTGAATCTGCAACGATACAATGATATATTGTTAACATTTTGTTATAGATATAATAGAGGGGTTTCCTCCGCCATACTAATGGAGAGGAGGATAATTCCTCTATATCGTAGAGCATTTAGCTTTGCACACTTAGGAAATTAGTTTTGTGAGATTATCCATTATTTTCCTCGATAATTTCCAAATAAAATTATATAACAGACTGTGATAGATAATATTAAGTTGAAATTGGTACCATTGGATTCCTTGCCCCCAAAAACATACATTTAGATACCAGAACCCAGAAGTCAATAGCTGCATTACGTCCAGAGATAATAGCAAATGTAGATTTCAAGTGGCGGCCATTTTTTAAATCCAATATGGCGGACATAAAGAGAGAATTTCAAGTGGCCCAATATCTGAAAATGTTCGCAACATATTAATGTACATTTGTGCCAAATTTGGTGCTTGTATCACAAATTGCACAATTCTTTTGAATATTTGGACTAAGCCGCCCCACTAATATGGGTTGTATATGATAGGCATATGGCTTGTAAGCACATCTCATCAAATGAGGAGCCGATGAAAGTTTTATTATGAGCAAAAGCCATAACTGAACGGCAATAGAAAGGTCTAGGTGGCAGCAACACTTTGAGCACTCTTTTAGATATAACATGAAATAATAACAGAAATGACACCTGTATTCTTGCACCAAAGTTGAAAAATCTCCCAACTAGAGAAGGTCAGCTCAGTTCCTTTTCACTGAAAATACCATGGACTGTGCTCGAAGTGTTTCAGTGTGTTTTCACACTGTCTCTCAAACTCCAAAAGTGAGCTACGGTGCATGTAGGTGGGACAACAGCTTGACTACTGACTGAAGATACAGCGCTGTTTTATTTTGCAGAAGCTGTCCATTTAGCTTCCAATTAGCCTGAGGGAAAACAAGACTAGAAGGTTCACAGCCATGGTAGCACCACTACTCTGCATGTGGTAAATGGCTACATCAGCATGATAACATGCTCCCAATGACCTCGCAAGCATGTTGAAGTCTAGCAGGCACAATGTTTACCATGTTAACATGTCAACATTTGCATATGCGCATAAACACAAAGTACATCTGAGGCAGGCTGATGGGAATGTCTGCTTTTGCAAGCATTTGCTTGTAGACCAAATAATTGGAAAACCTAGTGGTCTAGTGATAGAAGTGATTACAATACATCCTCTGGAGACCTTGAATGTCTGTACTAAATTTCATAGCACTCCATCCAAAAGTTGTCGAAACATTTCACTCTGATCCAGAACCTTCAACCTGCTTGCGGCGCTACACCGCAAGTCAGAGGATCGCCGAAGTAACGATTCATCCTCTGGGGACTTTGAATAACTTCCATGGCGATTCATCCAATGATTGTCAAGATACGTCACTCCAGCCACAAATATCAACCTCATAGTGGGGCTAGAGGACATGTCAGGAGATCCCCAAGGTTAGCAGGATTCATCCTCACAGGACCATGAATATACAAAAAAAAACGATCCAATCATGGATGATATCCCAGTCCGGACCAAAATGGTGGACCTAATGACGAATGACAGAATGAAAAGCAAACAGACTATGGATTTCACTTTCAACACTCTTATTATGCACAGGTTACCTTGTATTTGAATAACTTTTCTTAAGTCTTAACCTCTTAGCTGCCCGTGAATATTTTACATGGTACTAACGTATTAATTTGGCGCACCTTCTAAGCTGCCCTTGCAGCAAGGCAACAGGATACTTTCTTTTCTTTTTTCTTTTATAGATCCATGTACTGTCTGAAAATGCGACAGACAGTGTGTGCTACTCATATTTATTCAGGGGATGTTATCCTCTTCCACTATGATTAAGATTGGTCTGATCGGTAAACATACAGCATTGACAAGGGAGGCTCCATTGGCTTTCCTCCTCACACATCACCCATTAGTGCAACCTGTAACCCCGCACACCATTTATCACATATGAGTCATACTAAGTGATAAGATCAGCCTGCAAACACAGCCTGTAGCAAGGTGAACGGGAAGGCATCTGAAGTTAAAGTGGGATTTTCTGCTGGAGGACAGAAACGGACCCTTTTGTCTCCTTCCTGGTCTCCTAATGAATTGGTTTTAGCCTGTTTTGGAGCAAATTATCCCTCCCTCTCCTCCTAATTTTCCAATTTGCTCTGTCATTTATACCTAATTGAGGACCACACTGGGCTGTATTACTCTCACAAATAGGGTGATATCGTTTATTGAAGGTCTGCTTTATACAGAAGGGCTGGTAAACCAAACATCAATTGTGGACCGTAGAGAAGACTGGGATTTTTCCTGGAGGCTGGGGAGCATCGCAAAGAGGCTTTAATTATTTCTCAAAGGCAATCCCGGCCACTGCTCCGCCGCTCATTTTATGGTCACTTTCCTTTTCTCTGTCTTTGATGGAGGTAATGAATGGGGTGAGAATTCACTTTATTTCATCCCTGCTCTGTCGCCCTTCCTAATATTTGCATCTCATATTCGTCTAAGCAAATAAGAAAAGCTTGTTTTCAACCTGCCCAGGCCAGGTGCAGCATAGGAATGAATGACAGCACAAAGCTCAGTTAAATGCCTCCACTGTCAGTGCTTTTCCACATTAAAACCCTCTGGATGCAGGCTTTAGTTCGCCCTGTTCAGAAAGTGTAAGTTTGTTTGCGCCCTTGCCTGTTCGTGGCCAGAAACAAAGTACGCATAGAAGAAGGGACAGATAATAAATGTAAATGTCCGGCGTCAATATCCAATTCGATATCGGGAAATATGCCTTTAAACTACTAAAAACTGACAGTTTAACTGCTTTCGGTGATTACACTTCGACCACAATTTCAACTGTTGTCACTTCGTACGTAGAGTACCGACTGGCACTTTAGTTGATATCAAAAGACAGTTCCACTGCTTTCATCTGTGACACTTAAGGCCTGAACACACATGAATACATACACCGTGAATGTTACGCGCGCAAAAAAGCAACGGACATTTTTCTGAGCTTTCGCACCGCAAATAAAAGGCATCAACCTGTTTCTAACAATGACACAAATCAAGAAATTACCTCTTTCTTGGATCACAGAATAGGTTTAATGTCTACAACTTCTTTTGACACCCAGTGCAAACAAACAAATATAACCACGTCCCTCGCAGACGAACGTCTGCCACCAAGCAAAAATGTAACCTCCTGCCTTTCCTCAGAGTAGCCCGTTGGTTTCAGGGCTTCATTTCCACGGGATTTATATATTTTTTGGCAGCAGATGTTCCTCTCCACCCCGCCCATCGTCAGGGTGGCCTGAGCGACAGAGGGGCCGCCCATCAAAACGGCATCAGGACCCTGCTGGCCACCAGACGAACACATGCCCTGAATGCATCATGTGGGGGCCGTTCAGTCCCATTTAACGCTTCCTCCCGTCTGCTACTTCACTTTGCCATCAGCTTGCGTCCTCCTAACTCTCCATCACCAAAGCAGACAAAACAAAGCATTCACCGTCATCTATTTTTCGGGGGGGGGGTTTGCGCTGACAAACCGACTTTAGCGAAAGATGAGTCTCGACCCCTGTCTGCCTCAGTGCGAATTGAGTGAGAGACAGTGGCAGATGGAGGTGTGGGCACATGAATAAATTGATTAGTGGGGCACTTGACGGATGGGATTCATAGGAGGCCTCGACGCACCAGAGAATTAATTTCGCTAGAAGAACATGCCTCTGCCAGGTTCATTCGTCTTGGCAGCAAATTTGGCAGCTTCCCCAGGTCTGGGGGCTCAATAAACCACCGGCTCCAGCAGTTCGGGGAGGGAACAGCTTTATTGAGAAATACGTGTGTCAGACACGTGTGTTAATGAAAACAGATTTCGGGAATACAAAATGAGGGAGACTCTGAGGGAGGGTGAGGTTAAAGGGTGAAAGGGTGGGGTTAGGGGCTGAGCGATTGGTGGGGCTGATTGTGGAACAAGGGGACGAAAGGATAAAAAGTAAAGAAATGGTTCACGGAATCGCTAACGCAGCCTACAGCAACTGATCTGTTTGGCCACTCGGAACGACCAAGATGGTTCCCTTTGACTGCCAGACATATAACTAACCTAAACTAGCAACTTTTTGTGTCGCCTATTTGAAGCACTTCATTACCAAGTGAAGCAAGACGCAAAATAGTGTCCAGCTGCTTTCAAATTAGCTACATCCATTGCTTTATCAGATTGTATTTAATTGTAACTGGCGATGATGTTGGCTTTGCAGCAACTTTGCCAGAGGTCTGTTGAATCTTCTGTAGCTCATCTACCAAGTTGGAGATATCGTAGCCATGGGGGGATTATGAGACATTGGGCTCCTGGGCTCAGACACAGACGGGCCCCAGCACCGCTACCAAATAAGAGCAAGACACACAGACTTGGTAGTTATTTAGCCCCTTTTATTGGTCTTTTTGAGCTTTTTTTTATCTCTTTGTGGTTGTTTTGCCCCCCATTTGTAGTTGTCTTGCATTTATTTGCAGTAAGTATGTCTCTTTGAGAGATTTTGCATGTGTAGGCCAGGGCGGGGATGCCATGAAACTTAAGGTTCCGTAATCCATCCATGATCGCAGCATCAAAAATACAGATTATTGCTGCTTTACTTAACGGATTTTGCACAAATCTCTCATTTTCTATGGACTGCAGAGAATAGACAGAAATACAGAGTTGCTCGTGTTGAAGGCTCTCTGTACTGTGCGTCTCCCTTCCACTATCTCAGGCTCCAGTCCCTCATCCTGAACATCTCGGCGGATGATTTATGTAGCAGTGTTGCTCTGTGACCTCAAAATCCGCCCCATCCATACCGCACCTGTCACTGCCTGCGTGCTGACTGAAAACCAAGCCATCCGTGCAAAATGGCAATTTTCCACCCACCTAGAGAATGGAGGGAGAAAAAAAAGGATCCAATACATTCAGAGGCAAAAGTAGGAAAATTCTATGATATGTAGAGCAGGTGCGCGAGGGCTCGGTGCTCCGCTAACGAGGGAGCTGAACTGCACGCACCGCTGACCACAACATCTGTCGTTTGTGGGTATGCAGAGCTTGGTTTTCTGTTTGTTTTTTTTATCTCTACAACACAGTTTGCAGGCGAGAGACAGCAGATGATGAAGCGCTTAAGATGGATACAGATGGATGGGACCGGGGCCCGGCTTTCAGCTGGGGGGCACAGAGTACCCCGTGCCGTGGCTTGGTAGCATATAAAGCACGAGAATCCAGCGGGAATAGCAAAGAGTTATACCGGTCTGTCTGGGCCCACGGTGAGGCCCGGCCTGACCCACAGTCATCCCAGGTGGAAACCCTAACTAGCTCATCAGGCCTAACGAAGCTTAACGAGCCTCTTAATTGGCAGCGTTATGATGTCCCCGAAGGTCAGAGTGCAGGTTTGTGTGCCAGCAGCAGGACAGACTGCCATTTCCTGCCAACAGCACGCCACGTGACCCTCCCCCCGCCCCCCACGTCCCTCTGTAAATTCTACTGATGCATCACTATAGCATCATATTAAAAACCCTACGTGGATTGATGTGGGATCAAGCGACCTATCCACGCTCTTATCAACCAACACATTGCAGTCCCCAGTAAACACACACACACAGAGCTGTGAGCTAAATTATTTATCGGTTCTTGCAGACAAAGAGTGATCTATGTACATGGAGGACTGTGTATTCAACAATGACAAAACGAATCACACGAATAAAAATGTAAGATTAGAGTGTACTTACAAATCAAAGAATGAGCAGTAAATCATATTTGCAGAGTTAAGTCTTACAGGGCTTACAGGACAAATAAAATCCAAAATGTACACGTCTGACTGGCCAAAAGAATAAAAGACTGGAAAATGAGTAAAAAGGAGACGGACAGAAAAGCCCCAAATGATTAAGCTTACCACTACAAAAGAGGTAAAACCCATTTAAAAATGAAAGGTGAGGTAAGTAAGGCCACCAACGAGACATTCTTACAACAGTAAATGAATAAAATAGTAAAACAGCACACGTGAACCCACGTTTATCTCCCCTACAAGCTAAAAACAGCACATCATACCACAGCACACAAAGCTTTGAAATAAACATTTGTTTTAATAAAGTAATGTACAAGTCGACAGCAGCCTGTCGGGTCACTCTGCTGTTCCACACAAGGTTGTGAGTCGATTCTGTCAAGAAGTGGGGAAAAAAACAACAATGAGAATAAATGCATGCGCAAATATTTCACATCTAATGCTACACTAAATTGTGTAGCAAAACAGGGCCACAGAGATACCACACAAGGGATGAACTTACCTGCAGCAGCCGAATGCTCCTCAGAGCGGTTTCATCCAGCTGAGATTCCCCTGAATCAGGAACAAGCAGTTACACATGAAGTGACAGCCACTCTGATATTCATGATCAGTGATGCTCTCAAACACTCCGCTGTGTTTTCTTCCTCATAGGCATGTTTGAATGGAGAGAAAGAAAAGAACCAGCCATTACCTTCCGTGTTGTGCTCGGGGTGTTTTCATCCCCTGACCTGGATCTGGTGCCACCTTTTTTCTTTGATGCTGTGAGTTTGAGACAAAATAAACAGTATGAGATCATTTTACAAACCTTAAAGTCTTGACTGGAGTGAAAGAATTTGTTCAGTCTATATCGGTCTGAAGAGACACCCCGGGTTAATAGGAGAAAGAAAATGAACTCATAGATACCCCCATGAAACCTCCCCGGTTCATTACTCACATTAAAGCAGTTTTTATTTATATTTTCTGAAATGTTATGTTTAAATATGCAAACAAGTTATTCAATATTTGCTGATTTGCACACATTTCCAGAACAGAAACTGGAACAGCTTGTTGGTTATATAAACTGTACAGTGTCAGTACAGTTTATTCAAATACACAAAGAAACAACAACTTGCCATCACAGTATATACTCAGGATGCACATTACTAGTCAAGGGCTACAAAAATAACCAAGGAAAACATCTAACCTAAATCATAACAACACATTTTCTCAACACCATGAAACACAATATACAAGAGGAAAAACAGGGACACCTGGTGGCTAAAGTAAAAAAGTTTGTGGGAAATCATAACATTAAACACATACTTGAGGAAGTCAATGTATAAACACATTATTTGCCTTCTAGTATTTTTCTGCAATGCTGCCTCTACACATGCAACATAACAGAATTTACACAAGGAGATAAATGCCAACATCTATGCAGTGTCTATCTAATCTATGCATCTATTGTCATGTGACACAGGACGGCCTGCAGTGATAGAAATGACACCTAATAATTACAGAAGAACAGCAAACTGCTTTTAACAGTAACTTAACACCATGCCGGTATTTATAAAATTCTCACGGGTTCCAAGTGAAATTTACACTTTGGATAGTGTTGATATTTTAACTCTTTAATAGAGTTAATCAATTCAATCACCGTTTTTTTCATGAGACATGAAAACAGGGGTCTCAAACTCCCGGCCCGCGGGCCAAATCCGGCCCGCCACGTCATTTTATGTGGCCCGCGAATCCGCCAGCAAAAAAATAAATAAATAAAAACAAAAAAAATCTTTTTTTTTATAAAGTTAGACTTGATAATAAAAATATCCCCATAGTCGACCACGATGCTGATGTGGCCCGGAGGGAAAATGAGTTTGAGACCCCTGCATGAAAATGCATTTTTAACACTAAATTGTGTATCTGTGTTCACATAAGTTAAAATGTGTTCACCCACAAGACGTAACAGTGAACAACGATAAAAAATCATTGAAACAAACACTAAAAACTTTCTTTTTATTCATAAAAAAATCTTCCAAGCACCATGGGCACAACTTAACTTAACTTAAGAAAGAATATAATTGTACAATATATAAGCTCTCATCTCCACCATAAGCACTAAGTATTATGATACTCACAGGCTGGGCTTGGTTGGAATGTTGGCCACAGGTTGTTCTGACGTGGGCCCCTCCGCAGGAGGAGCAGGTATGGAGGAGGGTGCTGAGTGGTTGGCTGGGTGGTGGCTGTTTTGGGGGTGATGGGTGGTGAGGGGGTTAGGGCTGGGCGGTATACCAGTTTCAATTTCCCGTACGATATGAATTTTTCATAGACGTCATACCCGTGCACAGCCGAAACAACTTCTGTTGCTCTTCAACAGGCAGCAAAATATATTGTTCACAGCTAAGAATGCTACAGTCGGAGCTAGTTGTCTTAGCTGTATTGAGAGGGAACCCTAGTCATGGTCATAACTTTATAACAACAATGAACCCTAACCCTAAACCCTAGGGTTTAGGCCCTAAAATAGGGCCCCCCCCCCCCCCCAATTAATTTGCCATTATTGGCTTTAAAAAAAAACTTCTTTTTTTTTGGTGATGTCATTAAATTAAACTATTGTTTCTCACATGGACAAGTTATTTATAACTCTAACATGCTACATATGTGCGTGCGTTCTGGTTTGTATGTTTTCTCCCCCTTCAAATTACAATCCAACAGCCTATCATCATACTTAACGATATAAAGTTGACACTGTCGGGTCCATTCTCCATCCATTGTGTACAGTCCCTTTAAGAATTAGGATTTGGGAGTGACGCGGATATGAAAGCTACTTTATCCGTCTTTCCTTTACAAGCAGGAAAATTATTTCTCTCTCTTTATTTGAGAAAAGTTCATATTTGTGTTGTCAAATTTCACTCTGACCCTGAAATTCTGTATCTGTATCATATACTGAATGCAAGCAAAACTACATAGCAAAATCACACTCTTTCTGATTGAACCAATCTATGAACTGTCTGAAACAATGGATATCCACGGCCCCAAATGGGCCCCAAAACAAATTGCCGCGCACTACACGCGCAAACATAACACTCCCCTTGGGGCTAAGCCCCCCCTTCTTTGAATCCTAGAAACGCCCCTGTGCAACGCTGATTTCCGTAATATGTGTGGTATTTGTTATAAATGTACGTTGCTACATAGACGGTGATCAGAAGCTGTAGGAGCGGCTTCTTCTTCTTCTTCTTTAAATTCCACTGGCGGATCGCTACCAACTTGCATAGGTGCATACCGCCACCTACTGTACCGGAGTGTGCATTTTCAGGGAAACCTTTTCTTCACTGTTCTGATAATAAAATAAAATTAAAAAAAATAAAATAAAATAATAAAATAAAATAAAATAATATATACATATATAAATAACTAAAAAAATAAACCTAAACAACACCTACTAACAACTAAATCCTACGGTGTAATCCCGTTGCTTTCCATGGAGGGGCTTAGGACCCAGGGGAATGTAGGTGAAGGAAACAGGAAGTGACAGAACGGAAGACACGCCACACAAACAGCTGTTCACCACTCGCTGGCCTGCCGGAATCTTACAAAATACCGTGATATGCATTTTTGGTCATACCACCCAGCCCTAGTGGGGGGACTGCGGGAGGCAGGCTGCAGTAAAAGATGGGGCTTTGTTTACAAGGAACTGAGCAGCCGGCCGAGAGTCAATCTGTCCCTCCACGCTGAAGCACTGAGCTGATCAGCTGTCTCCGGTGTTCACAGACATCGTCAACACCTCACTGGAGACATACCATGTACCAGCCTGCTTCAAGGCCTCCACCATCATCCCCGTCCCCAAACAAACACAGGACTTAATGACTACAGTTCCGTCACCCTGACTTCTGTGGTTAAGAAGTCTTTTAAGCGCCTTGTCGTGTCCCACCTCAAAACCCTTATCTACCCACTCCTGGACCCCTTGCAGTTAAGCTACAGAGCTTACAGGTCTGTAGACGGCCCTTCACTTCATCCTCCAGCATCTGGACTCAGACTTCAACACCATCATCCAATCTCTGCAGCAGGACAAGCTCTCCCAGCTGCATGTGACGACTCCATCCGCAAGTGGATCACAGACTTCCTGTGTCACAGGAAGCAGCATGTGAAGCTGGGGAAACATGTCTCAGTCTCTCGGACCATCAGAACCAGTTTCCCCCAAGGCTGCGTTATTTTCCCTCTGCTCTTCTCCCTGTACACCAACAGCTGCACCTCCAGTCACCAGTCTGTGACTGGAGGTGCAGTCTGCAGTCGGGCTCATTAACAACGTCTGGGACCCCCAATGACTCGGACACTTACATCCTCGACAATTACTCATCCTTGCACAACTCTACTCTTTAAATACACACATGGCCCATAAATAACATACTCGATATTTGTTTATCATATTTTATTGTACATGTTAATTGTCAGGCACCAATCACCAAGCCAAATTCCTTGTTTGTATAATACAGTTGGCAATAATGTTGATAAGAAGAATCATTACGAGACAATAACAATAAGAACAATAATACATTTATTTAAAGCACACCAAACTTTTTGCTCACAGAAAAAGACAAATCTTTAGTCACAAACTGTTATGAAGTCAACTTTGTCCAGGAGATTACAAAACATATCTTAACAATATTACCCAACCTTTGTGAAAACGGACCAACAAAAAAAGGCATCAGAAAGATGTAAACTAAAGGGACAGTTCAGATGTTTAGAAGTGTGGTTGTATGAAGTACTTCTCCACAGTCAGTGAATTACTCCAGTAGATGGAGTTTGAAGAAACAGACAGGAGTACCAGAATTGTGAGCAAAGCAATGCACTGCTGTGGACGTATTTTAGACACCTAAAATAATCAATATCAGTTTTAGTGTAATACTCAAAATATCCCTTTAAGTGTAAAAATTAAAGACATTTATTTATAAGAAAATGATTTACAGAGAAACATACTAATATTGCAGAGAGGAGAGCAAAATAGGTGTCATGGTCTCCAAACCCGAAAGAGCACAAACCCACCTGACCCACATTAAGTATAAGTACAAAAGTATTGTCATGACAAAGAAGTATACTGATTATACCGAATGGCCCATTTCAAATACATATTTATGGTAGGCCTGTATCATTGGATACTAATAATTGACGCATTGTGTTCATCCCTTTAATGCTGCAGGCACTCAGGTATGGTAAAATACTTCACAATTGTACTCAAGTACAATACTTAAGTTAATGTACTTAGTTACATTCTACCACCGCTAAAAGAAGATCACACAATAGTTTACAAGAGCACAAAGTTCTTCATAGAACTAGCCTCTTGTTTTGGTCTCAAAACACACCCGATTGATGAAACAATGAACAACATGTTCTTCCAGGTGAGCGTGCCCCGGACCCCTCTGGAAAATAAAAACTCAATTAGTCTACTGGATCAAACTAAAGACAGTACTCAGCTCCCTGCCAACGTGAGGAGGCGTCACCTTAAACAAAGCGTGGATCTCTCAGAGCGATCAAGGTTTATCGTGTCACTAATCATAAGCGGGGGCTGATTGTGTGTGAGGACAGGGTTTTGAGGGAAACAATTCTAAATCTGAACGTGGAATCAATAAGTAATGCTCTCAAATTAAAACATGCATTTGAATAAAGATAGGAAAAAAGCACCATAGTTCTTCCCCTGAGTTATGTGCCATGTGGTGTGTCAGATTTACCTTTTCGATACAAACAGAACCACTACAGCCGGTTGTCTCTTGTATGAGCTTTCATGTGTAACTTCAGAGCTGACTTAGCATGTGTCTGTAAATGTCCACTCTCTGAAAAATATTTATTACATTCAGAGCAGCTGAAAAGATTCTCTCCTGTGTGGAATCTCATGTGTGTCTTCAGATTTCCATTTTGAGTGAAAGTTGTATGACAGACTGAGCAGCTGAAAGGTTTCTTTCCTGTGTGGATCATCATGTGTAAAATAAAAACCAGTGAATGAACAGAAACACAAAAGAAATAACTGACAGTGACTTAGGTCAGAAAGGCTTTCCTGAATAAAAAGGTTTTTAGGCCAGTCTTAAAAGAGACCAGTGTCTGTGTTGCCCTTAGGTGGTCGGGGAGACTGTTCCATAGGTGTGGAGCTGCCGAGCCAAAGGCCCGGTCGCCCATGGTGCGGAGCTTGGTGCTGGGGACCCGGAGAAGCGAGCTGTTTGAAGATCTGAGGGTGCGGGTGGAGATTTGGGGAGTGATGAGATCTTGTAGGTAGGGAGGTGCATGTCCATTTATGCATTCATGTGTGAGTAGTAGGACTTTGTAGTCAATCCGGAATGAGACAGGGAGCCAGTGTAGGGAGTGCATGATGGGTGCTATGTGCTCATTCTTCCGGACTCTCATCAGGATCCTGGCAGCGCTGTTTTGGATGTATTGCAGCTTCTGGATGTTCTTGGCAGTGATCCCAGTGAATAGTGCGTTGCAGTAGTCCAGTCTTGAGGATATAAAGGCGTGGACGAGCATATGAGTACATATGAGTATATCGATATCTGACAGTACAACACTCTTAGAGGGAAGCCGTCAGGATGAGTCAGTACCTCTGGGTCTGAGGCCATGTTTCTCTGCAGGGAATCGGTGGATACCGCTCTCCAAGTTGGAAATGAGTCACTGCCCCAAGAGAGGGCGTTCAAATATCTCAGGGTCTTGTTGACAGGTGAGGGAGTGGAATTAATCTCAAATTCATCAAAACCAGAACAACTACAGGGGGTTCCCTCCTGTGTGACTTACCATGTGCACCTTCAGTTCTGCATTTAGCATAAAACTTTTATTACAAACTAAGCAGCTGAAAGGTTTCTCTCCTGTGTGACTTAGCATGTGTTTCTGTAAATATTCCCTAAGTGAAAAAGATGTATTACAGACTGAGCAGCTGAAAGGTTTCTCTCCTATGTGGAATCTCATGTGCATCCTCAGACTTCCATTTTCAGTGAAACATTTATCACATTCAGAGCAGCTGAAAGGTTTCTCTCCTGCGTGCCTCAGCATGTGTGTCTGTAAATGTTCCCTACGTGAAAAAGATGTACGACAGACTGAGCAGCTGAAAGGTTTCTCTCCTGTGTGACATCTCATGTGTGTCTTCAGACTTCCACTTACAGAGAAACATTTCCCACATTCAGAGCAGCTGAACGGTTTCTCTCCTGTGTGACATCTCATGTGTTTCTTCAGATTTGCATTTCGAGTGAATGTTTTACTACATTCTGAGCAGCTGAAAGGTTTCTTTCCTGTGTGAATCATCATGTGTTTCTTCAGACTTCTATTTTCAGTGTAACTTTTACTACATTCTGAGCAGCTGAAAGGTTTCTTTCCTGTGTGAATCATCATGTGTTTCTTCAGACTTCTATTTTCAGTGTAACTTTTACTACATTCTGAGCAGCTGAACGGTTTCTTTCCTGTGTGAATCATCATGTGTTTCTTCAGATTTTGACTCTTGCCAAATGTTTTCTCACACTCAGAGCAGCGAAATAGTTTCTCACCAGCACTACATCTTGAATCACTGACAGAAACTTCATCATTATTCACAGAGTTTAAAGCCGACTGAGGTTCTCTGGTCTCATTCCAATCACAACTGTCATCAGTGTCAGAAGAGTCTCCAGTCTTCTCATTAGTATCTGGTTCTGGATGTCTATCTGGATCTGAGTTCCTGTCTGGTTCTGGTCCTCCACAGTCCTCTCCATCAGTTTCTGTTTCCATCTGTTCAGTTTGTCTTTGAAGCTGTGAGGACTGAGCTTCCTCTTCATCGTCTTCACTCTTCACAGGAGTGAATGTGAACTTGATGATATCAGCCTCTTCCAGACCTTGAAGCTGCTCTCCCTCCTGACTGGTCCAGAGTTCCTCTTTAATGTGTGGGGGCTCTGGGTCCTCCTGGTCCTCTTTAATATGTGGGGGCTCTGGGCTCTCCTGTTCCTCTTTAATATGTGGGGGCTCTGGGACCTCCTGGTCCAGACTGGAGCTCCACTCCTGCTGCTCAGGGGGAACCTCTTCTTTAACCACCAACAGCTGCTGGACGTCTGCAGTAAAACAGAAAACACAGACTTCAGATTTTTTTTCCCAAAATAGCCAATTAACTAAAATGCTCATTACCATAGACGATATCCAGTTCATTCTTTTGTACCTTGACCTGAACATTCAGGTGTGGATGGTTATCTCAAAGATGTTGGAGCATATTTGAATAGTTGGACCCCGTTGCTCTGGGTCCAACGGATCACGTGACTTGGTTCAGTTTGTCTCACGGTTTTGATTCAGCAGAATAAATAAGACAACAAATATAACTTTTAGAGATGCCCCGATCACGTTTTATTGTCATGATACCGATCGCCAATAAGCCGTATCGGACAAAACAGATCTTTATTGTTGGAGCCATAATGTAGTTTTGTTGTTTTATTTTGTCTTCGAGGGAAACACATGCAGTTCTGACATTGAACAGTGGGTGGCACATTAACTTAAAAGTGCATATATGTAAGTGCCTGGTAATGAGGACGAGGTGTGTGTGTGTGTGGACGGGAAGCTCACAGTTTTTGACCGCGTTATCGTGTCCAAGTAACGTATCCTGTATTCTGTTACGGTGCCAATATGTATTTAAATAAAAGGATCAACGGATCTAAAGAAAGACAGCGCATTGGACATTGAAATGTTTGCGGAACACGGGTCCGAACAGGTTCACCCGTTCGCCCCCACCGTGACTTTAATATATAAAAATGGATATTGCTAGTCACTCCAGTTATTGTTGTGGTTTTGTGATCCAAGGTTACATGTTGCATGGTTATTTTTGTTGTCATTGTACAACAGGGTTGCACAACTAAATGCAGATCGTAGTCCAATTTTAATACATCACAAACAAAAATTGCTGAAATCTACAAATAACTGTGTACCAGCTGGTTAGTCTAATATGTACATCACATATTGATGACTCAGTGGACAAATTGCGTCAAACCTACTTCAAAAAGGTATTTGTGTTGCACACAGTCACTAAACAGAGAACTGAAATAGATTTGCCATAAAAAATGACATGGAAATAAAATGCATATTGTATTCTCATTGTGTCACTGAACACTTCTTTTTTTACTAAAATCCACTTGCCACAACTTCATTTAAAGATAAAATCCTGTATTATTTTCTTATTGTGTCTCTGACCACTCTTAACATGTAGATGCCATAAACATCATATGAAATAAAGTGCATTAAGTAAAGTTGTCTGTCACTATGGCTGAGTCGTTCCCACTCTTGTCCCATTCCTCCAGGTTCACTTTTCAGTACCTCCGTGATGTCACTGCCTGTACGGCTCTCGTGCTGTGGTGTCTTGATGTGGTGCGACGTAGTCGTAACATTGGACTCGGTGGTCTAGTGTCTAACATTGTAAGTCAGAGCTACTCTCTTTTACAGGGGGGAGAAATGTTTCTTCACCTCTTTGTAAATCCTGGGCACTACACTGCTACATCCATCATGTGATGGCATGATTTGGGATCACATCAGAATCACAATCAGAATCGTTTATTGCCAAGCAAGTTTTCACCTGCAAGGAATTTGTCGTGGCGGAAGGTGCATAACATTCAACAATAAACAATAACATTTAACTATCAAAAACAGTCAGCACAGTGCAGGAAATAGAAACATATTTGAAATGTACAATAAGATATGTAATATAGGATATGGAATAAAGTGCACACAAAAACAGATAACAGGACCGTAAACCAAGTGAAGTGTATGAATGTTAAAAGTGACGAGTGTGTTTAAATAGAGAGACAGTGGCGAGTGTGTTTAAATAGAGAGACAGGGATGTGCGGGGGAGAGACCAGAAGGAAATGTCCTGGGGATGCCAGAGTCAGTGGGGGACCCGGGCTCTGTTCATGAGTCCGACTGCCGATGGGAAGAAACTGTTTGTGTGGCGTGAGGTCTTGGTTCTGATGGGCCGCAGCCTCCTACCAGATGGAAGGGGCACAAATAGATCATGTCCAGGGTGAGAGGGGTCAGCAACAATCTTTCGTGCTCGCTTCAGGGTCCTTGAAGCGAACAAGTCTTGGAGGGAATGCAGATTGCAGCCAATCACCTTCTCGGCAGAGCGAATGATGCGCTGCAGTCTGCCCTTGTCCTTGGCGGTGGCTGCAGCGTACCAGACCGTGATGGAGGAGCAGAGGATGGATTCAATGATGGCTGTCTAGAAATGCACCAACATTGTCTTTGGCAGGTTGAATTTCTTCAGCTGCCTCAGGAAGTACATCCTCTGCTGAGCCTTCTTTGTGATGGAGCTGATGTTCAGCTCCCACTTGAGGTCCTGGGACATGATGGAGCCCAGGAAGCGGAAGGACTCCACCACGTCGACGGGGGAGCCACACAGGGTGATCGGGGCTGGTGGGGCTACGTTCTTCCTGAAATCCACAACCATCTCCACTGTCTTCAGAGTGTTGAGCTCTAGGTTGTTCAGACCGCACCAGGTCACCAGATGGTCAGTCTCCCACCTGTAGGCGGACTCATCCCCACCAGAGATGAGTCCAATGAGGGTGGTGTCATCCGCGAACTTCAGGAGCTTGACGGACTGGTGACTGGAGGTGCAGCTGTTGGTGTACAGGGAGAAGAGAAGAGGGGAAAGAACGCAGCCTTGGGGGGAACCGGTGCTGATGGTCCTGGAGGCTGAGACATGTTTTCCTCGCTTCACGTGCTGCTTCCTGTCAGACAGGAAGTCTGTGATCCACTTGCAGGTGGAGTCGGGCACGTGCAGCTGGGAGAGCTCATCATGCAGCAGAGACGGGATGATAGTGTTGAAGGCAGAGCTGAAGTCCACAAACATAGCGCCGCAAACATATGTAGCCACAAACATAGCGCCGCTCTAGAGAATATGGCCACTTGATTGTGAGACGCCATGTTGTGATTTTGGCCGGATCATGCGACAGGCCCGGAGGTCACTGGCCTGAGCTTGGAAGGCAAAAGTCAGCAGCATCTAACATTACGGGAGCGGAGGAGGAGATTGTTTGACACAAAGGGATTTGAGGCAATTCAAAATACATTTTAGATCCATTTAAAACAGGATTTTTAAAAAGATGTAAGGATTGTAGTTGCGGAAATGTTGACACAATATTGCTTAAAAAATATTGCGATAGTACGATACATTGATATTTTTGTACAGCCCTATTTGTGTCTGGATAGGTTCTCTTTTAATGTACAACCAAATGAAAAATACAAACAATACCGTAGAATAACAAAAATATTAAACGATGAAATGTGCTGCTTTAATGACACAAATCTGTACTGTCCTGTACCTGTGCAAACAGAAATATATCTAAATCCTAAAACGTTTACATGAATGCACGAGTAATAAGATAATGGTATAATATATATAGCCTAATACCACTGTACTTTTAATGCCTTAAGTATTACATTTTCCTGATTAAACTTACATATTCTTACTCTAAGGAGCAGTGTGTAGGATTTATTGGCATCTTAGTGGTGAGGTTGAAGATTGCAACCAACTGAAGACCTTTCAAGATGTGTCGAAGAACTACGGTGGCCTTCAGGTACAGTAAAACCGTGAAAGGCTCTCTGTAGAGCCAGTGTTTGGTTTGTCCGTTCTGGGCCACTGTAGACAGCGGTCAAGTGAGCCTTCATCTTCGGAACCTCGGTCAAGCCAGCCGGCGCTTGAAATGTAATGCTCCTCTGTTCGTGGTGCTACGGTACGGGTGCTTTGATAACCAAAAAAGCCCGGAGATGGACCTATATTGAGGCAATAATTTGTCCAATTTGATATCACAAGTCAACGTAATTGTTTACATTATATTAAATAATAAAGTCTGAAGTTACACTGCTGTACTGTTTTTAATTGAAAAAGAAGGTCCGAAAATTACAATATTATCAAATAATAATTTTGATCTGCCTAACCCTCAGACATTTTTACTGTACCAATTAAGAGATATTTCAAAGTAAAAGTCATACATTTGTACCAAGAAAATATCGAATAACTGAATATTTGAGGTGCTCTAAAAATATTGTTCTCTATAATTCCAGACAACGACTGATGCATATATGTTCAGGACATCTGTTAAAAGCTCACAATGTAATAATCAGCACATAATGTAACAATAATTATTGTCTTTGTCTCAAATTGTTGAACTAAAAGTATGTGCTGTGTGTTTTTTATTTTTTATTCTTATTTGTGAATTAGAAAATGTTTGATGTTCATAATTACATAACTTAAATGTTCTAAAACCTTTCACTTGTAAAATAAAATAGTTTGATTTTTACTATGGTTGGAGTCTTACTATAGATGTCCTGATTTAGTTTTTTAATGTACAAATGCTCGACGTTCACTTTAAAAAATCTATTAATTGTTCCAGTAAAAATGTTTTTGTAGGGTTGTAGTCAGACACTTGCATCAGTCATTGTGTGGAATTATTGAGAAAATACCTATTATAGTACCTCAAATACAAAAAAAATTGCCTTTTAAACATTCAAAAGTAGGACTTTTAATTTGGAAAAATCTCCTAATTGGTAGAGAAAAAATGCTTGATTTTCTCTATCGGATGAGTCAGATGTCCTGAACACATGCATCAGTCATTATTTGGAATTATTTGGAAGTCTTTTTTTAGCACCCTAAAATATTCAGAAATGAGCTTTTTGAATTTACAAATGTAAGATATTTTTATTGTAAAATATGTAAATTGGCACAGTACAAATGTCTGACTTTCAGTATGGTTGTAGTGAGAGATGCCCTGAAAACATATGCAACAGTCATTGTCTGGAATTATTGAGAAAATTATTTTTACAACACTTCAAATATTCAGTTATTAGATATTTTCTTGGTACAAATGTATGACTTTTACTTTGAAATATCTTTTGATTTGTACAGTGAAAATGTTTTATTTCAGGAATACCCGAACACATGCACCAGTCATTGTATGGAAATGTTGGGAAAAATATTTTTATTGCACCGTAAAAATTTCAGAAATTAGCTATTTGAAGGTACAATTTTAGTTCAGTTTTAACTTCATAAAATCTCTTAATTGGTATATTTAAGATGTTTGATTTTTGTTTAGATGTGGTCATAAATGTCCTGAACACGTACATATTAGTGAGTCATATATTACTAATCAAAGAATAAAGACACTTCATCCACAATTTAGTTGTATTGTCCCTTTAACTCACGAGATGCAGGTAACATTTTTTATACTTAATGTGAATATTATTCATTTCATCTTATTTACACATATTGTATATACGCTTAGTTGCCATCTTATTTTGAAAACCGGTTGTATCACGTTAATCTTTCCGCTAACTTTGCAAAGTCCCGATCTGTGTCATTTGAATGAGTTTACCATGAATTGCATTATATAGGCGCACTAAAATGTAAGTGTCTGCTGAGTTGACCGCAGGAGGAGACAGGGGCCCTAAAGTTGACCCACATTGGACTGAGAAAACCATAGTTAAACAGACAGTTTGCAGAATCAAACCATTAAATTATAGCCATTTTGATTAAATGTTTATGAATAATTGGTCAAAGTACAATACTGAGCAACTTGTTGCTCTCTCTGTGTGAACAGTGTTTGAAGAGTGAGAGAGAACCAACCTGCTCTGTGTAACCGAAGCTGAGGGATGAAATCACCATCCAGTAGTTTCCTTTGTCGCTCGTTCTCCTCTTTTGAACGACAACGTTCCTCCTCGTACTCTGCTATCGTTCTTTCAAACACACCAAATATCTCTTCAGCAGCCGCAGTTAGTCGCTGGTTGACGAAACATCTCAGCATTTGGACTTTAGACATTTTCACACAACGAAACAAACTTGTTCTCCACAGAAACTCCGTCACAAACACCCTTTGCTCTCATTAAACTCTGACTAGCGCTGTGTTGATAACTCCCGTCCCCGTCGGTCTGTTTCCAGCTAGCATGCTAAGCTAACTTCAATAGCTTTGTAGGCTACCGGGAGATGAGTCAGAGGAAAAACATCCAGAAAAAAGGTGAACAGCTAAAAGTCCATTAAGACATGTTTATCCAGAGACTCTGGTGGATCAGTACCGATGGAGCTAACTGAGACTTTATCAACACAACAAAGAGACGCTGCTGTTTCTAACAACGTAAGGCGCCATGTTGTTCTCAGAAGAACATCCGGGTTCGCTGACACGTTATAGGTTACCTTCAAAATAAAAGCACTTAAAAAAAATACAAAATCGTTAATTATTATTTCAATCTTCAATTATTATTTCAATCTTCAATTACCTTCCATCTTTTCCAAATGTAACAGTTGTGGGTAGGGCATGGAAAGAGACTCCTCAAGTGATTGTTTTACATTCATTTGTTTCTGTAGAAGATAAAATATCACAATTCTGATCATTTTCTGCACCTCTGCTCCCTCAGCAATGTAAAACAGAACTGTGTGATTTCATTCCTTTTTTTCAAATACCCACACAAACAACAACTTGATTTACATTGAAGTATGTACTTGGTTCAGGATGCACATTATTAGTCAAGGGCTACAAAAATAACCAAGGAAAACATCTAACCTAAATCTTAACACATTTTCTCAAAACCATGAAAAACGATATACATTAGAAAAACAGGGATACCTGGTGGTTAAAGTAAAAAGTGTGTGAGAAATGAAGACAATAGACAACAGAAATCGTATTCCTCGCTCAGTGTGGCTGAAATTAAAATCTATGTGTCTGTAAAGGCTGCAGTACTAAGAGCCTATGAGTTGGTGCCTGAGGCATATCGTCAGAGGTTTAGTACTTGGGAGAGGTCTGGAAGACAGACACACATGGAGTTAACTACTCACTTCACTCGTTGGTGTACTTCACTGGGGGTTCATTCTTATGAGGCTGTGTGAGATTTAATAGTTCTGGAGCAGTTTAAAGATTGTGTGCCCAGTCATATTGCGACGTACTTAAATGAACATAAAGTGAGGACAGTGACAGAAGCAGCCACTCTTGCTGACGAGTGCGTGTTGACGCACCGTGGTGACCGCGATTGCACGCCTCGGGATGATGGACTGTGCAGAGATATTGGCGGTAAATTGTCGACCAGCCGGAAAACGATGGGAGGAGGGAGCCGGCCCTCGCCGTGATAAACCGGAACGGGTTGCATGGAGTCAGCAGCAGGTTGAGGCGAGTGATATATGCCATTACTGTAAGGGCAGGAGTCATTGGAAGGCTGAATGTCCTGTCAAGTACAGTGCCAACAGTAGGCTCAGAAGTGAGCATGTCAAACCTGTCGCACTGGCTGTTACTGTTCGAAAAATAACTCCTGTTATTTCTTCCTGTGTCAGTTCTCTCTGTAATTTTTCTCCCAGTGAGCAGGTGGAACCTGGAGTTGATTGCAGTCTGGAGCAGTCAGATTTTTCAGCTTTTGTGTCAGACGGCCATATGTCCCTGGTGGGGAGTGCTGTCAGGGTACCGGTGAAAATACTGAGAGATACGGGGGGCCTTGGATTCGTTCATTGTGAGTTCTGTGTTGCCTTTCTCACAGGGTACTGATGCTGGGGATTGCATTCTGATGCAGGGGATGGGTTTAAAAATGTTGCCTGTCCCAGTGCAGTCGCCCCGCTCGCTTGTCGCGCCGCCGCTCTGGAAGAACACGAACTTGACGTCGTCCTGCTCCGACGTCTGAGACGCCTCCTCCTGCTGATGATTGGTCCACAGCTCCTCCTCTTTGATGGGAGGAGGCTCGATGTCGCTGAGGCCGGAGCTCCAGTCCTGCTGCTCACAGAGAGCTGAACAAAGAACAAGAGTCACGTTTAGAGGCTGGTTGTGTTTCAATGATACTGGATGTGACTTCAGTATTTCTGTTTCATGTCTTTCTACTTCTGCTGCTCTACGTTTTACTGCATTATTTTGACAAAATAGGTTTCCAGTTACTTTGGAGATTGTGATTATTAAAACAAACGAATTACTCACTAGTGGAATCAAACTATAAATACCAGCCCCACCTTTACTAGCTGCAACATTAAAGTGATGAAGACATTAATCATTATAAAACAATAATAGAATATTATTCTTTCTGCATAATTAGTCCTTTTACTTTTGGTACTTCTAGTATATTTTGATGCCAGTACTTTGTGTACTTCAGGTATAAATTGTGTTGTAAAGGTTTATTTCTTGAAAATTAAAATCAAATGAATATAAACATAAATGAAGAGAGAAGTAGAGTCAGCTTTAACACATGACGCTTTGAGGTTTCACTACGTCACAAACAGCAGCGTCACTATTTAAAGGAGACACCTCGTGACATATTTGGGGAATTGGAGTTTCTACAAACTGAAATAAAACAATCCAATCGGTCATTTGTGGCCAATCACATTTGGTGTCCTCTTCTATGTCACATGTTGTCGGTAAACCGGTAACGTCAGAGAGACGTTACTGTTGTCGGTGAACCGGCTAAGACTCGGTGAACGTTGCTCACCTGTGCTGTTGACCTGCAGAGATATCTGCGGCTTCCTGGAGAGGTCCAGCAGCCAGCGCTGGCGGTCGATCTCCAGCTTGGAGCGGGAGATCTCCTCGTACTCGGGTAAGGTTCTCCCGATCACGCCGAAGATCTCCTCTGCGGCGGCGATGAGCAACCTCAACATCTCGATCTTAGACATGTGAGCGGCGGTTTGTGCGGCGGACTGGCGATACAAAACGGGAGAAGTTCGCTATCTGAAGAGTCGTGGCCAGTTGTTTACTCGTTACACTTCCGGGTTAAAGACTTTGCGCATGCTTAGTGAGCTTTTCAAAGGTACACATTGGATTATACGTGTGGTTATGATTATACGTGTAAATAAAATATACATTCATTCAATGTTAAACACAGCTTATACGCGGATATGTGAGTTCTAGTGCACGAAGGTCAAAAACTCCAGGCGGGGCATTACAGGAGCTTTGGCTCCCTCTGGTGGCAGTTCAGGAACTGCAAGAAGAACATTTGACTGGAGCTTTGGCTCCATCTGGTGGACATTCGGGAGTACTGCATCCACAAATTTTGAATTGAAAAAAAAATAAATAAATTAGAAATTTGAAAAAAACTTGATTTGAAAAAAAAGACGAAGAACACAAGACATGGCTGGAGCTGTGGCTCCATCTGGTGGCTATTCAGGAGAACTGCGTGCAAAACTGAAAAAAGCAGTCACAGAGACTGGAAGCAAGCATGGAAAAGAGACAAGATTCATTGGGATAACTGCATGAAACGATGGAAAGAGGAGGGATGGTGGAAGGCGGCTAGTCCCCTGCTTCCATCAGCCAACAACCTCCGATTCTTTGGACCGATAGGTTTAGGATAGGGACCTAAACATCGAGTTACAGCCATTGAATGAGTAGTTCCAAAACAAAGAATTCACACCAAGCAGGTGTGAAAAGGGGGATTTGTAAATAAAATATACATTCATTCAATGTTAAACACAGCTTATACGCGGATATGTGAGTTCTAGTGCACGAAGGTCAAAAACTCCAGGCGGGGCACTCTAGCGCTCGCCTGAACAAAGTGGAAAATACTAGAACTCTGAAGGATAGCTTTTGCCTTCAGATAATCATTAATATTATTGTTATTATTGTTTTATTCATATTTCATGTCCTGCACTTTAAATTCTAGTTGCAATACTCTTTCAGTATCTGATAGTCAGTGTGAATTTCTATGTTCTCAAATACTTGTAAAAAAACTAAATAACACAAACATTTTTTTACATTTATTTAAACAGTTTGTAAGATCCATTTTGTGTTTTTTGTTTTTGTACAACCTCCCACCACATGAGGGCGTTGTGCCGGTGTAAATCAAAGCACAGGTAATATAATCAGTGGGGTCATTGGACACAGGTTGTTGCTAATAGGCAGAAGCAAAGTTTTTGACCGTGCACATTTAACGAATGTAAATGTTATGATTTATTGGTTTATGGAGAAAATGAATAACTGAATATAAAGTAGTGGAACTCTGATTATGTGAGAAATAAAATGCCTATATTGGAAACTGGACTTCGTTATTTATGGCACGCGTCAGAACAAACATTTCAGCAACTGTAGTGACTTTTTTTATTGGGAAGCAACGGTCACTAGAGTGTACAAAATACAAACCAGTTTTATTTGTTTCTTACAATGAAAAGTAGATTAAAGGTTACAAAAATGGATTACTGAAAAAGACAATAAAATAAGACATAAATGTCAAAAGCTAATTTTACCTCAAGATCAATGTACTCTTACAATATTTACATGATCCTTGTTCTTCTTGTCCAGCACCCCTGAGTGAAACATCAGCCCAGATATTTCTTTAAATGGTGAACATTTTTCACAACAGTCCAAGGTTGCTTCATTTACATATCTTAGACAATTCTGATCTCCAGAGTGTATAAGCTTATACATTAATCAAGTAATGAAATTATCACTTTAAAATGATCATTAAATGAACACTGTGCTATAATGTGTTTGTCACTTTAATGCTGCAGGTACTCAATTAAAGTACAAGTACCTCAGAAATATCAAGTACAATACTTAAGTTAATGTACTTAGTTACATTCTACCACCGCTAAAAGAAGATCATAAAATAGTTTACAAGAGCACAAAGTTCTTCATAGAACTAGCCTCTTGTTTTGGTCTCAAAACACACCAGATTGATGAAACAATGAACAACATGTTCTTCCAGGTGAGCGTGCCCCGGACCACTCTGGAAAATAAAAACTCAATTAGTCTACTGGATCAAACTAAAGACAGTACTCAGCTCCCTGCCAACGTGAGGAGGCGTCACCTTAAACAAAGCGTGGATCTCTCAGAGCGATCAAGGTTTATCGTGTCACTAATCATAAGCGGGGGCTGATTGTGTGTGAGGACAGGGTTTTGAGGCAAACAATTCTAAATCTGAATGTGGAATCAATAAGTAATGCTCTCAAATTAAAACATGCTTTTGAATAAAGCACCATAGTTCTTCCCCTGAGTTATGTGCCATGTGGTGTGTCAGATTTACCTTTTCGATACAAACAGAACCACTACAGCCGGTTGTCTCTTGTATGAGCTTTCATGTGTAACTTCAGAGCTGACTTGCGCTGAAATCTATTGTCACATTCTGAGCAGCTGAAAGGTTTCTCTCCTGTGTGACATCTCATGTGTGTCTTCAGACCTCGACTGTCAGTGAAACCTCTATCACATTCTGAGCAGCTGTAAGGTTTATCTCCTGTGTGGAGTCTCACGTGTCTCTGTAAAGTTTCCCTCCGTCCAAAAGACTTCTCACAGAGGGAGCAGCTGAAAAGTTTTTCCCCTGTGTGACACCTCATGTGTCTCTGTAAATGTCCACTACGTGAAAAAGATTTATTACATTCTGAGGAGCTGCAAGGTTTCTCTCCTGTGTGAGTTACCATGTGTCTCTTTATAGTTTGTCTCCGTCCAAAAGATTTCTGACAGACTGAGCAGCTGAAAGGTTTCTTTCCTGTGTGAATCATCATGTGTTTCTTCAGACTTCTATTTTCAGTGTAACTTTTACTACATTCTGAGCAGCTGAAAGGTTTCTTTCCTGTGTGAATCATCATGTGTTTCTTCAGACTTCTATTTTCAGTGTAACTTTTACTACATTCTGAGCAGCTGAACGGTTTCTTTCCTGTGTGAATCATCATGTGTTTCTTCAGATTTTGACTCTTGCCAAATGTTTTCTCACACTCAGAGCAGCGAAATAGTTTCTCACCAGCACTACATCTTGAATCACTGACAGGAACTTCATCATTATTCACAGAGTTTAAAGCCGACTGAGGTTCTCTGGTCTCCTTCCAATCACAACTGTCATCAGTGTCAGAAGAGTCTGCAGTCTTCTCATTAGTATCTGGTTCTGGATGTCTATCTGGATCTGAGTTCCTGTCTGGTTCTGGTCCTCCACAGTCCTCTCCATCGGTTTCTGTTTCCATCTGTTCAGTTTGTCTTTGATGAAGCTGTGAGGACTGAGCTTCCTCTTCATCATCTTCACTCTTCACAGGAGTGAACGAGAACTTGATATCAGCCTCCTCCAGACCTTGAAGCTGCTCTCCCTCCTGACTGGTCCAGAGTTCCTCCAGGTCCTCTTTAATGTGTGGGGGCTCTGGGTCCTCCTGGTCCTCTTTAATATGTGGGGGCTCTGGGTCCTCCTGGTCCAGACTGGAACTCCACTCCTGCTGCTCTTCTTTAACCACCAACAGCTGCTGGACGTCTGTGGAAAATAATGAATTACATACACACCTTAGAAAACTGTAATTTCATGTTAACAACTAATCCATTGATTTCACTACTTTACTGTAATGTGGGGAGACATGTTGCACATTTCGTAGAACATATTCAGACTTCATTTAAACTAAAAACTGACATGTGTTTTACCTGGCTGTGAGACAAGGCCAAGGTGGAACAACTGATGGGTGAGGTTCACCCCCGCCTGTCAGGGCAGTTGAATCCTGCCCAACCTACCCATTTGAAAGCAGCCAGAAAAAACTAACAGAATCGTAGCGCTGGTTAAAGGTAGGCAGCTGTTTGTTTGTAGCTCTATAGCTTTATAAGCTTTATAAGCCAGGCTACATAAAGTATATTCATGCACAATGATCTAGTAAATAATTCAAATAATGTTGGTGTGTGTGCGTGTGTGTTTGAGAGTGATAGTGACTGTCTGTACATTTGTTGAAAGCCAGCAGTGGTTCTTATTATTCGAAATATAATAAAATATGATTATTTTAGAGCCTTCAACATCAGCAGTGGGATGTGGCCTCCATGGGTCCCAAACTCCTCCCCGCCTCCCACTGTATACTTTATATTATATTATATGATATTATAACATGATGTTGACATTAGTTATGATGAAGAGTAAACAAAACATGGTCATGCTTTTTCTGATATTCATACAGCCTCCCAACCTGCAGAGACCAGACCTTCATCATCCATCTCCTCGTCTGCTGGACCCACGACATCCACCGGTAGTGTACTTCATGTTAACTTTCTTTGTATGCCAACCCATGAAAATCGGATAGTTTTCTTCAGTTAAAAGTTCAAATAATCTGTTTATAGGTCACACTCCTGAAGAGATCGAGAAGACAGTTTGGGAGTTCAGCCGGTTCAGGAAACCTGACCCTCCTGACAGCTCGGAGGGATTGGTGTCGTGGGTCCAGTGCGACAGCTGCCACTCATGGTATCACACCATGTGTGTGGGCTGAGACAAGGAAATGATGAGGATGATTATATTAAATGTTGTTTGTGTCCTGATTTTTAATTTCATTTTTAATTTTTTTTTTGTCCCGTTTATATATAAATAAATGTTTGCATCATCTTTTCAATCCTACGTCATCTTTCATTTGCTTCAACAATGTAGCTTTTCAATAATGAATATTTGTGTTTTAAGTTTTAATCTAAGTCTTACTCTCCAATGTGTTATGATCGTAATTGTTATATTAAATATACTTCTACATAATTGTTAAATTCATGCATCAGCTGGTGTTTTGCAAGTGATTGACATGAGAAGAGTTTAACAAAACATCCAGCAGGTGGTGGTATACACTCAATTGGAAATGAAGGAGCTTCGATTGCATAATTTGGAGTTGTTGAAGCGTAATATCTTATTGTGAAGGACAGAACTACGGTCCCGGATGTGTTGACAGCATTGATGGTAATTTTGTCAACTCTGAAACAAGTTAATATCCCCAAAAAACAAACAGGACCCAGTGTTTACAACGAGGATAGAAGTTGGTCCGAATATATGTGGATTTTATTGGAATGTTCGCTAAAAACTGTCCGGACCAGGAAACAATTCCGTTAACTCTCTTATGTGACATGAACATATTTTAGATTTCAACACGCTGCACGTTCTCATCTCATCTACTTTGTGTGTTAAAGATGCTGAGTGTTTAATGAACCAACCTGCTCTGTGTAACCGGAGCTGAGGGATGAAATCACCATCCAGTAGTTTCCTTTGTTGCTCGTTCTCCTCTTTTGAACGAGAAAGTTCCTCCTCGTACTCTGCTATTGTTCTTTCAAACACACCAAATATCTCTTCAGCAGCCGCAGGTAGTCGCTGGTTGACTAAACATCTCAGCATTTGGACTTTAGACATTTTCACACAAACACACAAACTTGTTCTCTACGCAAACTCTGACTAGCGCTGTGTTGATCGCTTCCGTCCCCGTCGGTGTGTTTCCAGCTAGCATGCTAAGCTAACTTCAATAGCTTTGTAGGCTACCGGGAGATGAGTCAGAGGAAAAATATCCAGAAAAAAAGGTGAACAGCTAAAAGTCCATTCAGACATGTTTATCCAGACACACAGAGACTCTGATGGATCAGTACTGATGGAGCTAGCTCAGACTTTATCAACACAACAAAGAGACGCTGCTGTTTCTAACAACGTTAGGCGCCATGTTGTTCTCAGAAGAACATCCGGGTTCGCTGACACGTTGTATGTTACCTTCAAAATAAAAGCACTTAAAAAAATACAAAATCGTAAATTATTATTTTAATCTTCAATTACCTTCCATCTTTTCCATATGTAACAGTTGTGGGTAGGGCACGGAAAGAGACTACTCAAGTGATTGTTTAACATTTATTTGTTTCTGTAGAACACAAAATATCACCAATTATTTGCCTTCTGATCATTTTCTGCAGCTCTACTCCCTCAGCAATGTAAAACAGAACTGTGTGATTTCATTCCTTTTATTCAAATACCCACACAAACAACTTGATTTGCATTGAAGTATGTACTTGGTTCAGGATGCATATTATTAGTCAAGGGCTACAAAATAACCAAGGAAAACATCTAACCTAAATCATAACACATTTTGTCAAAACTAGTGATGGCGAGATGAAGCCTCATGAGGCCTCGCAACACTTCAGCCAATTGGTTCGAGAAAGGGTTCATTACTCGATGCTTCATGTGCACACGATACCACCTACTGGCCAAGTGTATAATCACAGGCAGCTGTATCTGAACCACATAATGTGATGCATTGAATTGTTGTCTGTTATGGCTGTTGGGAATGACTGAATTACAAAAATGTATGACCAAATAATTTCTGTACATAAATGATCACATATGTGCATAATAAAATATTTTTATATATTTTTTGAATGTATTCTGTGTGTGAATTTTCCCAAAATGGGAGTATCATATGATATGGCAGGTTGTGTAATGATGTTATTATGTCACTTTAGGAAAATGGCATGGGCTTAAGCAGGCAGAGGACAGTGAAAGTGCTTGTGGAACTAGGAAGAGGGGACTGAATATGCTTGTGGAACTTGGACAGTGATGTACAGGACAGGGGACATTTGATTCATTTTTATTCAGAAATAACAGTTTCTCAACAGTGTTTGGTTTTAAACGATTCCTTTTTTTTGACACGACCTCTCCGGCCTTTGAAAACACCCTTTCACAGGCTACAGAAGATGCTGGCGTGCACAAAAACGCAAACACATATGCCCTGAATCCAACATCATCCACAAGACTGAAGGGCTGTGTGTCCGTCACTATCATGGAGACGAGGGCTTCATCCAGCTCTTGTTTTCTGGTGGCTGGTTAAAAGAGAATAAATACAGTGTCTGTTACCTGTCTTAATTTGCACAATACACAAAAGTGAACAGGGAAAAATTGTGATAGTGCATTTGTAATATTGTAATGACTTACAATGGCTGGCTGAAGCTCCAGTTTCCTCCTTATTCTCATGCAAGGCACGGTAATGCCTTAGCATGGATGAGGTGTTGTTATTGTACCCCAGCTCCTTGGAGCACAATAAACACCTCACTTTTGAATAAAAGAAGAAACTGTGAAAAATACAGTTCTTGATAAGCAAACCTAATGTGTCTGAAATAGAGTTAGATTTAGCTTACCTTATTAGGAGTTATCAAATCAAAGTGTTCCCACACAGGGGAAATCCTCCTCTTCCTAGCTGGCTCCATCACCTATCCTTCTCTCCTCACTCTCCTAACTCTCCAAACTATATAAACGCTATCCAAACTATCTCTCTCTCTCCAAACTATCCAAACTCTCAACTGACCGCAACTCTCCACCAACAACCCACATTTTGAATGGAGCCTGAGTGGTTTATATTGCTGTCGAACCTCCCGGCAAACTCTGAACCACTTCCCGAAGCAGTCACGTGGTACAGCCGGGCAGCGAGGCTTCGGACGTCATCATTTTTGGCTCCTCCCCTACATGAAGCACGCCTCGATACGCGCTTCAAGGAAACGCCCCCTCCATTACTCGACACACGCTTCGAAGCGTCGGCACATCTCGTAACATCACTAGTCAAAACCATAAAAAACAATATACAAGAAGAAAAACAGGGAGACTAAAGAAAAAAGTGTGAGAAATGATGACAATAGACAACGGAAATTAGAATATTTAACAAATGAAAACATACTTGCAGAAAAGAATGTATAAAACATTAATTGCTTTCTGGTATTTTTCTGCAATTCTGCCTCTAAACATGCAAAATATCAGAATTTACAAAAGGAGATGTTTATGTGTGTGTATGTGTGGGTCAGTTTGAAAAGAAGACGAAGAAAGCACTCAAAACGAGGCCGATAAACTTAAAAACAATACAAACAAGTTTAAAAACACACTATGACCTATCTCTGCCCAGACAATAGCCTCTTACTTGAGATCACTTCGTTGTGGTTGGTGAGATTCTTTGGATTTGTTCGGCGGAACTTTCCCTGTTTAGGACTGTGACCACACTTTGTCAGCCAAGTGAGAAGCAGTCAGGATGAGTTGGTACCGCCGAGTCTGAGGCTATGGTTCTCTGACATAAATCAGTGGATAGTTTCCTCCAACTTGGAAGTGAGTCACTGCCCCAAGCGAGGGAGTACAAGTATTTTAGGGTCTTGTTTACAAGTAAGGGAGTGGGGTTCATGTCAACTTTATCAAAACCAGAACTAAAGGGGGTTCTCGGCTGTGTGACGTCTCATGTGTTTCTTCAGACTTCCATTTTCAGTGAAACATTTACCACATTCAGAGCAGCTGAAAGGTTTATTTCCTGTGTGACTGAGCATGTGTGTCTTCAGACTTGCATTTTGAGTGAAAGTTTGACTACATTCGGAGCAGCTGAAAGGTTTCTCTCCTGTGTGGAATTTCATGTGTTTCTTCAGATTTGCATTTAGAGTAGGGCTGGGCGATATGGCCTAAAAAAAAAATCTCCGATTTTTTTACAAAAAATCCGATTCACGATTTTAAATCGATTTTTTCCCCCAAAAGATTTTGCAGATGACAGAAGCTGTTGAAAACAATTTTTTATTTTATTTTGTGATGATTTTTCCTCGTAGGTTGATAAAAATAAAGTGCAAACAAAACCTGAACATTGTAGAAAGGTGCCTGTAGTATAGAAAAAGTATTTGGTCACTCTTTTGTTTCCCTGAATCATTTAAATATAAAATTAAATTAAACATAACATTAAATGGCATTAAATAGTAGCCTTCCATTGTAAACAACTGTCTGTGCAAATGTAACTTTTTACAGTAAGCTTTAACTGAATACACTGATACAAACACAACATGAAATAAAATGTATGTGACCCTTTAACGTTCACATTTTCAAAAGTGCAACATCTGATCTAACATCAACATAACATATTTTGCACAGTAAATAAGTGCATGTAAACAAAATCAAGTGCATTCACAACATAACCAACAGTATTAAACAGTAAACATTAAACAGTAGTGCATGTTTTTCCTAAATATTCTTTGCCAGGAAGACAAGCCTGTCTACTACCTCTGGCTTCAGGCATGCACGGTGGCATGTAACAATGCCCCCCCCCACACTGAAAAGCCTCTCAGAGGGGGCACTTGTAGCTGGCACAGAGAGGTATTTCTTTGCTAAAGTACTTAGCCGTGGAAAGTTCAGTTGGTGACGCTTCCACCAGTCAAGTGGATCGGTGTCTGGGTCAACCTCAGGGGTCAGGAGGTAAGTTGTCAGTTCAGTCTGTATTTTATCTGCCTCTGACTGGTTAGGAGATGGCACAGGCGCATTCAGTTTGAAGTAGGCAGCCAAAGTCATTTTTTTCTTTGGTGGACGCTGCTCTCCTTCGCACACCTGCTTAGCTGGACCAGGCTGCTGTGGTGTATTCTTGTCAGCAGGAGCAGGTAGAGACATGAGCTCATCGACAGCCCTTTTTTTGACTTGTTCCACCTTGTCTGGGTCGATATAGGCTGTACGGAACCTTGGGTCCATCAAGGAGGAGATGTCCAAAAGTTCCTCCTGTACAGCGTTGCTGTATTTGTCGTCGAGGTAGTGCATTATTTTTGTTTTTATTGTTGCTGTGAGCTCTGTGTCTTTTTCCACTGGCTGTAGGAGACTGGTTTTGAACAAATGGAGCACCGGTTTAATACATGAAACGCTCACGTATGACTCCCCTGAGAGTGCGTCTGTAAAATCTTGGAGGGGTTTGACGGCTTGATTAATGGATTCTAAGACTTGAAGATCTTGCCAAGTGGGCACAAGATGGCGACTTTTCTTGTCCGCACCCAAGACACGGACGATGGCTCTCTCCTGTTCCAGAAACCTCTCGATCATCTTCTGGCGGGAGCCCCATCTCGTCGGGGACTCTGTAACAAGCTGATGAGAGGGTAACCCCAGTTCAGTCTGTATTTCAGCCATTCCTTTTCTCTTCAGCCAGCTGTAAGAAAAGGCAGATACAGCCCTTTTGCAAACACCAACGGCTCGATCGACCCGTGGGTCCTTCACACCATTCTCTGTAAAAAAAATAAAAAAATAAATACACAAGCAAAACATTTTTGTGTAACATGACCTACAATCACAAACTTGTCTTTTTTATGTTTTTACATATCCGCATGCTACCCTAACCCTATTAATGTACACAAGAGCATGCACACAAGTAATTATAGTTTTGTATTTTTTCTGTTAGTTTTCATTTTTATTTAGTTTTTATGTTGTGTTTTATTACAGACACACACACACAGAGACAGACACTGACACACACACTGACAGGACCATGTACCATAATTATGATTAATCATGCACATTTGTGTAAATACTGGTATAATGCATCAATTACATCATGCAGCTGCTAATATCACTTGATTCTTACCTATAGCGCAGTTCAATCTGTGCCCAAAGCACTGAAGGCTGGGCCACCCATTTTCTCTCAGAGCTTTGAGCATGTTCGTGCCGCTGTCTGTCGTCATGCAGGTGAGTCTGTCCTCAGCCAGATTCCACGAGCTTAGAGAGTCTTTTAATCCCTGGGCAATTATTTCGCCTTTATGCTCATCAGGAAAGTAAACCGTTTGCAGGCAGACGCTTCGCAGAGTCCAGTTGTCATTGATGTAATGCACCGTTAAACTTAGATAAGGCTGCATCACTCTGCTGGACCACAGGTCAGTTGTTGCGGAGTAGAACGACATCCCCTCCAGCTCCGCAGAGATCCTTTCGCGTGTACTATTGTACAGCCGAGGCAAGGCAACGTCAGAAAAGTGTTTACGGCTTGGTAGCACGTACCTGGGGTCCAAAGCTTTGAGAAGGTGAATAAACCCCGGCTTTTCCACGGTGTATATGGGCACCATATCTTTTGCGATATACATCGCGACTGCATCCGTGATGGCTTTCCACCGGGCACTCTTCTTCTCATGCGGAGTACAGTTGGTGAATGTCTCCAAAATGCTGGGTTGTTGTTGTGAGGTGGTCGCGGCGGCGGCGGCGGCGCTTGTGCTCCCGTCCTGCTGCCTCCTCAGGGTGCAACATTTCTCCCACTCGGCGGCATGCCTCTGTTTGAGGTGCTGCATTAAATTTGTTGTGCTGCTTGATTTTGTGGCAACAGCTTTTAGACAGACCTTACATCGTGGTTCTGTTTGTTCTGTGTCAGATGACACGAACCCGAACCATTTCCAGACCACCGAAGACACATTCTTCCCTCTCTTAAAAACGAGAGGTTCACTGCTGGCCGCCATTGTTCTCGTTTGTAAACAATGCGCGCGCACTCTAGTACGGGAACCCCACGTGGGGGAGGGGTGGGGGCGATTTTCTCGATTTTCAATAAAACACATCGCCTTAAAGCACACATTCGAATTAATCGATTAAATCGATTTATCGCCCAGCCCTAATTTAGAGTGAACGTTTTACCACATTCAGAGCAGCTGAAAGGTTTCTCTCCTGTGTGACTTAGCATGTGTGTCTGTAAACGTCCCCGACGTGAAAAAGATTTGTTACAGACTGAGCAGCTGAAAGGTTTCTCTCCTGTGTGCGTTACCATGTGTGTCTGTAAATGTCCCCGACGTGAAAAAGATTTATTACAGACTGAGCAGCTGAAAGGTTTCTCTCCTGTGTGGAATCTCATGTGTGTCTTCAGACTTCCACTTAGAGAGAAACGTTTACTACATTCTGAGCAGCTGAAAGGTTTCTCTCCTGTGTGACATCTCATGTGTGTCTTCAGACCTCCATTTTGAGTGAAACCTTTACCACATTCAGAGCAGCTGAAAGGTTTCTCTCCTGTGTGACACCTCATGTGTCTCTGTAAATGTCCCCTACATGAAAAATATTTATTACATTCTGAGCAGCTGAAAGGTTTCTCTCCTGTGTGCATCGTCATGTGTTTCTTCAGACTTCCATTTTCAGTGTAACTTTTACTACATTCTGAGCAGCTGAACGGTTTCTTTCCTGTGTGAATCATCATGTGTTTCTTCAGATTTTGACTTTTGCCAAATGTTTTCTCACACTCAGAGCAGGTAAATAGTTTCTCACCAGCACTACATCTTGAATCACTGACAGAAACTTCATCATTATTCACAGAGTTTAAACCTGACTGAGGTTCTCTGGTCTCCTTCCAATTACCACTGTCATCAGTGTCAGAAGAGTCTCCAGTCTTCTCATTAGTATCTGGTTCTGGATGTCTATCTGGATCTGAGTTCCTCTCTGGTTCTGGTCCTCCACAGTCCTCTCCATCAACCTCTGTTTCCATCTGTTCAGTTTGTCTTTGATGAAGCTGTGAGGACTGAGCTTCCTCCTTATCGTCTTCACTCGTCACAGGAGTGAATGAGACCTTGATATCAGCCTCCTCCAGACCTTGAAGCTGCTCTCCCTCCTGACTGGTCCAGTGTTCCTCTTTAATGTGTGGGGGCTCTGGGTCCTCCTGTTCCTCTTTAATGTGTGGGGGCTCTGGGTCCTCCTGGTCCTCTTTAATGTGTGGGGGCTCTGGGTCCTCCTGGTCCTCTTTAATGTGTGGGGGCTCTGGGTCCTCCTGGTCCTCTTTAATGTGTGGGGGCTCTGGGTCCTCCTGGTCCTCTTTAATGTGTGGGGGCTCTGGGTCCTCCTGGTCCAGACTGGAGCTCCACTCCTGCTGCTCTTCTTTAACCACCAACAGCTGCTGGACGTCTGTAGAAAATAATGAATTACATACACACCTTAGAAAACTGTAATTTCATGTTAACAACTAATCCATTGATTTGTTGCACATTTTGTGTTGAGTTGTTCTTGTTTCTATAACATTAGAGTAGGAGCTAGTAACAGCCTGTGCCATTTTGTGGGGAATGGGGATATATGCTGTTCCGTAGTTTAGTTTGATGAATGGAAGGACAGGGGGGAGAGATGGAGTCTTCTTTTTTCCTGACCGCTATTGTCGATATTATCACTATTATCATTGTTTGACGCTGTCGATTACCTTTGTACACCAATGAGAAAGTATTTTGAATGTTTTTGTCTCTCCCGGCTGTAAGACCTGTATGACTCCTCTTCAGCCTGAAGACGGTCATGACCTTTGCCCCTCGAGCATCTGATGGAGAGCCTCATGAAGAACCTGTGCATTAACTGCAGCATCATGACTCCCGCGGTGAGGTCTACTCGGCTGGCCGAGGTGGAACACCTGATGGGTGAGATTCACCCCCCCCCCCTGTCAGGGCAGTTGAATCCAGCCCAATCTACCCATTTCAAAGCAGCGCGAACAAACAAACAGAATCCTGGCGCTCGTTAAAGGTAGGCAGCTGTTTGTTTGTTGCTCTAAAACAAAACAGCAAACATAAGAAAATAAAAAGATTTTTAGTTTTTTGTAAGCCAGGCTACATAAAGTATATTCATATACAATGATCTGGTAAATGATGCAGATATGCGTCTGTGTGTTTGAGAGTGAGAGAGACTGTCTGTACATTTGTTGAAAGCCAGCAGTGGCTCTTATGATTAGAAATATGGGACGAGGAACTGCACGACGAAGATGATTATTTTAAATATTATTTGGGTCCTGAATTTTAATTAAATTTTTTGTTTCGTTTGTATTTAAATAAATGTTTGCATCATCTTTTCATCATAAGTCATTTGTGTTTTGCTTTAACAATGTAGCTTTTCAATCATCTTTAGTTGTAATAGAACCGTTACTCTGCACTAGGGCTGCAACAACGAATCGATTAAATCGATGATTAAAATAGTTTTCATTATCGAATTTCATAATCGATTCGTTGTGTCGCGCAATTATTACGCCACTCAATAAGTCGCGGAGATGTTTGAGTATAAAAATAAAAAAAAGAGCGGAGGTAGAGGAAAGACCCGAAACGTTGTTCTGAAACACATGGTAGAGGCAGACAAATCAGTACGAGAAGTTCATTTCTAAACAGTTAAACGTTTGTTTTTGCACTTTCTAATTTATTTTTTTTATCACTCTAGATCAGGGGTGTCAAACTCATTTCCACTCTGGGCCCTCAAAGGGCCGGTTGTAACTGTAAGACTGTATAACTAACTCCTCCCTAACATATTGTTAAATAACTCTCTCTGCATTTGATTATTGTTCATTCAAGTGTAAAAATATTGTACATGTAGTTATATAAATGAATAATGATATTTAAACACATTTCTGTTATTATAACATAAATCATTTTAATTTAGGGTTAAGAAACCCACATTACTCTATCAAAGATCAAACTATTAAAGAAAATAACAAAGACAAATATCAAACACAAGTTATTACAATAACTTTGTTCAAAGCTGTTTGTGTCACCTCTCTGCATCACTAATGTTCCTCCCTGTCGTCGTCCTGTGCATGCAGCAACATCCAAGAGCTGCTCACTGAGAGTCAGGTCTGATGAACATGGATAGATGATGTATCCGTGTTGTCTGTGCTTTCATCAACAGATAATTAAAAACACAAGTACCTGCTCGTCTCTTAGCTAGCTGTGTTGTTAGATTGCTGCTAGTTCATGAACTCGGTCTGCGATGGTGTTTCTTCACAAACTGACATTTGTAAAAGTCTGTATCTGGTCGGAGCACTGCTCACATACCTTCAGCATGCACTGGGCTGTAGCTGTGTAAATATATTCTGCTGTGATTGCAGTCTGCCTTTTAATTCTTGGACAATTTGATGTTTTTCTTGGAGGCTAAATTTAGCTCCGTGTTTGGTGTCAAAATGCCGACGTGAATTGTATCCTTCATCACCGACACGCCTCATAACACAGAAGACAGACCCGTTTTTCTCCTTGAAGCACAAACATGTATTCACTTTCCCATCTTTCATTATATTTTCTTCCCTCTGCATCAATTGTTCTCTTCGTGGACATTTTGGGATTATTTGTCGATCTTTTTCAATCGTTGGAAAACCTCTTTTCGGGCTGTTGCCTCTCCTGTCCACCTGTTGTGATAGTTTTAATGTCGGTACACAGACAACATGCTGTCTCATAATTTCAACTTTATATCTCATAATTTCGACCATGGGGATACTTTTATTTTCAAGTCTAACTTTTAATTATTTTTCCTAAAAAAATAAAATTCTTTTTTGTTTTGTTTTGTTTTTGCTGGCGGATTCGCGGGCCACATAAAATGACGTGGCGGGCCGCATTCGGCCGGCCGCGCCATTTTATGTGGCCCGCGACTTTTGACTTTGACACCTGTGCTCTAGAGCAGTGATTCTTAACCATAGGGCCGCGGCCCATGATTGGGCCGCGAGCGCCACCTAGAGGGCCGCGAAAAACGTTCAGTTTTGCACCTGTGGGCCGCGGGACTGCATAGGTTATCAATTGAAGACACCAGAGATATCACTGTTATCCATGAGACACTCAGTTACGATACAGCTTCCCACCACCTGGTGGTGGTAATGCGTCAGTCAGTTGTTTAACAAGCTGCAATAAGCAGAAGAAGACACTCAGCTAGCCGCTAGCCTGTAGCGAAAGTTATGGATAAGTTATTAAAAAGAAAAAATGAAGACGACAGTAGTGCCATACCCCCCAAAAGTCTAAATGTGTGCGCAAGTACAACCCTGACTTTCTTAAGTTTCTTAAGCTTTGTGAACGGAGGCAACGAGGCAGAGCCGAGGGCTCAGTGTGTGGAATGTGGGCTAATGCTATCAAACGAAGCACTGGAGCCTTCAAAAATAAAGCGACACGTAGCGACGAAACATCCAACGCTCGTGGGAAAGTCTGTTGGGCTTCTTGTTGTGTATGCAGGTTTACATACACATGATAATAAATGTCTTTGTGATCATCACATTGTATCATCTCATTTATTTAACAAGGGTTTTGCCTGTTCAACACCGGCGTCCTCCATCCCCTCCCCTTCCGTTCCTACGGCTTGTTTGCGCAAATACGTCACAAAACATGTCCGTGTTTGGTATCCCAGCATGCCCAAAATCCTCATCTTTGCAAAGAAATCATCGATTTTCTTTCATTTCTTATGGTTTCTCCACAAAAGGAGCCCACACACACACTGTCCAAAGTCGCCATAACCGCTGCAAGTCGTATCTTGCAGCATTTAGACGGAAAAAGACACATTACAGACCCGACAACGTGCTAGCGGATGTTACCATGGAGCTACTGCCTTCAGAAAACGCTAGTACTTATAGTACAAACCTTATCCTCCTCTTCCGTAAGCCGTCAACCAACGTTTGCGTAACTGAGCTATTCTCATTCTCGTTCGTGCGCTCGGTCGCAGCCATTAAGCACAGCAAGTCCGCTACTCACACACCATGTCTTCGACCATATATACATCGTTTTTGCAATTTGTAAAGGCTAAAAATAAAAGGAAAATAATATAACATCACAATATAAAGGGAGAAACACCTTTAGTGTGTCAGAATATCATGTGGTTACCATGTGTCCATTTGGGTCTCCAAATGTCCTTTTAGAGCTCCGCCTGGATCTCTTCATGGAACAAACTCTGTAGAATGGTCATACTTTGTCCAATCTTCTTCAAATTTGAGGCAGTTGTTCACTGATAGTGTAGTTGCAGCCCTATACTGTCCTTTACCTGTACAGATACAGCCACCGGCAGTTATTTATACTGAAAGATACTTTTTTATTTTATGCGGACAAAAATCTTAAATTTGTACTGACTCCAAAGGCCCACTGCTCTGTTTCTGTATGACCTACAGGTTGTCTGACACTTTTGATGCATATAGTCAGAGTGGGCCCCGGGACACTTTGTACTTGAAAAGTTGGGCCCCGAGGTCAAAAAGGTTAAGAACCCCTGCTCTAGAGTGTATGAATAAAAGTGTATTTATATAACAAACATTTGATATAGTGCATGTTTTTTTTACATTAGTAATTCATATTGCACATCATTTTACATTATTGTTGGTAATAAATTAATTTAAGCACCAAAAAATCTGAAGAGCCATTTGGGAGCCGAAAGAGCCGGCTCCTTTTAGACCATATCCACACTAGTCCAGTTTTGCTACGTTTACACTGAGCAGCCACACAACACCGGAGTTTTGGAGCACCCTAAACGGAGGAACCTGAAAACTCCGCCGAGGTTGGAGGTATTTGAAAACTCCGGGGTTTTGGTTGAGTGTAGACGTCGGATACGGATGTCTGTTAGAAAAAATTAGCCCACACCCGTGTTCGCTCCTGGATTGGTTATTACCAGCCATGACGTCTCCGTCCCTGATTCGTCACACTCACTATCACGTGACCCGTACCCGGAAGAAAAAAAACAGCCGGGCGACCAGCAGCGATTCATTTCAACATGGATAACGAATGGCAAGCCTTGCTTACTGTGTTGTCTGTACTAGCAGCTATTGTGGAGTTAAATGTGTCATTTTACAATGCTGCTATTGCCTACAGGCGGAGGCAAGCTATTCTTCGAGCGATGAGCGACAATTCCCGAGTCCAGAGACGCTATCAGCCGTACATGGAGCGCCGGTTTTGTACACGCTGTATTACCTGTTGCGTACTAGCAGCTGTTGTGCAGTAAAAAGTCTGCATTTATGTGGAGGAAGCAGCTGTTATTCTAGCGATTAGCGAGCTGCTTGACCATCGGCGATCAGCCCCCACGGAGCGGCTGTCTGAAGCTACAGTTAGCAATAAATGCTATTCAGAGCTACAGCTACAAACAGACAACACAGAGGAAACGAGTGATCGACGCTGATTCGTTTTACTTCTTCCGTTTGGTAGCCTTGAGAGACCTTATTCTGCAAGTGTTTCTTTATGGAGCATGAAAAGATGTACGAAGATATATTATATTCGCTAATGCTAATCGCGGTTAGCATTTCCCCATTGGCGGTAATGTTAAAATTATCTTAGAAGCTAGCGAGTCGGACCTGTTGCATGATGTTGTGCCCTAAAAGATGGAGCAAATGCCCTAAAGAATTGATAGAGGGCGAAGATGATGTCCCTGTTTTTTCTGCTGGGTGACCCAGCTTATCCCCTGATGCCGTATCTCATGAAGGAATACCCCAATGGCGGAGCTAACGTTACATTCATCAGCCCCCACGGCAACAACAGACAACAACACAGAGGAAGCGAGTGATCGACGTGTGTTGACCACATTTATGGACCATAATCGAGTAAACGTTTCCGTGTAAGTGTTGATTTTAGAGTAAAGTTGATGTGAGAGAGAGAGAGAGATATAGACAGACAGACAGACCCGCAGCGCTGTAACTACGTCTGAAAAATAAAACTTCTAAAACTTTCCACGAACTGTGTCTGTTTGAGTTTATAGAGGAAGATCTTAAGTATCAAATACAACCTTTCATTATTAAAGACTACTTCATTACTCTGTCATATTTTTTTTAACTAAGCAAGCAATCCACTTCCTGTTTACACCGTCACGCGCATGCCCAGTGTACGTTAATGGTCACATGCTGTCCGCCTTCGAAGGCTGCCGTGTAGATGCAGATCAACTTGAGAATAATGCTGAAACTCCCGTGTGGACGGAGATCGTTTCTATTTGACAACTCTGCATCCAACTAGACACGGACTAGTGTGGATATGGCCTTAGTGAGCCGAGCCAAAAGAGCCGGTTCTCTAAAAAGAGCCGTAATTCCCATCACTAGTTCACACCAAACGCCAGTCTCGCCCGGGACTATTTGTGTTCATGCTAGGCTATGCTAACATTGTAGCAGCTCCACATACAGCAGTGTCTATTCATTGTTTCCACACACACATGTGTACACATAGTTTGGTCCGGTCTCTATTGATATGAGGTATCGTAGAGCTCTGGGTGAACACAGACGGCTACAGTATTTATTTCCTGATTCAACAACATAAACATGTTGGAGTCCTTGATGAGGAGGAAGGATGTTCAACAGCAGGGTAAATCATGACAGAATCCTACTTTAGTTCCGTTTTGAAGTGAGGAACCTAACGTCCCTCCAGTAGCTCTTCTGGTGCTTACTCGTTATCCAGCTTGACAAGTTAGCGTTAGCTCGTTAATAACAGTAGTAAAGCAGGTGGTATAGTTTGCAAGACTAAAGATGTTTTTATTCACTCGCATTTTTTGGCCCATTCATTTTTCAATCTGTTGTCATGTATATATATATTCTGTGCTTTGTCCCATATCAGTTATTGTTGACAAATATATTTGTGTGCTGTACTTTTTAATTTTAAAGTTATTTTATGGCGTTTCGTCATTAAGATGCGTTTAAATGTGGTGTATAAATGAGGTTCAAGTTCAAGTTCTGACGTTCAAACAAATCCTGTTACGTTTTCTGATTTGTAATTTTCTTTATTTTTTATAAATGATTTATTGTTCTGACAGCTCAGGTCCCTTTAAACAAAAGGGACAAACATTATTAACATTAATTAGCTTGTTGACAAAAACGAGTGGCCATACCATTATAATTCGGCCTTTTTTTAATAAACTAATTACAACTACCAATAGTCATGCCTTCAATGACCTTAATGTATTGTCACATAATGTCAAATAACGACAAATAAAGGCTAAACTACGGCGGAATCCGCTCCGAAAGAGTGGCAGCTGCCACAAGATGGTAGTGGCAGCTGCCGGAAACAGTGAAAACTGTCGCGAAAAGTAGTGGCAGGTACCACAAAACGGTGGTAACTGTCGCAACAACTTGTGGCATACTGTATATATATCTACATACTGCGTATATATCCAAGTCAATAGGTTATATGGATTGCTATCACTCTAAACAGTACAATGCATATCCATCCATATTTACAATTTGCATTCCTTTAGTCTGCAGCGTGAAAGTGTTTATCGTTGCCATGGCCAACAGGTATCAACTGAAGTTAGCCCGCAATTAGCTTGTTGACAAAAACGAGTGGCCATACCATTATAATTCGGCCTTTTTTTAAGAAACTAATTACAACTACCAACAGTCATGCCTTCAATTACCTTAATGTTTGGTCACATAATGTCAAATAACGACAAATAAAGGCTAAACTACGGCGGAATCCGCTCCGAAATGCTGGCAGCTGCCACAAGATGCTAGTGGCAGCTGCCACATACAGTGGCAATCACTTCCTGTTGCAAGCCCAGCTGCCACGGAAAGTCGTGGCAGCTGAGCTTGCAACAGGAAGTGCCTGTACTAGCTGCCGCTGCCACGATTTGAGCCAGCTCCTACTGGAAAAACCAGCAGCAGCCAGTGTTTACAACGAGGATAGAAGTCCCCACGGATTAGGCCAATAGAGTGGTCTCGTGTGACGTCACAGTTTAGCTGTCGGCCATGTTGGAGTACACACAAAGCCACTGGCATGCACGGCTGAGTCGCATAACCTATCGATCATGGTGAACTTTTGTGCTGTCGTTGGTTGTGGCAGCAGAGCTGATAGACAAGAAATCATTCTTTCGTTTGCCAGCGGTCATTACACATCAAGGAAATGACACGAAGGAGCTATCCAAGCGACGTCGCGAGAAATGGCTGTCACGCATCTCTCAAGATATAAAGGAATGGAATTTGGCGTACACTAGAGTATGTGCGGATCACTTTATAAGTAGTCAGTGATTTTATTTACTAATTCGTTTGTGAACAGTATTTAATAAAGGAAATATAAATTAAACTTGGACATGAGAAGGTTACCGAAGCTTCATCGGCCCGTGACAGCAGTCGGTACCAGAGACGTGTCGAGCGTGTACAACAGGCGAAACACATAGATGCAGCCTCAGCATTGCTTGATATGAGTTTAACGTCAGATCATATATATATGCGTGTGTGTGTGTGTGGTGAAGTTAGGGGTTGGTTGAAAGTTAATTCCTACACACACGCACACAATGACATGCATGTATAATGTAAACAAACACACGTGTCTGTTTGCACTGAGTAAACATTGAATATTGCTAAATATCTGACCAGATCTGTATATATTTACCCTCCCAATGACCAGATGAGAATTCTCGACGACCGTTGCTTTGACGTCTCGGACCCATCCACTGACAAACTGATTATAAGCGTCGAGCCCTTTGTAGCACTCCAACTCGTCTTTTGTGTAAGGACTGGGGGTGTTCACGAGATACGTGTAACGTAACGATGGCCTGCCTCGGTCGGCGCTAGCTGCTCTTGGCCTGTCTCGAACGATTCCGTCGTGACGCCCTTTCCGGTCATTACGCTGTCATTTTCTTCGGCGATCGCCAACCAAACGTAAATAATATTAATTCATACATATCAAATAATCTATGTGTCAAATTTCATGAATATATATGGACGTTTATATGTCTAAATACTATAGGAAAGTGACTTTGATGAGAGAAAGCAGAAAGAACGCTCGGGCGACGCTTAAACAGCTCGAACGGAAATTAAGGAGCTTTTATTGCATCATTTGGAGTTGTTGAAGCGTGATATCTTATTGTGAAGGACAGAACTACGGTCCCGGATGTGTTGACAGCATTGATGGTCATTTTTGCGGAACAAGCGAATATCCCCGAAAAACCAGCAGCAGCCAGTGTTTACAACGTGTTTGTACGGATTAGGCCAAGAGCAGTGCACGGCTAATTCACCCGTGTTAGCATCGTTTTAACGACTCTGGTAAAGGCAAAGCTAACTGTAATAATTACAACAATATTTCGTTTGAAAGGTACGAAGTTTAACTTCAGTTTAACACCGTTAAATCAACTGAAAACATTACACGATCATTTTTATCAACATTGTAAGTGAATTGTATGGAAACATTAGCTAAAAACTGTCCGGTTTGGGGTACAACTCCGTTACTTTGTGTGTTAAAGATGCTGAGTGTTTAATGAACCAACCTGCTCTGTGTAACCGGAGCTGAGGGATGAAAACAGCGTCCAGTAGTTTCCTTTGTCGCTCGTTCTCCTCTTTTGAACGAGAAAGTTCCTCCTCGTACTCTGCTATTGTTCTTTCAAACACACCAAATATCTCTTCAGCAGCCGCAGTTAGTCGCTGGTTGACGAAACATCTCAGCATTTGGACTTTAGACATTTTCACACAACCACACAAACTCCGTCAGAAACACCGTTTACTCTCATTAAACTCTGACTAGTGCTGTGTTGATAACTCCTGTCCCCGTCGGTCTGTTTCCAGCTAGCATGCTAAGCTAACTTCAATAGCTTTGTCGGCTACCGGGAGATGAGCCGGAGGAAAAACATCCAGAAAAAAGGTGAACAGCTAAAAGTCCATTCAGACATGTTTATCCAGACATACAGAGACTCTGATGGAGCTAACTGAGACTTTATCAACACAACAAAGCGACGCTGCTGTTTCTAACAACGTCAGGCGCCATGTTGTTCTCAGAAGAACATCCGGGTTAGTTGGTAACCTACAAAATAAAAGCCCTTACACGTATAGAAGTTATTTCCATCTAACCCTCTATGCCTGGGGTATTCAGTTAAAATTCAACGAGGTCCATTTCGAGAGAATTTCCTCAGTCAAAGGTCCGGAACATAACAGTAATGTATAACTTGTGCTATGATTTAGTCTCATATATATATTGAAGTCGTCTAACAGTTGTATTAACATCTGTATGAAGTCAAAGACTGATTGTCAAATCAACTGAAGAAAGTTTAATAATATCTCAACAATATTTATTGTCAGTTTTCAAATTGAACTCGAGGAATTATAAATAATACATACTCTAATAATAAATCAATGTTCTTCATTTAAGATTAAATTACATTGCAGAAAGCTTTGACATTTTTCATCTTAAAATAAAGTACTTAATTTAGGAAAAATTACTAGAACTGAATTGCCCTGAAGCTTTAAATTCAGTTAATTTGGGTGTCAGTGATGTCAATATTATATTATATTTTATCTTCTCATAAGATACATTTGTGTGCATGGACTTTATCTGTGGTTATTAAAATACTTTTTTCAGCTCTATTCCTCTCTGTTAACATCATTGTTGGACAGTGAATTCATATGTTAGGATTCTGATCATATTGGGCTCTTAGATTGTTTAATATCTGTGACTTCATTTCAAATGTGAGAGGTTTGCTCAAAAGATTTGTCTCGTAGTGGTGCTTCACATTACCGCTTTTAATAATCGTCACAGTCTCTGAACACATGAGACATACTGGTTTTAAACTGAACACATGAGACATACTGGTTTTAAACTGAACACATGAGACATACTGGTTTTGAACTGAAGACATGAGACATACTGGTTTTAAACTGAACACATGAGACATACTGGTTTAAAACTGAACACATGAGACATACTGGTTTTAAACTGAACACATGAGACATACTGGTTTTGAGCTGTCACATTTCCGGCATTTGGCTTTTGGTATCTTCCATCTTCCATCTTTTCAGCCATTATCATCCAGCGGTCTGTGGAATCCAGGCGCACATCAGGGACTGGAATTGGAGCAGCGGATCCTTTAATCCTTTTCTCCTCATATTCACCAGCAACTGTGGAACTGGGACGACCTTTTCCTGAACTCCAGACTCTTTCCACTTCTGCATAGGCCTTCAGCGATGTATGATTTAAAGGTCCCTCCACAATCTCTTCGGTAGAGCAGCCAGGCGGTCACAATGGTTAAATCCAAGACGTGCAACACCAGCCGGTGGTACCATTTCTTTTTTTATTGTGCGGTACAATGCAATAAGGGAGTCCAGAACAACCTACACAACTACCCCTCACTGTCACCACTCAGTGAGTCTACAGCATCAAGATCAGTCCTCTGAGCTACTTTGAGGACGTGACAGCGGCTGTGTCAGAAGTCAGAAATAAACTACAGGATGTTCTGAGAGAGAAGTGGACAAACATCTCACCGATGGAGACTAAAGTGGATGTTTTACTGCCACAATCAGAGCCCAAGACCAGAGCTGGATTCTTAAAATATTCACGTGAAATCACTCTGGATCCAAACACAGCACACACACTGCTGTTATTATCTGATGGAAACAGAAAAGCAACAGTTATGAGTCAAGAACAGTCTTATTCGAGTCACCCAGACAGATTCACTGGATGTCAGCAGGTCCTGAGTTGAGAGAGTCTGACTGGATGTTGTTACTGGGAGGTGAAGTGGAGAGGAAGAGGAGTTGAGGTGGCAGTCGCTTACAAGAATATCAGCAGAAAAGGGGACTGGAGTGAAAGTGGATTTGGATTGAATGACAAATCTTGGGTATTAAGATGTGACAATAACAGTTATAAGTTTTGGTACAACAATGTCCGATCTCCCGTCACAGGTCCTCTTTCCTCCAGATTAGGAGTGTACCTGGATCACAGAGCAGGTATTCTGTCCTTCTACAGCAGCGGTTCCCAAACTTTTTAGGCCGCGCACCCCCTTCTACATCCCGACTGGGTTCGCGCACCCCCCCCCCCCTTAATAAAAAAAAAAAAAAGAAGCAACAGAGCCTTTTAAGCCTTCATAGCCGCATAAGAATCGGACCAATGAGTGAACAGTTTGCTCGCGGGTGGCATTTGTTTACAAGATTTAGTCCGCTGTTAAATGTTGCAGTGTGAACACAAACCGAACAAAGGAGCAACTGCAACAAAGCAAACGAACTGAAGGTGTGAAAACGCCCTGAAACACTGCAACAAAGTTTCAATATCTTTCAGTGACACAAGGCGTCACTTTTAAAGAGCAATACGGATGCGAGCACACACGCACAGGCTCAGAGGCAGATTGTCACATTTAATTTACAATTAATGAGCGACTAATGAAGCCAGGATGTCTTCGGACAAAGCATCGATGCGGCGCGACACAGTGTTGTTGGACACCGGGATCATGTCCAACTTTTTTGCTTCTTTCTCCCCAATCATACATTCCACCATCTCTCTGGCAGCTGGCAAGCTCACGTCTTCGGCGATTGTGTGCGGTAGCCCCTTTCTCGCTATTCTGTAACCAGATATGAAGCCCGTAGTGCGTCATTTATAGACCAACACATGAATGAGACTCCAGTTGTTTTTGGCTGTTTTGTAACTCCTCCAATTTCGATATAAAGAATGTAAGGGGCTTTTGACTTGCACTGGCATGCTTGGTGTTCAGGTGGCGACGTAAATAAGAGCTTCAGACTGTTAGCCAGAACCTCACTGCACACCACGCACTGTGGCTTTGGGCAATCTGCGTTGCCAATCCAAGTGAAGCCCAGACACAGATACTTTTCATCATATTTCCTCTTTTTTTCCCAGTCTGATGCTCACTCTCGTTTCCTCTTTTTCACCTTGACTCCGCGATGGGCCGATGTGCTCCCGATTTGTCTGTGCTGCACCTCTTTTACGACTGATAGCTTCAGATGTCCCACCTGACAGTTTTTAAATTAAAATTACATTTTTTTTTAATATTTAATATTATTACACCATCAGACCGCCATTACACTTTTCCTCTCGCGCACCCCCTAGAGGCAGCTCGCGCACCCCCAGGGGTGCGCGCACCCCACTTTGGGAATCCCTGTTCTACAGCATCACTGAAACCATGACTCTCCTCCAGAGTCCAGACCACATTCAATCAGCCTCTCTATGCTGGACTTTTGCCTTTTAGTTCTAGAGGTACTGCCGAGTTGTGTAAACTGAAGTAGACAGAAGTCCTTTAAGCGTTAAACTCTTTGTTTACCTGAACTGATATTTCTCTGCATGAACATTTAAACTTCTGAGCTCTAAATGTTTGATGAATATTTGTATTGATGCTTTTATTTTGTTGTTTCTCTTCCACTGCATGAATCTTGAGAGAAAACACCAGGGCCCTGTTCCTCGTACGTGGTTTAGCTAAGTCGATCAAATGTCCTATTAGCCAGCCTAAATTAACGAGATGATTGATGTCAGGCTATGTCGGATTCTCCAAGGCTGATCCTCTCTCAAACAGTCTCGTTCATTTGAACCAGACGATCAGGATCAGGATAATTGCGCATGCCCGTCCTACGTCAAAAGGGGGAAGCGTCGACCACCGAAACCATGATTTTCTAACAGTACAATGTCAAATAAACTCAAAAAAAGAGCCTCTTTTTACTCCGCGGACGAGCAGGAGATGACCATGAACGGGATGGGGATAATGGTGGAGGCCTTGAAGCAGGCTGGTACGTGGCATGTCTCCAGGGAGGTGTTGAAGATGTCTGTAAACACCGGAGACAGCTGGTCAGCACAATGCTTCAGGGTGGAGGGGGAGACAGAGTCCGGGCCGGGTTCTGTTTTTTTAAAAGCCTGTTGACGTCTCTCTGTCATTCATAGAGTGGGGGGTTTTAGGTTTGTAATTGCTGATCTGTCTGAGACCTCTCCAGACAGAAGCAGAGTCACTTGCTGAGAGAGCTGGTGTTGCCCCTGGGATGAATAATACAATGCAATTTTCCCTTTGTACAAGTCGTTGTCCCCACTCCTAAATGCCTGATCCTTGTGCAGCCTTAGCTGTCTGAGTTCCGCTGTAAACCAGGGTTTGTCGTTGTTGTAACTCACCCTGGTGCTTGTTGGAACACAGCTGTCCTCACAGAAGCTGATGTATGATGTTACAGCCTGTGTACTCATCCAGACTGTTGCTTGCAGTCCTTAAAACAGCCCAGTCTTACAGTCCAAGCACACTCGAAGATCCTCCATAGCTTCACTGGTCCACTTCTTGAATTTCCTCAGCACAGGTTTACATAGCTTTAATTTCTGCCTGTAAGCAGGAATCTGATGCACCATGACGTGGTCAGAGTCCCAGTGCAGCACGGGGGACGGCGTGATTGTTGTGTAGCAGTGATTTAGAATGTTCTCTCTAGTTGAGCATTTAATGAACTGTCTGTATGTAGGGAGTTCATGAGTGATTGTTAAAGTCACCAAGGACAACAACTAAAGAGTCCGGGTTGGTCTGCTCCACACACTGTATCTGGTCGTCGAGTGTCCGCTGTACCTCCTGCACGTTGCCGGCGGCATGTAAACACCGACCAGTATGAATGAAGCGAACTCACGGGGGGAGTAAAAGGGTTTACAGGTTATGCACTTAAGAGGATTCATTACACGAAAATATAAACTATAGTCAGATTATATTTGGTCATATTTGTTTGTGAAGAAGTCGAGTTGAGTCCTGACGTTTGGTTACAAATATTTCCATGTTGTTCAATCAGAATTCAAGAATTCAGAGAAATGTTATAAAACTGGTAGCTCAAATCAATCAATCTGATTGGTTCATATCGCTCTGATTTAATGACCACATACCACCACTATGATGTCATTCCTTTGCACTTTCAGTATTAATCCACGTCTGAGCAACAAACGCCAGACGAATGTGACGCATGGTTGCTTAGAGACACATAACAGATACAAATGAACAAAGTTAGCTGGTAAAACCTGCAACCAAATAGACACATTTGAGATAAACTATGGAGTGGATTGAGCAGCAACAACAACATGCAGCGCTACGTAAAGAGGTTAAACATTGTTGACCAACATATGAAAGAAATCGGGAATTTAGCAGAAATGCTCTAACCACGTGCAGCAATCTGATCCAAACCTGAACATGATGAAGAAATATCTCCTCGCATCTAGAATAGGCTACGTTCCACATTAATTATGTGAATACTATTTGTAGAGTAGAAGCTCTTCTCTACCATCTTTCCCATGTAACCTGAATGCAGCATCTTATGATACTCACTGACTGGAGGTTCTACTTTAGTTTGGCCTCCTTTATTTCAACTAAAATCATCCATGTTTTACAGAAGTCTTTGGACTCATTCTAATGTTTCCACCTACAGAACAGTTAGAGATTTTATTTCAGAATCAGAATCAGAAACCGTCTATTGTCATCGTCTGTTCAACATACAAGGAATTTGACATGACGGGAGGTGCGTAACATTTAAAACGAGCAACAATGCAAAGTAGAACAAATTCAATTTACAGAAAATATAAGATAAAGTAAAATATAATAAAGTGAAATATAAGATAAAGTGAAATATAAAATAAAGTGAAGTCAAGTGCACAAGCGGTGTAGTGTGAAAGTGTCCAGTGTGATAGAAGGGATGTGCGAGTGACCGGAGGGAAATTGTCCTGGGGATGACAGAGTCAGTGGGGGTCCCGGGCTCTGTTAATGAGCCCGACTGCCGACGGGAAGAAACTGTTCATGTGTCGTGAGGTCTTGGTCCTGATGGACCTCAGCCTCCTACCAGATGGAAGGGGCACAAACAGTTTATGTCCAGGGTGGGAGGGGTCAGCTACAATCCTTCTTGCTCGCTTCAGGGTTCTTGAAGAGAACAAGTCCTCGAGGGACGGCAGATTGCAGCCAATCACCCTCTCAGCAGAGCGAATGATGCGCTGCAGTCTGCCCTTGACCGTGATGGAGGAGCAGAGGATGGACTCAATGATGGCTCTGTAGAGAACCATCATTGAGTCCATTTCAAGGTAATGTTTTAATCGACAACAAAAGAATCCACATATAAAACAAAAGTAAATAAAATAAAAGTATATCAATACTAGAGGTTCATCACTTTATATCAATGAACAACAAACTGCAGAATCCGCTGATCTGGTTCATTCTTGTCCTTCTGCATTACATCCATTTGCTGCTGAGCAGGTAGTCTACAGTGGCTTCTCTTGAACAGCCTGTTAACGTCCCTCTCCAGGATGGAGAGTCCTCGTTGTCAGGACTGTCCCTTTGTCTTTCACAAACACAGTAGGATTCATTCGGGTCATTGGACATGTGCAAGTCGTTAGTGGAGTGAGGAGCTTTAGGTTTGCAGCTGGTGATCAATCAGAGACCCTTTCAGACAGAAGCAGAGTCGTTCACTGAGAACTGCTGTTGGAGTTTCTCAGAGTACAGTCGTTTGGTTTGGCTCACCGGCTCGCTAAACCTGTACTTTGATTCTTTAAACCTGTCCTTGTCCTCCTGAATGATTCTTCGGTTTCACCTTAAATTAATGCCACAGAATGAATCAATACAACATCTACATGTGAAACAGGATTACAGTTGTTCATTTCAATATGATACACATAAAAAAACAAACATCAGAGCAGATAATCAGCTTCAGTCATCACTGTTAACATCTAACACACAAATACACAGAAAGATAAAAGGTGTGTGAACACACGTTTCTCCACATCGGTGGCGTTTCAGTGGAAACTATCGCATCCCAGTGGAAGTTCAGTAAATGTTTCTTCTGACTTTTCCTTAATTGTAGTCAGACAGGAATCAACAAGTAAGCTGCTCTGGTTATGACCCATGCTTCATATTTACATTTGTATTTACATTTGTGTGTATATATATATATATATATATATATAAATAAATAATGTGTTCTACTGCAGGTCTGATAAGCCCACTTTATCACAAAATGTAAACATATGATACATTAACAAAAAGAGATTGTTTTGAATAGAAAAAAATGCCACACCAAACAAGAAGATCAATATTAAACAATGTTGCAAAACTCCAGCTGGACTCTATTATAAATTAAACATGATGAAGTGCCATCTAGGATGCCCTTCAGTGGATAGAAAGTAATGAAGAGGCTTATATTATAGGACAAAGAGAAACTTACATTATGGGATTACATACGAGTATATCGATATCTGAAAGTACAACACTCTTAGAGGGATGCCGTCAGGATGAGTCAGTACCTCCGGGTCTGAGGCCATGTTTCTCTGCAGATGAGTCACTGCCCAAAGAGAGGGAGTTCAAATATCTCAGGGTCTTGTTGGCAGGTGAGGGAGTGGAATTAATGTCAAATTAATCAAAACCAGAACAACTAAAGGGGGTTCTCTCCTGTGTGACTTACCATGTGCACCGTCAGTTCTGCATTTAGCACAAAACTTGCATTACAAACTGAGCAGCTGAACGGTTTCTCTCTTGTGTGAGTTACCATGTGTCTCTGTAAATGTCCGCTACGTGAAAAAGATCTATTACAGACTGAGCAGCTGAAAAGATTCTCTCCTGTGTGGAATCTCATGTGTGTCTTCAGACTTCCATTTTCAGTGAAACGTTTACCACATTCTGAGCAGCTGAAAGGTTTCTCTCCTGTGTGACGTCTCATGTGTTTCTTCAGACTTCCACTTTCACTGAAACTTTTCCCACATTCTGAGCAGCTGAAAGGTTTCTCTCCTGTGTGACGTCGCATGTGTTTCTTCAGACTTCCACTTTCACTGAAACTTTTCCCACATTCTGAGCAGCTGAAAGGTTTCTCTCCTGTGTGAGTTAGCATGTGTCTCACTACATGTGCACTCACGGAATAAGATTTATTACAAACTGAGCAGCTGAAAGGTTTCTCTCCTGTGTGACGTCTCATGTGTGCCTTCAGAGTTCCATTTTCAGTGAAACTTTTACCACATTCTGAGCAGCTGAAAGGTTTCTCTCCTGTATGGAATTTCATGTGTTTCTTCATGCTTCCATTTTGAGTGAAACTTTCACCACATTCTGAGCAGCTGAAAGGTTTCTCTCCTGTGTGAGTTAGCATGTGTCTTTCTAAATGTCCACTCACTGAAAAAGATTTATTACAGACTGAGCAGCTGAAAAGTTTCTCTCCTGTGTGGAATCTCATGTGTGTCTTCAGATTTCCACTTTGAGTGAAACTTTTACCACATTCTGAGCAGCTGAAAGGTTTCTCTCCTGTGTGAGTTACCATGTGTCTCTCTAAATGTCCACTCACTGAAAAATACTTATTACAGACTGAGCAGCTGAAGGGTTTCTCTGTGTGGAATCTCATGTGTTTCTTCAGACCTCCACTTTCAGTGAAACCTTTATCACATTCTGAGCAGCTGAAAGGTTTCGCTCCAGTGTGAGTTACCATGTGTCTCTTTAAAGTTTCCCTCCGTCCAAAAGATTTCTTACAGACTGAGCAGCTGAACGGTTTCTTTCCTGTGTGAATCATCATGTGTTTCTTCAGATTTTGACTCTTGCCAAATGTTTTCTCACACTCAGAGCAGCGAAATAGTTTCTCACCAGCACTACATCTTGAATCACTGACAGGAACTTCATCATTATTCACAGAGTTTAAAGCCGACTGAGGTTTTCTGGTCCCCTTCCAATTACCACTGTCATCAGTGTCAGAAGAGTCTCCAGTCTTCACAGTAGTATCTGGTTCTGGATGTCTATCTGGATCTGAGTTCCTGCCTGGTTCTGGTCCTCCACAGTCCTCTCCATCAGCTTCTGTTTCCATCTGTTCGGTTTGTCTTTGATGAAGTTGTGAGGACTGAGCTTCCTCTTCATCGTCTTCACTCTTCACAGGAGTGAATGAGAACTTGGTGATATCAGCCTCCTCCAGACCTTGAAGCTGCTCGCCCTCCTGACTGGTCCAGTGTTCCTCCTGTTCCTCTTTAATGTGTGGGGGCTCTGGGTCCTCCTGTTCCTCTTTAATGTGTGGGGGCTCTGGGTCCTCCTGTTCCTCTTTAATGTGTGGGGGCTCTGGGTCCTCCTGCTCCTCTTTAATGTGTGGGGGTTCTGGGTCCTCCTGTTCCTCTTTAATGTGTGGGGGCTCTGGGTCCTTCTGTTCCTCTTTAATGTGTGGGGGCTCTGGGTCCTCCTGGTCCTCTTTAATATGTGGGGGCTCTGGGTCCTCCTGGTCCTCTTTAATGTGTGGGGGCTCTGGGTCCTCCTGGTCCAGACTGGAGCTCCACTCCTGCTGCTCTTCTTTAACCACCAACAGCTGCTGGACGTCTGTAGAAAATGATGAAATACATACACACCTTAGAAAACTGTAATTTCATGTTCACAACTAATCCATTGATTTCACTACTTTCCTATAATGTGGGGAGACATGTTGCACATTTTGTATAACATATTCAGACTTCATTCAAACTAAAACAAACTAAAAACTGACATGTGTTTTACCTGGCTGTGATACAAAGTTTCTCTTTGCGGGAGTTCTGGTTTCTATAACATTAGAGTAGGAGCCAGGAACAGCCTGTGCCATTGTGTACATCCTATGTGGTCACTTACGGTAATTGAGTAACATGGTGTTGGGGATATCAATGGGGATATATGCTGTTCCGTGGTTTAGTTTGATGAATAGAAGGACAGGGGGTGAGAGGAGTCTTCTTTTTTGCTGACCGCTAATATCGCTGTTATCACTGTTATCATTGTTGTTCGCTGTCTATTACCTTTGTACACCAATGAGAAAGTATTTTGAACGTTTTTGTCTCTCCCGGCTGTAAGACCTGTATGACTCCTCTTCAGCCTGAAGACGGTCATGACCTCGAGCATCTGATGGAGAGCCTCTTGGAGAACCCGTGCATTAACTGCGGCATCATGCCTCCCGGGGTAAGGTCTACTAGGCTGGCCGAGGTGGAACACCTCCTACCTGACAGGTCGATCCTCCAGGTGACATGGAGGGGTGCCGTGTCGGAACCACGCATGCTGACTACGGGGGTTCCACAAGGTTCAGTCCTAGGTCCCCTTCTCTTATCGCTCTACACAACATCTCTGGGTTCTGTTATTCGCTCGCATGACTTCTCTGACCATTCTTATGCCGATGATACCCAGCTGGTCTTGTCATTTCCCCCCGGTGACACCCAAGTGGAGGCACGCATCGCTGCATGCTTGGCTGACGACACACCACCTCAAGCTCAACCTGGACAAAACCGAGCTAAAGTTCCTCCAGGTAAAGGGTTGCCCGCACCGAGACCTGTCCATCACCATTGACGATACCGTGGTGACACCAACTCGGACTGCGAGGAACCTGGGTGTGACCCTGGATGACCAACTGTCATTCTCAGCAAACATTTCATCAGTTACACGCTCCTGCAGATTCCTGCTCTACAACATCAGGAGGATTTGCCCTTTCCTCACTGACGAGACGGCGCAGGTGCTCATCCAGGCTCTTGTCATCTCCCGCCTGGACTACTGCAACTTTCTACTTGCCGGAGCCCCGGCGTCGGCCATCAGACCTCTGCAGCTTGTCCAGAAAGCTGCAGCTCGCCTGGTGTTCAATCGCCCCAAGTTCTCCCACACAACTTCCCTTCTCCGTTTTCAACACTGGCTACCAGTAAGAGCTCGCATCCAGTTTAAGACTGTGGTACTAGTCTACGGGGCAGTAAAAGGAACAGCTCCTTCCTATCGCCAGGCCATGGTCAAGCCCTACACCCCCGCCTGACCACTTCGCTCTGCTGCTTTGGGGCGATTGGTTGCCCCGTCGCTCAGAGGTCCCTGCGCCCGATCGACCCGGTCACGGCTTTCTCCTGTCCTGGCCCCACAGTGGTGGAAGGAACTTCCCACTGAGGTCAGGATAGCAGTCGTTGCCCAACTTTCGGTGCAGGCTGAAAAGTCACCTCTTCGAGAAGTACTACCCCGAGCCTTCCACTTAGCACTTATGGAGTGGTCTCACCGACGTCACGATCTCCTTAGTTACGAGGTCGGTCGGCCATGTTGGAGTACATACAGATCCTACATGGCGGCGCGTAAACAAGGAAGTGCGGCGAAAATACAATACTTTGAATCACTGGATAGTGCATCAAAGGTTCGCTACCTGGCCAAATTGAAGGTTATTGGTCACTTGGATCCCTATACGATGAGTGCAGATCGTTTCAGTGCCGATCCTACTTATCTTCCATCGGTAAACTATGCCAACATCTACGCGTATCTCGTGAACACCCCCAGTCCTCACACAAAAGACGAGTTGGAGTGCTACAAAGGGCTCGACGCTTATAATCAGTTTGTCAGTGGATGGGTCCGAGACGTCAAAGCAACGGTCGTGGACAATTCTCATCTCGTCATTGGAAGAGTAAATATATACAGATCTGGTCCGATATTTAGCAATATTCAATGTTTACTCAGCGCAAACAGACACGTGTGTTTGTTTACATTGTACGTGCATGTCATTGTGTGCGTGTGTGTAGGAATTCACTTTCAACTAACTCCTAACTTCATCCCCCCCCCCACACATATATATATATATATATACATATATATATACATATATATATGATCCGACGTTAAACTCATATCAAGCAATGCTGAGGCTGCATCTCTGTGTTTCGCCTGTTGTACACGCTCGACACGTCTCTGGCACCGACTGCTGTCACGGGCCGATGAAGCTTCGGTAACCTTCTCATGTCCAAGTTTAATTTATATTTCCTTTATTAAATACTGTTCACAAACGAATTAGTAAATAAAATCACTGACCACTTATAAAGTGATCCGCACATACTCTAGTGTACGCCAAATTCCATTCCTTTATATCTCGAGAGATGCGTGACAGCCATTTCTCGCGACGTCGCTTGGATAGCTCCTTCGTGTCATTTCCTTGATGTGTAATGACCGCTGGCAAACGAAAGAATGATTTATTGTCTCTAACAGCTCTGCTGCCACAACCAAAGACAGCACAAAAGTTCACCACCGATAGGTTATGCGACTCAGCCGTGCATGCCAGTGGCTTTGTGTGTACTCCAACATGGCCGACAGCTAAACTGTGACGTCACACGAGACCACTCCATTGTATTCATACTAGTTTGTTGCACTTTTAGTACTCAGTTTGTTGCACTCAGCGTCGGAAATACACGAGGGCAAAGGGCAAAACTGCCCCTAAGAAATATCATTTTGCCCCTGATATCACTAGGAGAATGGCAAAAAATGCCCCCGAAAAAAAATGGAGCGCTTCTTAATCAGACCTGTGACTGCGGTCAAGTCAGCAGACACTTACATGTTAGTGCACCTATATCCTGAAATTCACGGTAAATGCATTTAAACGGCGCAGATCGGGAGCGAGCGAAGGACTTTGAAAGTTAACGGAAAGATTAACGTGAGACAACATCCGGTTTCTTAAGACGAACATCCGGTTTCCAGAATAAGATGCCAACAAAGTATACATATTGCATAATGGAAATTAGATTTAAATGAATTATATTCACATTTAGTATAAAACATGCTACCTGCTTCTCGTGAGTTAAAGGGAAAATACACCTAAATTGTGCGTAAAGTGTCTTTATTCTTTGATTTGAGGGTTGCCGGAAATGAATAATACCTGACTGACAGTCAATTAAGATATTTTACTAAGTAAAAACTGAACTGAATTTGTACCTTCAAATGGCACATTTTTTTAATTTTTAAGGTGCTATAAAAATGTTTTTCTCAAAAATTCCACACAATGACTAATGCATAAGTTCAGGACAGAAATGGGTAATATCACAATATTTGAGGTGCTACAAAAATATTTTTTCTCAATAATTCCATACAATGACTGATATATATGTAATCAAGGCATCGTTGACTTAATAATTGTTAATAGTTGTTTAAAACATTTAATAATAACAATAAATAACCACAAAGAAATAAGAATAAAATTGAATGTTTGTTTGATTTGTTTTTTTTTTGTTAAATAAATCTAAGAAAACACTTTGAATCTGTAGGCTACTGCCTAATAGTCTTATTATTGCCATTTGATGACAATTGCTCATATATTGTAAGCCTAAATGAGTATATGTATTATTTTGAACAAAGGTTAAATGTTATTTCACAAGTTTCAAAAAAATGCCCCCAATTTTTTGAAAATGCCCCTGGATTTCAGTCAGTGGGGGCAAAAATTGCCCCCAAAAAAATGAGAATTTCCTACCCTGGTTGCACTTGTATTAGTTTGTTGCATTTATTGTTTTCGTTTGTTTCTGCACTGTACTTTGGCTCTGGGTTATGCTCTGAGATGCTTGTTTAAAAAAATGAGATGTAGCCTACTCATGACTTCTGGTGACTAGTATTTCTCTTGAATACCTATGTTGAATACACTTATTGTAAGTCGCTTTGGATATAAGCCAGGCTAGGGCTGGGAGGCATGACCAAAAATGCATATCACGAGTTTTGTAGGACTGGCGGTTTCACGGTATATCACGTTTTTTTAATTTAATTAACGCCGAGAAGAAACGGCCGGCCAGCGAGCGGTGAACAGCTGTTTGTGTGGCGTGTCTTCCGTTCCGTCACTTCCTGTTTCCTTCATCTACATTCCCCTGGGCCCTAAGCCCCTCCATGGAAAGAAAGGGATTAGACCGTAGGATTTAGTTGTTTCTAGGTGTTGTTTAGGTTTATTTCTTTAGTTATTTTTTATATTTATATATATATATAAAATATATATATATATATATATATATATATTTATATATATATATAAAATATATATATATATATATATATATATATATATATATATATATATATATATATATATATATATATATAAAATATATATATATAACATATATATATATATATATATATATAAAATATATATATATATATATATAAAATATATATAAAATATATATATATATATATAAAATATATATATATATATATAAAATATATATATATAAAATATATATATATATATATATAAAATATATATATATAAAATATATATATATAAATATATATATATATATATATATATATATATATATATATATATATATATATATATATATAAAATATATATATATATATATATATATAATTATCAGAACAGTGACGAAAAAGTTACCCTGAAAATGCACACTCCGGTACAGTAGGTGGCGGCATGCACCTATGCAAGTAGCGAGCCGCCAATGGAATTTAAAGAAGAAGCCCCCCCCAGCTTCTTATCACCGTCTATGTAACAACGTACATTTATAACAAACACCACACATATTACGGTAATCAGCGTTGCATATGTGTCTGACCTAAATACCTTTTGTTGTTCAGTCTTTGTTCATCCTGCATCGCTCTTTTCTGTTCTTTAATGTAACGTTACTGGCTCAACAGAGCTGTTAGCTCCCAGCGGTTAGTAGACTGTTGTTAGCGAGCTTTACCCAGCATGCAGTTCGGCGGAGAAATTTTATAAATGTACAATTATTAGTGCTACAAATTGTTTATCTGTCACAAACTGTTCTGTCGTGGTGTTTTGCCCTGTTAAAGAGCGTTAGTTGTGGGTTGTTCATGGTTCCCTCTCAATACAGCTAAGAGAACTAGCTCCGAAGCACCCCCAGCGGCGAACAATATATTTTGCTGCCTGTTGAAGAACAACAGAAGTTGTTTCGACTGTGCACTAGTATGACAGTATATGAAAAATTCATATCGTACTGGAAATTGAAACCGGTATACCGGCTGAACCGGTATACCGGTTCAGCCCTAAGCCAGGCTACATAAAGTATATTCATGCACAATGATCTAATAAATGATGCAAATAATGTTGGTGTGTCTGTGTGTTTGAGAGTGTTTCTGTTTCCATCTGTTCAGTTTGTCTTTGATGAAGTTGTGAGGACTGAGCTTCCTCTTCATCATCTTCACAGGAGTGAATGAGAACTTGATATCAGCCTCCTCCAGACCTTGAAGCTGCTCTCCCTCCTGACTGGTCCAGAGTTCCTCCTGTTCCTCTTCAACGTGTGGGGGCTCTGGGTCCTCCTGGTCCAGACTGAAGCTCCACTCCTGCTGCTCTTCTTTAACCACCAACAGCTGCTGGACGTCTGTGGAAAATAATGAATTACATACACACCTTAGAAAACTGTAATTTCATGTTAACTAATCCATTGATTTCACGACTTTCCTATAATGTGGGGAGACAACTTACTTACTTTTAGAGATGGCGGCGCGCGTAGTCGCAGCGACCTCTCGCTCCTCCGACAATGCAGTGGTTTGTTTATTTAATAAGAGTCCGTCAGAAAGTTTGTCATGTTCGTCTCGTCTGTCTACGTTGGAGTATAAATACAATCAACAGGCTCTGCTAAACATCAGCAAGCTTCACTATACTTTGGACACTTCAATAGAGTCCATCATCGGGGAACTCGGATTACTCCGCCAGCCCGGGGCCACGTCGTACTCTAACACGGCGACCACAGCCCCGGTAAGGAGACTACCTCACCAGCCCGTGACCACATCGGACTCTACTGCGACCACAGCCCCGGTAAAGAGACATCGGAAACGGTGTGCGAGGAAGCAGAAGAGGGGTAAACGCGGAGGTATCCGAGCTAGGCTAGCGGCTAGCCCTACTCGTCCAGCCATACCATCCATCATCCTGGCTAACGTACGGTCTCTGGACCACAAAATGGACCACATACGACTGCTGAGGTCAGGAAATAGGACAGTGAGTAACTGCTGTGTGCTTGTTTTTACTGAAACATGGCTAAATGACAATATCCCGGACTCCGCTGTGCAACTCGATGAGCTAACATGCTATCGGGCGGACAGGGCCCATGCTAACGGATGTAAACAAAGAGGCGGGGGCGTGTGTGTCTACATACGTGACGTGTGGTGCCGAGACGCTGTGGTAGTATGCAGACACTGTTCACCACTGGTGGAGTTTATGATCATAAAGTGCCGTCCTTTCTACCTGCCGAGGGAATTTAATGCAGTCTTGCTAGTTGCAGTATATATCCCTCCAACCTCCAACAACAGTGACAGGAGTGCGGCACTCTGTGAACTGCATCATGCCATCAGTGAACAACAGACGGCTCACCCGGATGGTTTCATTGTCGTCGCAGGAGATTTTAATCATGCAAACCTTAAGACTGTTCTTCCAAATCTCTACCAGCATGTAAAATTCCCAACAAGGGAGAAAAACATCCTGGATTTAGTCTACACTTCACTTAAAGGAGCATACAAGGCCACCCCTCTCCCCCACATTGGACTCTCTGACCACCTCACTGTTATGCTAACGCCAGCATACAGGCCCAGAGTGAGAGTGAAAAAACCGGTTCGAAAAGAGATCACAGTGTGGCCCGAAGGATCAAGATCTGCTCTCAAGGACTGTCTCGCTACAACAGACTGGGACATGTTCAAACATGCAGCCACGTACAATAACAATATAGACAATGAGGAGCTCACAGACACTATTCTTTCCTACATCCGGAAATGCACAGATGATGTAACGGCTAAAAAGACCATCACCACTAGGGCTAACAAGAAGCCTTGGCTGACAGGGGCCGTCCATCAGCTGCTGCGGGCCAGAGACAAAGCCTTCAATGCCGGAGATAGAAATGGCCTGAAAACAGCGAGAGCCAACCTGTCCCGGGGCATTAGAAAAGCAAAACAGGACTACTCTGAAAAAAGCATCAACCACTTCAAGGACAGCAGAGACACACGCAGCCTGTGGCAGGGCATCCAGACCATAACGGACTACAAGCCTGCTTCACAGACCTGTGATGACAACATCTCTCTGCTGAACGACCTCAACAGCTTCTTCGCACGGTTTGAATCAACAAACACCACTAGCCCACAGAAAACCTCACCCTCCCCCCACGACCAGGCCCTGTGCCTGTCTGCTGCAAGTGTGAAAAGAGCACTCTCCACCATCAATCCCCGAAAAGCAACAGGCCCAGACAACATCCCAGGCCGCACACTAAGGGACTGCGCAGAGGAGCTAACAGATATCTTCACTGTTATCTTCAACACTTCTCTGAGTCAAGCTGCTGTCCCATCACACCTCAAAACCTCCATCATCATACCTGTACCCAAGAAACCGGCTCCATCCTGCTTCAATGACTATCGCCCCGTGGCACTGACCCCCATCATTATGAAGTGTTTTGAATGGCTAGTCATGGCCCACATCAAGTCCATCCTCCCCCCCACCATGGATCCCTCTCAGTTTGCATACAGAGCAAAACGTTCCACAGAGGACGCAATCTGCTCTGCTCTCCACCCAGCCCTCACCCACCTAGAAAAAGCAGACTCGTATGTAAGAATACTTTTCATAGACTTCAGCTCAGCATTTAATACCATAATCCCACAACAACTCATCTGCAAACTGGACCAGCTGGGGTTCAACACCCCACTGTGCAATTGGGTCCTGGACTTCCTCAGTGAGAGGCAACAAGCAGTACGTGTCGGCAACAACACCTCACGCAGCATCACCCTAAGCACTGGGGCCCCACAAGGCTGTGTGCTCAGCCCCCTGCTCTTCACCCTGCTGACTCACGACTGCGAACCTACATACAGCACCAATCACATGGTGAAGTTCGCAGACGACACCACTCTGGTTGGTCTCATCACCAAGAACAATGAGACCAACTATAGGAAGGAGGTCAACCTTCTGACCACGTGGTGCAGCGACAACAATCTCCTGCTGAATGTCACCAAAACTAAGGAGATTGTTGTTGACTTCAGGAGACGCCACACTGTACACCTGCCACTGACCATCGATGGTGCTGCTGTGGAGCAAGTAGAAAGCACCAAATTCCTGGGGGTGCACATCACTGACGACCTCTCCTGGGCCACCAACTGCGCATCACTGGCAAAGACAGCCCAGCGGCGCCTCTACTTCCTTCGCAAGCTGAAGAGAGTAAAAGCCCCCACATCAGTGCTGACATCATTTTACAGGGGCACCATTGAAAGCATCCTATCCAGCTGCATCACTGTGTGGGGTGGTAGCTGCACCCAACACAGCAGGAAAGCACTCCAACGCATTGTAAAGACAGCCGGACAGATCATCGGTGCCCCACTCTCCTCGTTACAGGAAATATACACCACCCGCCTCACCCGGAAAGCCATTCAAATTGCAAGCGACACCAGTCACCCTGCACATAGTCTGTTCAGCCTCCTACCCTCTGGAAGAAGGTATAGGAGCCTCCGCTGCCGCACCACCAGACTAAAGAACAGTTTTACCCACCAAGCTGTCAGGACACTGAACTCTCTCCCCTCACTCCCCCCAATCATATCCTCCAGCCTGAGGGAAGCTGAAGCTGAAAGTACAGAAGTACTGTAAATATGTACTCATATTTATATTTATATTATATTTATTGCCCACTTTTCACACACACACATACACACACAGTATTATATTAATTGCCCATTTTCCCATCATTATTATATCAATTGCCCACCTGCCCCTACATTATTAATTATTTATTACATTAATTGCCCACTTTTCCCGTTTTTATGTGTATTGAATGTTTTATTGTAGTATAGTATATGTTTTAACTAGGATATCTGTCTTCACTTAGCCTAGGAAGTGTTTTATGTTTTATGTGTTGTGCTGCACTTTATGTTCCACCGTGGGAGAGTGGGAAACGTTATTTCGATTCCTTATATGTCCTGACATGCAAGAATTGACAATAAAAGCTACTTTGAACTTTGAACTTTGAACATGTTGCACATTTTGTAGAACATATTCAGACTTCATTCAAAATAAAACAAACTAAAAACTGACGGGTGTTTTACCTGGCTGTGATACAAAGTTTCTCTTTGGGGGAGTTCTTCTTGTTTCTAGAACATTAGAGTAGGAGCTAGGAACAGCCTGTGCCATTTTGTACACCCCAGTTGGTCACTTACGGTAATTGAGTAACATGCTGTTGGGGATAGCAATGGGGATATATGCTGTTCCGTAGTTTAGTTTGATGAATGGAAGGACAGGGGAGAGAGATGGAGTCTTCTTTTTTGCTGACCGCTATTGTCGATATTATCACTATTATCATTGTTTGACGCTGTCGATTACCTTTGTACACCAATGAGAAAGTATTTTGAACGTTTTTGTCTCTCCTGGCTGTAAGACCTGTATGACTCCTCTTCAGCCTGAAGACGGTCATGACCTTTGCCCCTCGAGCATCTGATGGAGAGCCTCATGAAGAACCCGTGCATTAACTGCAGCATCATGACTCCCGCGGTGAGGTCTACTAGGCTGGCCGAGGTGGAACACCTGATGGGGGAGATTCACCCCCCACCTGTCAGGGCAGTTGAATCCAGCCCAATCTACCCATTTCAAAGCAGCGCGAAAAAATTAACAGAATCGTAGTGCTAGTTAAAGGTAGGCAGCTGTTTGTTTGTTGCTCTGAAACACAACAGCAGACATAAGAAAATAAAAACATTTTTTGTAAGCCAGGCTACATAAAGTATGTTCATATACAATGATCTGGTAAATGATGCAGATATGTGTCTGTGTGTTTGAGAGTGAGAGAGACTGTCTGTACATTTGTTGAAAGCCAGCAGTGGCTCTTATGATTAGAAATATGGGACGAGGAACTGCACGATGAAGATGATTATTTTAAATATTATTTGGGTCCTGAATTTTTATTTAATTTTAAATTTTTGTTTTGTTTGTATTTAAATAAATGTTTGCATCATCTTTTCAATCATAAGTCATTTGTCTTTTGCTTTAACAATGTAGCTTTTCAATCATCTTTAGTTGTAATAGAACTGTTACTCTGCACTGTGTGTTATGATCGTAATTAGTGGTATAACCGATCACAGATCGATCCGTGATCGGTTCGGATCGATCCGTGATCGGTTCGGATCACCCCTCACGGTTCGGATCACCCCTCACGGTTCGGATCACCCCTCACGGTTCGGATCACCCCTCACGGTTCGGATCACCCCTCACGGTTCGGATCACCCCTCACGGTTCGGATCACCCCTCACGGTTCGGATCACCCCTCACGGTTCGGATCACCCCTCACGGTTCGGCACACTTGAGAACCGCAGATTCAGTTATTTTCTTTTACAGTGTAATCATCATCGTGTGTAATGAAGTTTTACTGCTGTTGTTCCTTTTCAAGTAACAAGTCCCGTAATATCAATGCAAAGTGTCAGTGAACAGATATAAAGTGTGTTCACGTCAACGGAGCGTGTTAAAAGCATTTCACGGTGAACGTCATGGCGAGCGGAGAAACTTCAGAAGTCCCTGGCGTTATTTAAGTCGCAAGTTTGGGAGCATTTTGTCTTCCCTGTAAATTATGACGGGATGAGGGTGGTGGACAAAACCTTTACGGTATGTAGGCGTTGTTTAAAGAGAAAGACACACGACAATGGCTGACTGTGACCGCTCACTTCTTTACGGCGGAGTGGGAGATTCATAGTCCACGCCCCCTCTGGAAGAGTCACACAGACAGGTGCTGTAGACACGGCCCCTCTGGGAGAGTCACACAGAAGCAGTAGAGTGGAAGCTAGACAGGCCCAATAGTAATATCCCAGTCACCACAGAAGTTCTTTGCTTTAAGTGTTCTATAAGTTTTTACTGAATAAATGGAATGAAGAGACAGTGACTCAAGAACCGTGATCCGAACCGCGAGGTTTGTGATCCGTTGCACCCCTAGTAGTAATTGTTGTAGACAATATACTTAATTGTTAAATTCATGCATCAGCTGGTGTTTTGCAAGTGATTGACATGAGAAGAGTTTAACAAAACATCCAGCAGGTGGTGGTATACACTCAAATGGAAATTAAGGAGCTTTTATTGCATAATTTGAGGTTGTTGAAGCATGATATCTTATGGAGTGGTCTCGTGTGACGTCACAGTTTAGCTGTCGGCCATGTTGGAGTACACACAAAGCCACTGGCATGCACGGCTGAGTCGCATAACCTATCGGTGGTGAACTTTTGTGCTGTCTTTGGTTGTGGCAGCAGAGCTGATAGAGACAAGAAATCATTCTTTCGTTTGCCAGCGGTCATTACACATCAAGGAAATGACACGAAGGAGCTATCCAAGCGACGTCGCGAGAAATGGCTGTCACGCATCTCTCGAGATATAAAGGAATGGAATTTGGCATACACTAGAGTATGTGCGGATCACTTTATAAGTGGTCAGTGATTTTATTTACAAATTCGTTTGTGAACAGTATTTAATAAAGGAAATATAAATTAAACTTGGACATGAGAAGGTTACCGAAGCTTCATCGGCACGTGACAGCAGTCGGTGCCAGAGACGTGTCGAGCGTGTACAACAGGCGAAACACACAGATGCAGCCTCAGCATTGCTTGATATGAGTTTAACGTCAGGTCAGATCATATATATATATACATACATACATACATACGTACGTATGTATGTATATATATATATATATATGTATATATATATATATGTGTGTGTGGGGGGGGGATGAAGTTAGGGGTTGGTTGAAAGTTAATTCCTACACACACGCACACAATGACATGCATGTATAATGTAAACAAACACACGTGTCTGTTTGCACTGAGTAAACATTGAATATTGCTAAATATCTGACCAGATCTGTATATATTTACCCTCCCAATGACGAGATGAGAATTCTCGACGACCGTTGCTTTGACGTCTCGGACCCATCCACTGACAAACTGATTATAAGCGTCGAGCCCTTTGTAGCACTCCAACTCGTCTTTTGTGTAAGGACTGGGGGTGTTCACGAGATACGTGTAGATGTTGGCGTAGTTTACCGATGGAAGATAAGTAGGATCGGCACTGAAACGATCTGCACAGGGATCCAAGTTACCAATAACCTTCAATTTGGCCAGGTAGCGAACCTTTGATGCACTATCCAATGATTCAAAGTATGGTATTTTCGCCGCACTTCCTTGTTTACTCGCCGCCATGTAGGATCTGTATGTACTCCAACATGGCCGACCGACCTAGTAACTAAGGAGATCGTGACGTAGGTGAGACCACTCTATTGTGACGGACAGAACTACGGTCCCGGATGTGTTGACAGCTTGATGGTAATTTTGTCAACTCTGAAACAAGTTAATATCCCCGAAAAACCAACAGCACCCAGTGTTTACAACGAGGATAGAAGTTGGTCCGAATATATGTGCATTTTATTGGAATGTTATAGCTAAAAAACTGTCCGGACCAGGAAACAATTCCGTTAACTCTCTTATGTGACATGAACATATTTTAGATTTCAACACGCTGCACGTTCTCATCTCATCTACTTTGTGTGTTAAATATGCTGAGTGTTTAATGAACCAACCTGCTCTGTGTAACCGGAGCTGAGGGATGAAATCACCATCCAGTAGTTTCCTTTGTTGCTTGTTCTCCACTTTTGAACGAGAAAGTTCCTCCTCGTACTCTGCTATCGTTCTTTCAAACACACCAAATATCTCTTCAGCAGCCGCAGTTAGTCGCTGGTTGACGAAACATCTCAGCATTTGGACTTTAGACATTTTCACACAACCACACAAACTTGTTCTCCACACAAACTCCGTCAGAAACACCGTTTACTCTCATTAAACTCTGACTAGCGCTGTGTTGATCGCTTCCGTCCCCGTCGGCCGTCGGTCTGTTTTCAGCTAGTATGCTAAGCTAACTTCAATAGCTTTGTAGGCTACCGGGAGATGAGTCAGAGGAAAAACATCCAGAAAAAAAGGTGAAGAGCTAAAAGTCCATTCAGACATGTTTATCCAGACATACAGAGACTCTGATGGAGCTAACTGAGACTTTATCAGCACAACAAAGAGACGCTGCTGTTTCTAACAACGTTAGCCGCCATGTTGTTCTCAGAAGAACATCCGGGTTAGTTGTTAACCTACAAAATAAAAGCCCTTAAACGTATAGAAGTCATTATTTCCACCTTAACCCTCTATGCCTGGGGTATTCAGTTCAAATTCAACGAGGTCCATTTCGAGAGAATTTCCTCAGTCAAAGGTCCGGAACATCACAGTAATGTAGAACTTGTGCTATGATTTAGTCTCATATATATTTTTATAATATATATATGTCATTTTTATTTTATTTGTTATTGTTTTAAATTTTTCTCTGTGTATGTAATTTATTGACCATAGGGTCACATTGTGTTTTTTATGCTTTTAAACTCATGCTCTGTTAAGCACTTTGTGATGTTATGTCTGTGAAAAGCGCTCCATAAATAAATTTCATTCATTCATTCATATATTGAAGTAGTCTAACAGTTGTATTAACGTCTGTATGAAGTCAAAGACTGATTGTCAAATCAAGTAAAGAAAGTTTAATAATATCTCAACAATATTTATTGTCAGTTTTCAAATTGAACGAGAGGAATTATAAATAATACATACTCTAAAAATAAATCAATGTTCTTCATTTAAGATTAAATTACATTGCAGAAAGCTTTGACATTTATTTATCTTAATATAAAGTACTTAATTTAGGAACAATTACTATAACTGAATTGCCCTGAAGCTTTAAATTCAGTTCATTCGGGTGTAAGTGATGTCAATATCAGCACACAGACGGAAGTGTCGCAAACCAGAGCGGCTCTGGAAAGCCACTGGGCTAGAAGTGCATCGCTCATATCTCAAAGACCTCAGAGTTTCCTTTAATACTGGAGTAAAGGAAGCTAGAACTGCTCATTTTGCCAACTTAATCTCTTCCTCAAAGAGAAATCCCAAGATTTTGTTTGACACAATTAAGAGAATTGTTTCACCGTCTGTCTCTACATTGCCATGCTGTTCTGTTGACGATTGCAACAAATTCCTTACCTATTTTAATGATAAGGTAACAGGTATTAGGTCTGGCATTCAGCCTGGGATTTGTTCATCTACATGTAGCTCCTCGCAACCTCCTGCTGTTCTGGACTCTTTCTAGCCTATCAGCCTTCAAGGCCTGATGGACTGAATTAACAAAACAAAGCCATCATCTTGCCCTCTGGATATAATACCAACCTCTCTGTTGAAGAAAGTTCTGCTAATTATTGGCCCTGCAGTAACATCCATTATCAATTCCTCATTGTCTACAGGAATTGTCCCTTCCTATTTTAAACATGCCACTATCCAGCCCATATTAAAGAAACCAAACTTAGATCCAGCTTTGCCCATGAACTATAGGCCCATATCAAAACTGCCTTTCCTGTCCAAAATTTTAGAGAAAGTGGTGGCCAAACAACTTACTGCTGCACTGGAGAGGCACACCATGTACGACAAGTTCCAGTCTGGGTTTCGCAGACAACACTACTGAAACCGCTCTCCTGAGGGTTTCAAATGACATTATCATGTGTTCTGATGCAGGTGACTGCTCTGTGTTAGTTCTTCTGGACCTCAGTTCTGCATTTGACACTGTTGACCATAACATCCTGATTAAGAGGCTACATGATTGGGTTGGCATATCTGGCATAGCGTTAGACTGGTTCACGTCTTACCTCAATGACAGAAGTTTCAATGTCTCTGTGGGTGACTTTGTGTCTGTTACCTCTCCACTGTCATGTGGCGTACCGCAGGGCTCAGTTCTGGGGCCTCTGTTATTTTCCCTTTATCTTTTGCCTTTGGGGCCGATTATAAAAAGTTATCATGTGTCCTATCATTTATATGCAGATGATATCCAACTCCATCTGTCATTCAAACCCAGCGAGGCATTCACATTAACTAGGCTCCTGGACTGTGTCAATGCCATCAGAGACTGGATGGCAGAAAACTGCTTACAACTCAACGACTCTAAAACGGAGGTCCTAGTTATTGCTCCAGAGGAGTTTGTCCCCATGATCAGGCAGACTATTGGTCCACTCTCCTCTACTGCCCATTGCAACCTGTGCAATCTTGGGATTTTCTTTGATCGATCCATGTCGTTTGACCCCCATGTTAAGCAGCTGTCCAGGTCATGTTTCTTCCATCTAAGAAATATCAGTAAACTAAGATCTGTAGGATCAACACCTGATTTAGAGATGATCATACACACATTTATCTCTTCACGCATTGACTACTGTAACTCACTTTTCACATCACTCAGTGTATCTGCTCTCAACCGTCTGCAGGTAATCCAAAACGCTGCCGCCAGATTACTCACCAGGACAAATCGACGGTCTCACATCACCCCCGTACTCCGATCTCTCCACTGGCTCCCTGTAGCATCTAGGGTACACTCACCATCACTTACAGAGCACTTCACGGTCAGGCCCCTACTTATGTAGCTGATCTACTTCGCCCCTATTCACCCGCCCACACTCTCAGGTCAAACGCTCTAGGTCTTCTGTCAGTCCCACACACACGATTTAAGACACGTGGTGACCGAGCCTTTGAGGCAGTGGCCCCGAGGCTCTGGAATGTTCTGCCTGCAACTCTACGCCTCGCAGATACTGTGAATACTTTTAAGAACCAGCTCAAAACCCACCTTTTTAGGCTGGCGTTTGAGTAAAAACCCATGTCCTAGACCTGCTCTTAAAATATGTTTTAATTTGTATTATCTTATTTTAATTTTTTAATTTTATTTAATTTTATTTTATTTTATTCTGTGTATGTAATTTATTGACCCTAGGGTCACATTGTGGTTTTTTATGTTTTTAAAATTTCTGCTGTTAAGCACTTTGTGATGTCATGTCTGTGAAAAGCGCTCTATAAATAAATTTCATTCATTCAATTTCATTCATTCAATATTATATTATATTTTATCTTCTCATAAGATACATTTGTGTGCATGGACTTTAGCTGTGGTTATTAAACTACTTGTTTCAGCTCTATTCCTCTCTGTTAACATAATTGTTGGACATATGTTAGGATTCTGATCATATTGGGCTCTTAGATTGTTTAATATCTGTGACTTCATTTCAGATGTGAGAGGTTTGCTCAAAAGATTTGTTCTTCGTCTCGTAGTGGCGCTTCACATTACCGCTTTTAATAATCGTCACAGTCTCTGAACACATGAGACATACTGGTTTTAAACTGAACACATGAGACATACTGGTTTTAAACTGAACACATGAGACATACTGGTTTTAAACTGAACACATGAGACATACTGGTTTTAAACTGAACACATGAGACATACTGGTTTTAAACTGAACACATGATGAGACATACTGGTTTTAAACTGAACACATGATGAGACATACTGGTTTTAAACTGAACACATGAGACATACTGGTTTTAAACTGAACACATGAGACATACTGGTTTTAAACTGAACACATGATGAGACATACTGGTTCTATTTCATCCTTACTGACCGATAGAGGCAGTGCTTCACACTGGATATCTTCCGTCGCGCGCATGCGCAGGTCGAATATTTATATCAACAAAGTCACGTGTGACCTCGGATGACCCCCGTCGTCTATAAGTTCCGGTGTCATCCTGAGCTCAGTCCTTTTCATCTTCTCGCGACGCAGGTTAGCTACCATGGTAGCATAAACAAGGATGTGTCTACGATCAAGACATATTAGAGCTCGTCGCTGTAGCCTTGTGACCACCGGTCGGAGTTGCGGTTCTCTCGCCCTCCAAAGGCTGCGACGAGCTGTCCCTCTTCGGAGGGAACGGTGTGTGCGCCGTTCGGACATCGAGCCCCGGACTGGTGGACGCCTCTATCATCGGTCGTCACCAGTCTGATAAGGGCCAGCTAAGTCATGATGACAGCAATCGGTAAGATCGATTAACATTGTTTTCTATAACAGTTGTTTGTTCCACGGTTGGCAGAGCGCTTCCGCTCTAGTTAATCGAGTGGCGCGCTAACGAGAGCGTAGAATTACGCTGTCGGCCCGCCCTTCACAGTGTTACGGCTATACAGTTAGCAGAGTGTTCCTGCTCAGGCAAACTTTGTGAGACACTAGATCGGCATTGGCGTTGTGTACATGGAGATTTAATCTTTACATCTGACGTAATTCGCAGTTAGCAGTGTCTTCACTCAGGCTAACTTGGTGAGATGCTAGCTGGGACTGCGTCCATCAACTTTGTAAACCTTACGGCCGTCACAGTTAACAGAGCATCCCCGCTCAGGTTAACTCAGTGGGAAACTAGCTAAACAGAGCTGATACTGGGGCTGTGGCCATCAACTTTGTATCCTTACGGCTGTCACAGTTAACAGAGCGTCCTCGCTCAGGTTAACTCAGTGGGAAACTAGCTAAACAAAGCTGATACTGCGGCTGTGGCCATCAACTTTGTATCCTTACGGCTGTCACAGTTAACAGAGCGTCCCCGCTCAGGTTAACTCAGTGGGAAACTAGCTAAACAAAGCTGATACTGGGGCTGTGTCCATCAACTTTGTAGCCTTACGGCTGTCACAGTTAACAGAGCGTCCCCGCTCAGGTTAACTCAGTGGGAAACTAGCTAAACAAAGCTGGTACTGGGGCTGTGGCCATCAACTTTGTAGCATTACAACGATCACAGTTAGCGGAATGTGCTCGCTCAGGCTAACTCTGTGAATGCTAGTTATACTAAATCAACATTGAGGTTGTGCCCATTGATGGTTTTTACGCATTACGGCTGTCGAGTTCGCTCCGGCTAACTAGACTAAGCTAATACTCGGATTGTGTCCATTGATTGTTGTAAACATTATGGACATATCGGTAGCGGATATCAGTTAGCAGAGTGCCCTCGCTCAGGCTAACTGGTAGCACACCAAGAGTTACAGCAACTGTCCAAGTGAAGAGAGTGTCCTCGCTCCCCTCTCACTGTAAGGACTGTGTTCTTTTTGTCCGTTTTTCACAGTAGCAGAGTGCTCTCGCTCAAGCTAACTGGTGGGACACCAATATCTGCAGCAACTAGCTTAGTGAAGAGAGTGTCCTCACTCCCCTCTCACTATAAGGACTTTGCCTGGCCTGTTTCCACAGTGGCAGAGTGCTCTCGCTCAAGCTAACTGGTGGGACACCAATATCGGCAGCAACTATCTTAGTGAAGAGTGTCCTCGCTCCCCTCTCACTGTACGGACTGTGTTCTTTTTTGTCCGTTTTTTACGGTAGCAGAGTGCTCTCGCTCAAGCTAACTGGGGGGACACCAATATCTGCAGCAACTAGTTTAGTGAAGAGTGTCCTCGCCCCTCTCACTATAACGACTTTGCCTGACCTGTTTCCACAGTGGCAGAGTGCTCTCGCTCAAGCTAACTGGTGGGACACTAATATCTGCAGCAACTATCTTAGTGAAGCGAGTGAGCTTAGAGAGTGTCCTCGCCCCTCTCACTATAAGGACTTTGCCTGACCTGTTTCCACAGTAGCAGAGTGCTCTCGCTCAGGCTAACTGGTGGGTCACCAATATCCGCAGCGGCTGGCCAAGGGAAGAGTGTCCGAAGGATCACTCGCCACTGACTGCCCCCTGCCTGTTCTCTCAACATTCAGCAGAGCGCTCCCGCTCGGACTGATTTGGAATTCCGCATAAACTAGTGGGACAAGGGTTCCACCAGAATCGCGGCCATGTTAAACTCTCCCGGCTGTAGGACCTGTATAGCTCCTCTTCAGCCGGAGGACGGCCCTGACCTCTTGCCCTAGCCTCGAGCTTCTGAGGCAGGGCCTCTCGGAGAACCCAGGCAGGACCTGCGGCATCACGCCTTGAGCAGTAAGGTCTGCTAGGCTGGCCGAAGTGGAACACCTGATGCGGGAGGTCTACCTCCCCCTGTCAGGGCAGCTGAATCCAGCCCAACCTACCCTGGTCATTTGTATGGCGCTTGCATGCCTGGCATACACAGCAGCTGGAACATCCACCTGTGAGTGCCTTCTTCAGGCGCCTTCCCGCCCTCACCACCTTTTCTGTTCCTCCCTCCGAGGAATATCTGAGGGAATTGCGTGCATGGTGGAGACACCAGGGCTCTCTCCCGCCTTACATCAGACCATGCAGGAGGTGGCAAATCTGGCCTTGCACGTATGCCAGCCAGTTAGACGACTATGGCGTCCATCAGTTTCCCCTGAGGAGACTCTGAGGCCCGATGCCAGGTGCCCTCGACCCAATGTAGGGTCAAAGATGACCTGCTATCCAGGGCTTATGACACAGCAGCGCTGTGCACCGTATCGACAACTCCCTCTCCCACCTCATGCTTTCCCTCGCAGATTCTCTGCAGCGGGCTACTTCGACGCTTCTGCTCAGTGATGCTTCATTGCAGGCGTTTGCGCTCATATCGAGGGAACGTGGATGTATGATGTCCACCCTGGTTCAGACTCGCCGCCAGGTTTGGCTGGCGCAGTCACCCCTATCTGAGACATGTAGGAGGACCCTCCATACTGTCCCAGTGGAACCTGGTGAGCTGTTCGAGTCAGTTGCTGTACAGGCGCTTCAGCGGACTGTTAGAGCACATCACCCCCACCCTCATCAACCTCCACTGGCTCCCGGTCAAGTCCCGCATCTCATACAAGATCCTCCTCCTCACCTACAAGTCCCTCCATGCCCATGCCCCCCAGTACCTATCGGACCTCCTCCGCCCACATGCCCCTCCCCGGAACCTGCGGTCTTCAGACTCTGGCCTGCTTGCCACCACCCGCACCAAACTGCGAACCTTCGGGGACAGAGCTTTCAGTGTGGCAGCCCCCACCCTCTGGAACTCTCTCCCTGCGGTGATCCGCAACATCTCCACTCTGAACGCTTTCAAAAGGGCCCTCAAGTCCCATCTGTTCGCCAAGGCTTTCGGCCCCTAGTTTACTTGTTCTGTTTTTCTGACTGTTTGTCTAAACTGTTTTTGTCTAAACTGTTACTCTTGTAAAGCGGCCTTGGGTCCCCTGAAAGGCGCTATATAAATTAAAGTTATTATTATTATTATTATTATTATTAGAGCTAGCCAGACCAGGCAGCAGTTCTCTGGTCTTTGCAGGGACATGCCTGCACCCCCAGACCTAGGGGTCCCACTTTGGCCCACAAGGCCGTTTTCTCAGCCTCCAGCTTACCCTAGTAGCCGCAACAGGCCTCGGCGTCCTGCTGAGAGGCCGGACCGCTACCTATACAACCCTACTTACGTCCCCGTCCCCCCGGCAGGGGTGCCAGGAGATGTCTCCAGGCCGGCTGTCGGGGTTCTTTCTCCCATCAGCGGATTTCCAAGGGAGAGTGGTTCACGTCTATCGACGCCTGTTCCCATGGTGCATCACCACAACTTTCAGTCCTGGGTGCTTCCATTCGGACTCTCCCATCTCCCCATTGGGTGTTCACAGTGTGTTACTGCTGTCCTTTCCGAGTTTCTACAGTCCCTCCTGGATAAGGGCCGGTCTCCCCTGCATGGGACCTACCCTTGGTACTGGACACCTTATGCTTGTCTCCTTTTGAACCCCTGGCACAGGCGGAGCCGAGATGGCTATCGGCAAGACGGTTTTCTCCTTGCTGTCAATTCAGCTCAATGTGGGGCCGAGCTGCATGCCCTATCAGTGGAAGAATCATGTCTGAGGTGGAACTCAGATGGCTTGGGTGTCACTTTCTGGCCTAAGGCAGTGTTTCTCCCAAGGGGGTGGATACGTTCACATATAAACCGGCCTATCCAGCTGGCAAAGTTGACCCCCCCCCCTCCCCCATCGGGAGAGGAGAGGTCAAGGCTGCTGTGCCCAGTGTGGGCCCTCAGGGCTTATGTGGAAGCCACCGCCTGCATAGTCAGTTATGGTGAGCCTAAGAAGGGCTGTGCTCCTTTTAAAAAAAGAAAAAACAGCACCTGTCCCACTGGATAGTGGAGGCCATTGCCGATACATACAAGGCGAGCGGCTGCGCTCGGCCATCCGGGGTGAAGGGTCACTACCAAGAGTGTCTCCACACCGAGGGCAAGCCTGAGTGGTGTGCCTGTGGGGGATATATGTGCGGCGGCCTCATGGGCATCACCGAGCACATTCACCAAACACTACAGAGTTAACGTTGCCAACCCTCACCCACGGGGGAGGGTTCTTTGGCCAATTTTCACTGCCGGAGCTATAAGAGGTAGTTACTGTGCTTCCTCGTGACTCTTTTGGTATAAGTCATCCAGTGTGAAGCACTGCCTCTGGCGGTCAGTAAGGATGAAATAGAACGAAAGTTACGAATGTAACTACGGTTCTATGAATCCTGGATGACCGCCAGAGTTCTTGGTCACTCGGAATCCCGTGAACTCGCGAGAAGATTCCATAGGACTGAGCTCAGGATGACACCGGAACTTATAGACGACGGGGGTCATCCGAGGTCACACGTGACTTTGTTGATATAAATATTCGACCTGCGCATGCGTGCGACGGAAGATATCCAGTGTGAAGCACTGCCTCTGGCGGTCATCCAGGATTCATAGAACCGTAGTTACATTCGTAACTTTCGTTTTATACTGAACACATGAGACATACTGGTTTTAAACTGAACACATGAGACATACTGGTTTTAAACTGAACACATGAGACATACTGGTTTTAAACTGATGTGACGACCCTCCTCCTGTCCTACACTCGGGGCCGGTTTTTCCATCTCTTACAGGTGCGGAGTGGAGGATCGTTACCAGGATGAGTCTCACCTGTGCCGGGGCGTGGCTCATCCTTAAATATCCTTTCCAGTTGACAGCCCGGGGGGAAAGAAGACCTGTGCTGACGGGCTCACGACCACGGTTGCGGACCTTGTAAAGCACGGTTGTATGTTTTTGGCATCACAAATATCTTTGGAGGTCGTTGGTGGGTTTCTATAGTGTGGTGTGAAAGTGGTTAGAGCAGTTGTCTCGGGGGCATGTCAGAGGCTGCAGGTGGGTGACCATTTCACGGTTGCTTTGCCGAGCCTCCGGGTTTTAGTGCGTAAGTACCCACCATAAGTAGCACCTGAAGACTAGGGGGGAGTTTAGTTAGTTCTGGTTAGGCAGTTAGAGGGACTGGATTACGGTAATGTTTGGCTGTGTATGGGCCGTTTGATTTCTGGGAGTTCGAAAGACGTACGACTACGTTCTCAGGTATTTTTTTTGGCCTCGTGTGAAGAGGCATGTGTCCCGATATATAAAAACATGTCATACATGCCAAATGACAGGTAAACCAGACCATCAAGCCGGCTCCTCTGGCTCCAATTCCAGTGATCACTCAACCATTTGAGCATCTTATTATTGATTGTGTTGGTCCTTTACCACGTTCAAAGTCTGGAAGTAACTATTTGTTTACAATAATGTGTCAAAGCACAAGATATCCGGCTGCCTATCTGTTGTGTACCGTTAAATCTGTGGTCAAAGCACTGACACAGTTTATTTCCATCTGTGGACTCCCTAAAGTCATTCAAAGTGATCAAGGCTCCAATTTTTCCTCCCATTTGTTTGCTCAAGTTTTGAAACAGCTCCGGGTGAAACATAATAAAGCTTCTGCATACCATGCTCAGAGCCAAGAGGCGTTGTAGAGGTTTCATCAAACTCTTAAGTCTATGTTACGGGGCTATTGCGTTGAGTTAAATCAGGACTGGGAGGAGGGGCTTCCCTGGCTGCTGTTAGCTGCCAGAGAGGTTGTGCAGGAGAGCACTGGGTTTAGCCCGAATGAGGTTGTTTGGGCATACCGTGGGCGGCCCGCTGACTTTGCTGCATGATCCAGTTGCACAGCCTGAACCCCCTCAGGATTTGATTGATTATATTAATGGATTCCGGCATTGTTTGTACGTGGCTGGGGAGCAGGCTAAGGAGAGTTTGGCCTCTGCCCAGACAAAAATGAAGCATCTCTATGACCAGAGAGCTGAGATCCACCAGTTCAGTCCTGGTGATCAGGTTCTTGCTTTATTGCCACTTGTATGTTCACCGTTTCAGGCCAAATTTCATGGTCCTTTCGTAGTTTTGCAGCAGGTTTGAGCAAAACTATTTGACACCACAGCGTAGAAGGAAAACTCAAATTTGCCATGTAAATCTGTTGAAGTCCTATTATACCCGTGCGTCACAGCCTTCTGCCTCGGGGAGGGGGGGGGGAGGAGTGTGCCACAGCAGGTTGTTAAACCGGTGTTAATGTCAGGAACTGTGGGAAGACAGTTGCTGGTTAATTTGACGGTGCCTGAGGATGATGGGGTGGTTTCACCTGATGAGTCTGTTGCGGGGCCGGTTGAACAATTCTGAAACGCTGGGTAACTTGGAGTGTTTGCTTGAGCACTTGGCGAAGGAGCAGTTCACGGAGTTGTCTGCTCTTACTAACAACTATCTGTGTTTGTTTAGTGACATGCCAACTCGTACACACTTGATAGAGCATGACACTGACGTGGGTGACGCGCGGCCAATCCGCCAGCATTTTTACAGAGTGTCAGAAATGAAACGCAAAGTAATGGAAAAAGAAATACACTATATGCTTGACAATAATATTGCCGAACCTTCTGCTTCCAGCTGGACATCTCCATGTTTGCTTGTGGATAAGCAGATAAAAGCAAACCTGACGATAAACTTGGCGGAATGTGAGTTTGCAAAGGCAACCGTTACCTATCTTGGGAAGGTAGTGGGCCAAGGGCAGGTGCGGCCGGTACAGGCAAAGGTGACTGCAATTGAGCAGTATCCAGTGCCCACCACCAAGAAAGAGCTGATGCGATTCTTGGGTCTGGTGGGTTACTATCGCAGTTTTTGTCGGAATTTCTCAACTCTAGTAGCTCCTTTGACGGATCTGTTGAAAGCTAGAGCAAAGTACGTCTGGTCAGATTCATGTCAACAAGCCTTTGGAAATGTTAAAACTATACTGTGTTCATCGCCCGTCCTTGTGGCACCTTGCATGGATCGGCCGTTCGAGTTGCAGGTGGATGCAAGTGATGTAGTTGTAGGTGCTGTGCTGTTTCAGTATGACGGAAATGACGTTTAACGCCCTATGAGTTTTTCTCGAAGAAATTTAACTCTTACCAGTTGAATTATTCGGTCATAGAGAAAGAGACTCTTGCCCTTGTGTGGGCATTGCAACATTTTGAAGTCTATGTTGACTCTGGTGTTCCTCTGGTAGTCTACACAGACCATAACCCCATAACTTTCCTCCATTCCTTGTGTTGCCCGAACCGCCGTTTGATGCGATGGTTTTTGTTCCTGCAATCTTACCGTTTGGGCATTCGCCACATTAAAGGCTCCAACAATATTGTGGCTGATGCTCTGTCAAGAGCACCTTTGTCATGAAATATTAACTGTGTTCTGCATCGTTTATGATTTTCCGTCTCCTTTTCCTCTGCCACTCTAAATGTTGCTTCTATAGGCTGGGCTGTTGGCTTGCAGGAAGGAGATTTGCATGGTTTTCTTCAGAACCAGTGAGTATGGGATAGGGGTTGTAGGTTGCCAAATATTGGGGATTCCTGCTGGGAACCCTGTTTTTATGGGGGGGGGGGGTGTGACGACCCTCCTCCTGTCCTACACTCTGGGCCGGTTTTTCCATCTCTTACAGGTGCGGAGTGGAGGATCGTTACCAGGATGAGTCTCACCTGTGCCGGGGCGTGGCTCATCCTTAAATACCCTTTCCAGTTGACAGCCCGGGGGGAAAGAAGACCTGTGCTGACGGGCTCACGACCACGGTTGCGGACCTTGTAAAGCGCGGTTGCGTGTTTTTGGCATGACAAATAAAATCCTACTGTTTGCGCCAGCTCAATGTCTCCTTATTTTATCTCAGTCTAGGGGCCGGGCTGTGACACTGAACACATGAGACATACTGGTTGTAGTGGCAGCTTATTTTACCGTCCTGTCAGGATCCAGGATCCCTGTCTGACCCGTTGTGTTTCCCCTGATCTCCTCTCCTCAGGTGTCCTGTCATTCCCCCGTTTGTTATTGTGTGCCATGTGCTCTCTGTTTGTCCTCTGCCTCCAGACACCTCCCATGGCCGCACCCTTGATTGTGCACAGCTGAGGACACTCCAGCCGATCACCTCCTGTAGCCTGTCACACCAGACTCAGGGCCCACTAATGAGTCTCCTGTCTCTATATAAACTCTGGTCCTGCAGTCTGGGGTTGTCAGGTCGTACCGTCTTTCACCCGCTTCAACCCCGTGGCATCCTCTGCCCTCCTTGTGTTCTACGGATTACACTCCGCTGCTCTGCCCTCCTTTGTGTTCAACGGACTACACACGCCGTCAAGCTGCCGGCTCTCCGGTGTCGAGCCACGGGACTCACACCGGCGATCTGCCTCTCTGGTGTCGGACCACGGGCTCCACACCTTCCTGTCTTTAGTGAGGCTAAATAAAACCTGGTTCCATGAACTTCTGTCTCCTGTGGTCTTGCGTTTGGGTCCTACCTGTGAACTCCCGTGACACCTTCTTGGCCACTTCTTGCAGGATGTAAAGGGTTCTGACTCGCGTAGACTACCATGTCCAACTTACGTGCTCTTGCAGGCTAAACTTTTCTTGCTAGCTGTCCAAAGATGTAGCTCGTAGTTAAAAGTAGTTTTATTCCATGTAAACAAAAATAAACAAAACAATTTCTTTAGGTAATAACTGGAGTACTAAAACATTGACTTAAGCTGGCTATAACTTAAGTCTATAATCTGCGATCTAGAATCTGCAGTCAGAAAAATTGTTGCTCCATCAAAGCCTAATTCACACTGAAAACTCACCTAAAGGACTCAACCAATAAATATCCAATAGCAGGACAGAATAGAGGAGCCTTTAACTTCAAAGGGCAAAAACACACATGAAGCACATTTTACAACATGACCAATGTGTTAACTCTATTATATGGTAAAAATTCTAAAGAGCATAACACACATACTTTTGCAATAAACAAAATACAAACACTTAATACAAAATGGCTCTTGCACTGGTTTTGAACTGAACACATGAGACATACTGGTTTTAAACTGTCACATTTCCGGCATTTGGCTTCTGGTGTACCTGTGCACTTTGGTATCTTCCATCTTTTCAGCCATTATCATCCAGCGGTCTGTGGCATCCAGGCGCACGTCAGGGACTGGAATTGGAGCAGCGGATCCTTTAATCCTTTTCTCCTCATATTCACCAGCAACTGTGGAACTGGGACGACCTTTTCCTGAACTCCAGACTCTTTCCACTTCTGCATAGGCCTTCAGCGATGTATGATTTAAAGGTCGCGCCTCAATCTCTTCGGTAGAGCAGCCAGCCGGTCACAATGGTTAAATCCAAGAAGTGGAGCACCAGCCGGTGGTACCATTTATTTTTTTTATTGTGCGGTACAATGCAATAAGGGAGTCCAGAAGATCCACTCCACCCACATTCCTGTTGTATATCTTCACCATAGGGAAGAGGACTTTGAGGAGCATCTTATTCTTGCGATCCCGACCGTCACCCCCTATGACTGGGTGGGCTCCAGTGTAGTCACTCTTATCATGACAACATGGATTACGGTTTCTCCAACCATGGCCATCTCCTGCTCAAAGACTTCACGTCCTGCTCTCTTCAGCTCAGCATCGCTCATCAAGCTGACGCCTGGTAGTCATTTCCTTGGTTTTGATAGCAGGTTTTGCTTCAGTCCATTTCTTCCCTTGAATGGAACCAACCATCTGCTCATCAACAGACAGATTCTTGCCCGTTAGGATCGACGTTAGCTTGCAGGTTAAATGAGTGACCAGTGGTCGGATCTTGAAGAGCAGATCATCGGTTTCCTCATGCCCCTCTTCATTGTGACTGAAGTGCAGGGATTTTTTTAGATGGCCTCCCATCTATCCAACGTCATGACATCAGCTGGGATACTCTGCGAACGACCCTCACTGCTAGATTATTTTCCTTTCGCTCATAAAATGTTCCTGTGTCCATTTTCCTGTAAATATCAGTAGTTAGTGAAGACAAAAACATTGACTGTGGTCAAAATTATTCATCCGAGCACGTCTCCACATTACAGCATGATATTGCCTGAACAAAAGTGGCAAAATGTTGCCTTGAGGCATTGTACAAAAAAAGAACAAAAACTTAGTGTATGAATAAAAACCAAATAAGTGTTTAAACTATCAAACATACTTCTTTACATATGCAAACATTATTTTTTACAAAGTTATTTTACTTTAAACAGGTTTAAAAGTGCACGGGACTTATTGTGTCCATTGCAGCTTGTCACGGGAGGTCACAGGTAGGACCCAAACGCAAGACCACAGGAGACAGAAGTTAATATTAACAGGTTTTATTTTAGACTGTGCGTGCAGGTGTGGAGCCCGTGGTCCGACACCGGAGGACAGGTGGATTGCTGGTGTGAGTCCCGTGGCTCGACACCGGAGGGCTGGTAGGTTGACGGCGGGAAGTCCCGTGGCTCGATACCAGAGAGTAGACCGATCGACGGTGTGAGTCCCGTGGCTCGACACCGGAGGGCTGGCCGCTTGACGGCGAGTGTAGTCCGTTTAACACAAGGCGGGCAGAGCGGCGGAGTGTAATCCGTAGACCACAAGGAGGGCAGAGCGGCGGAGTGTAATCCATAAACACAAGGAGGGCAGAGGATGCCACGGGGTTTCAGCGGGTGAAAGACGGTACGACCTGACAACCCCAGACTGCAGGACCAGAGTTTATATAGAGACAGGAGACTCATTAGTGGGCCCTGAGTCTGGTGTGTCAGGCTGCAGGAGGTGATCGGCTGGAGTGTCCTCAGCTGTGCACAATCAAGGGTGCGGCCATGGGAGGTGTCGGGTCAGACAGGGATCCTGGATCCTGACACAGCTTTGCTTCCTTAAATTTTAAAAGACAGTTTCACCCCAAGAGAAAAGGTCACAGGGGTGTCAAACTCATTTTCACCCTGGGCCACATCAGAATTATGGTTGCCCTCAAAGGGCCGGTTGTAACTGTAAGACTGTATAAATGTAACTACTCCCTAACCTATTGTTAAATAACGGTCTCTGCATTTGATTATTGTTTATTCAAGTGTAAAAATATTGTATATACAGTTATATCAATGGAAAAATATATTTAAGCACATTTCAGTTATTATAACTTATTTATGTTTTTCTTGGAGGCTAAATTTATCATACTTGGCGTATCCGTGTTTGGTGTCAAAATGCCGATGTAAATTGTGTTCCTTCATCACCGACACTGCCTCATAACACAGAGGACATATCGTTTTTTTCTCCTTGAAGCACAAACATGTATTCGCTTTCCCATCTTTCACTAAATGCAAAACAAATGCTGTCCAGTGGCAGGATAATTTCGCGGGTCACAAAATCGCCATGCATTGTGGGAGATGTAGTTTATGGTACTGTACAGATATCACATTTTACACATATTACTGGGTACATTCCACAGTTCAAAAACACAAATGTTGACAATTTGTACAATTTATTATTATTATAATTTTATTTTTATTTTTGTGTGGCTCAAGGTGGGGCCATGCCCCATTGCCCTCTATTGACCAACCGCCACTGGTTCTGTTTATAAGCGCAGGATCGATTTCTACCGGCGGAATGCGATAGTCTTATTCATGAATTATTTGCGTCTGTACGTTTTGAAATTGTGACTGTGCCGTCATTATTAAATCACCCAGAATATGATTATTGTTTCTCTTAAATTATAAAACTCAACACTCAGGAATGATGTAAACAGTGTTTCGTCTCTCCAGCTCTCTCTGACTTTAATTGTTTCCATAATAAAAGTTATTGAGGGAAACATCAGATCATGAAAACACAAATCTTTCTAACAAATTAAGAAAGTTGTTTGTGGTCGTTTTGTTGTTCAGACTACAATGAACATTTATTTAAACCAGACGGTGAATCAGAAACCTAATCAAATATAAAGCTTGAGTTTATTCTGTGATCATTGAGGGGGCGAGTCGGCCGTTAAAAGACTTCCTGGAAGTCTGTTCTCGTGGGTCCTCGGTCATGGCTCCTCCGAGGTCCCTCCTCCATCCTCGATCCTCGCTCCTTCGAGCTACATTAGAGCTTTGGGACGGCCGTCAATATGGCGGATCAGAAAGAACTTCCGGTTCAACCGAGGATCGAGGAAACGGCAATTAAGAGACTTGAGAAGTACCCAAGGTTCTTCGATGAAAACTCCCAGGCCCCAGCACCACTACTACTAAATAAGAGCAAGACACACAGACTTTATATTTATTTAGCCCCTTCTGGTTGGTGTTTTGTGTGTGTCTTCGCAGTTATTTTTCCAACACCCCTTTATCTCTTTTTGTGTCTCTTTGAAGTTGTTTTGCCCCCCCCCCATTTGTAGTTTTCTTTGCATTTATTTGCAGTAAGTAGATCTCTTTGAGAGACATTTTGCAGGTGTAGGCCAGGGCGGGGGTGCCATGACACTTAAGTTTCAGTAATCCATCCATGATGGTAGCATCAGAAATGTTTCAGTAATCCATCCATGATGGTAGCATCAGAAATGTTTCAGTAATCCATCCATGATGATAGCATCAGAAATGTAAAAATATTGAGTATTGCTGCTGTGGTGTTAATGAACCCATTTTGCATGAATGTGTTGCATTAAATCTCATTTTCTATAGACTGCAGAGAATAGACAGAAATACAGAGTTGCTCGTGTTGAAGGCTCTCTGTACTGTGCGTCTCCCTTCCACTATCTCAGGCTCCAGTCCCTCATCCTGAACATCTCGGCGGATGATTTATGTAGCAGTGTTGCTCTGTGACCTCAAAATCCGCCCCATCCATACCGCACCTGTCACTGCCTGCGTGCTTACTGAAAACCAAGCCATCCGTGCAAAATGGCAATTTTCCACCCACCTAGAGAATGGAGGGAGAAAAAAAAAAGGATCCAATACATTCAGAGGCAAAAGTAGGAAAATTCTATGATATGTAGAGCAGGTGCGCGAGGGCTCGGTGCTCCGCTAACGAGGGAGCTGAACTGCACGCACCGCTGACCACAACATCTGTCGTTTGTGGGTATGCAGAGCTTGGTTTTCTGTTTTTTTTTTATCTCTACAACACAGTTTGCAGGCGAGAGACAGCAGATGATGAAGCGCTTAAGATGGATGGATGGGACCGGGGCTCGGCTTTCAGCTGGGGGGCACAGAGTACCCCGTGCCGTGGCTTGGTAGCATATAAAGCACAAGAATCCAGTGGGAATAGCAAAGAGTTATACCGGTCTGTCTGGGCCCACGGTGAGGCCCGGCCTGACCCACAGTCATCCCAGGTGGAAACCCTAACGAGCTCATCAGGCCTAACGAAGCTTAACGAGCCTCTTAATTGGCAGCGTTATGATGTCCCCGAAGGTCAGAGTGCAGGTTTGTGTGCCAGCAGCAGGACAGGCTGCTTTTACATCAATATTTTGGTCTAATGTCCACAGCCCTTATACTGACGACAGGTTACAACTGGAGAGAGAGCAGACAAGTAAAACTTCTATGGAGAAATGCTGACACCTACTGGTCACCATGCAGAGGTACGGCTTGGTGAGGACAGATTTGTCCAAAAGCTGTAAATTCTACTGATGCATCACTATAGCATCATATTAAAAACCCTACGTGGATGGATGTGGGATCAAGCGACCTATCCACGCTCTTATCAACCAACACATTGCAGTTCCCAGTAAACACACACACACAGAGCTGTGAGCTAAATTATTTATCGGTTCTTGCAGACAAAGAGTGATCTATGTACATGGAGGACTGTGTGTTCAACAATGACAAAACGAATCACACGAATAAAAATGTAAGATTAGAGTGTACTTACAAATCAAAGAATGAGCAGTAAATCATATTTGCAGAGTTAACAGTCTTACAGGGCTTACAGGACAAATAAAATCCAAAATGTACACGTCTGACTGGCCAAAAGAATAAAAGACTGGAAAATGAGTAAAAAGGAGACTGACAGAAAAGCCCCAAATGATTAAGCTTACCACTACAAAAGAGGTAAAACCCATTTAAAAATGAAAGGTGAGGTAAGTAAGGCCACCAACGAGACATTCTTACAACAGTAAATGAATAAAATAGTAAAACAGCACACGTGAACCCACGTTTATCTCCCCTACAAGCTAAAAACAGCACATCATACCACAGCACACAAAGCTTTGAAATAAACATTTGTTTTAATAAAGTAATGTACAAGTCGACAGCAGCCTGTCGGGTCACTCTGCTGTTCCACACAAGGTTGTGAGTCGATTCTGTCAAGAAGTGGGGAAAAAAACAACAATGAGAATAAATGCATGCGCAAATATTTCACATCTAATGCTACACTAAATTGTGTAGCAAAACAGGGCCACAGAGATACCACACAAGGGATGAACTTACCTGCAGCAGCCGAATGCTCCTCAGAGCGGTTTCATCCAGCTGAGACAGGTCCACAGAGTCTATCTGACTGGCCAGAAGCTGGATGCTCTGGATCAACAGAATACAAGACATGCAGTAACTATAACACAATGGTTTAAATAACCATAAAAACAGGCCTAACACACGTACTTAAAGTATTATCATGTCATAGAGTATCGTGTTGCAGTAAGTAATGAACTGTTCTATTGAAATGACAGTAGCAGGAGCCTAACTGGTAACTAATGTCGTACCTCTCCGTTGCCGATGGGGAGGTTGATGACGATGTCCTCGTTTCCTGCTGCGATGGGAGAGCCGTTGACTGAAATGCTGTAAACCCTCTCTTTGTGGCGGGGATTCCTCACAGCGGGGGTCTTGGGAAGCCTGAGGAAACAAAGCTTGAATGGTGAGCGCCACGAACCCCTGGCTGCGTGTGACGTCTCCGCTTTCAAAAAGAAGATCCAGGTGAGTTCAAATTGCACTAGTTATTCGGTTACAGCTGCGTTCATCTCAAATTAGTGCGATAGCAAGTCTCCAGTGCCCCACATAATGTAATTCATATAGAAAAATATGCTAAATCCACTTTCAGATCAGATTTATAAAAAACAAAGCTCTTTAAAAATCATCCAGAGATTTGATATAATAGTTTAGGTGTTTAAACATGCACTTGCTTAAATTTAGGAGACAGTTTCCCATGATGCTCTCTGGTTATTATTCATCACATCATTTGGACCGAGACGTCTAACCTCAACTATTAGACTTTACATTGGTGCAAATAAACTGAAATGAGCTGCATTAATTCACAGGGACTGAAACATCATTTGTTGCAGTAACAAGGGAAAGAAGTAGTATTTCAATATCACAACCGGCAGCTGGAACCGGAATGCCTGCTCACCTTGGGTCGAAGCGCGGGGTGATGAGGGGGGTGGGGCCCATCATCAAAGAGGAGTTCAGCATGCTCCTGGCAGGAGTGACCAACGCCTTCCTGCTTGATCTGAAACCAGACAGACGTGTTGGTCCGACATCATCGAAGACGCTGAACGTGCAAGAAGAGGTGACGAGATAACGAAAGTAAAGTCTCACCGTCTGATCGAGGTGTTCTGCATGGCGACCGCCATCGCCTTTGCTCTTTTTGATGTAGTGGGAGGTTTCCTTGTTGCTTTCCCCTGAATCAGGAACAAGCAGTTACACATAAAGTGGCAGCCACTCTGATATTCATGATCAGTGATGCTCTCAAACACTCCGCTGTGTTTTCTTCCTCATAGGCATGTTTGAATGGAGAGAAAGAAAAGAACCAGCCATTACCTTCCGTGTTGTGCTCGGGGTGTTTTCATCCCCTGACCTGGATCTGGTGCCACCTTTTTTCTTTGATGCTGTGAGTTTGAGACAAAATAAACAGTATGAGATCATTTTACAAACCTTAAAGTCTTGACTGGAGTGAAAGAATTTGTTCAGTCTATATCGGTCTGAAGAGACACCCCGGGTTAATAGGAGAAAGAAAATGAACTCATAGATACCCCCATGAAACCTCCCCGGTTCATTACTTACATTGAAGCAGTTTTTATTTATATTTTCTGAAATGTTATGTTTAAATATGCAAACAAGGCATTGTGTTATTTAGGGCTGCAACAACGAATCGATAAAATCGACAATAATCGATGATTAAAATAGTTTTCATTATCTATTATCAAATTTCATTATCGATTCGTTGTGTCGCGCGATTATTACGCCACTCACTACGAGATGTTTGAGAGAAAAAAAAAAAAAAGAGCGGAGCACAGCGCAGGTTGTTGTGAAGTGGAGCATCTGATGACGCAAGATATGCAAAAGCGACTTGATATGGCACGGGAGCACCACGGTGATGATTCAGTTTGAGAGTGTAGTGCAGAGAACAAGTTCTGACGTTCAAACAAATCCTGTTAAGTTTTCTGATTTGTATTTTTCTTTATTTTTTATAAATTATTTATTGTTCTGACAGCTCAGGTCCCTTTAAACAAAAATATACATATTTTTGTGCACATGTGTATGTTTTTTGTGTTAGTCTATTTGTTTTTTAATTATTACTTTAACAGCTCAGGGATGTTCAAGGAGCAACCTGTTTGTGCACTTTCTGAAGATAATAATAATGCATTTTATTTATATAGCGCTTTAAAAAGGCACTCAAAGACACTTTACATGTTAAAAACATAAACAATAGAAGCATTTATAATTAGAACAAAATCTACGACATAACAGTAAGAAAAAATAAATAAAAAATAAACACGAAAAGAAAGAAAACATACATGACTGACTTTAGAGGTTAAAAGCAGATCAAGATCAGTTCTGTTTTTGAATAAAGGGTTGGAAACGAATGCTTTTTTGTTTTTTTTATCCGATTAATCGAAAAAATAATCACCCGATTAATCGATTATTAAAATAATCGTTAGTTGCAGCCCTAGTGTTATTAAATATGTGCTGATTTGCACACATTTCCTGAACAGAAACTGGAACATTGGATAAAGCCAGGCGCAAAAGGAGTTTTACATTTTGTTGATACATTAGAGTCAACGGTTTCTGCGGATGGAATTTTGGATATCTCTTTGTATCAATCAGAAAATACTGTCAGCCATAAAAAAAATGAATTCTTTTGGAATGAAACTTTCTATAAATCTGGCTATGAATAATATATGAACAGACTCCTCTGTAAAAAAAAAAAAACTCCAGAATATAGATTGCAATGAAACTGGAAAGTTTGGTGTATGCAAGTGCTGCTGAAGTGGAGATAAACACTTAAATGTGTTTTCTTTCCACTAGTGTGACAGATGTTACGGAAGCCAAATAGCCCAAACTCTCAAAGATTTGACCAGTGCATGAAATACTGTTTGCCTGGGGTGTCCCGCCTTAAAAAGAAAAAACTGAAAAGGCAGTTTTAACATACTTTTCTTGACTGATTTCAGAAGGACTGCGTGGTCCTCGGCCACAACGCTTTCAACAATAGCAGCTTCCTCTTCTCTCTGTTGACGAACAGATGTGAATCAAGAACAGAACGGATGTTTAGTACTTCACTGGGCGGGCCGCCACAGATTATGAAACTTGTGACACATTGTGAATCATTATACATGACGTAAGATCATGAGAAAGATAATCAACTCACCTTTATATTGTCCAATTCTGGAGACATTGGTTTCTCAGTCCCTACAAAGTGATGGCGCAAATGTTTTCCATTCAATTATGTTGAAAAAGATATATAAGAAACGCTTTCTCATTTTACACGATATAAAAAGACCCGGTTTCATTGGGTCAACTCACTGAAATGCTCCAACCAGGTCATCTGTCTGACAGCCGTGGGGAGCTTAATTATTGCCAAGTTGTAGCTGTTGTCCACATCTATCAGCAGCTGGTTGATCTTCTCTTTCATATGTCCAACTCTGGCCTTCACTGTGAAAAAACAGCAAGAAGTTTTAGATTACACAACCCAGTCGTAGTTCAAACTGGCTCACATGACGATGCATCAGTAATGATAATACAATGACATATAAACCCGATGGATACTATTGCTGGATTTCAGTCTGCTACAGACAACCTACATCAGTATTAGTATATATATTGAGGTCAAACGACACACTACTGCCATTACAGTTCACCAGAGAGTACTGCTTTGTTGGTTATACTGTACAGTTTCGGGCTCAGTACATATCTTGGTCACAATTCTTTAATAATGGATGTGTATGTATGCATGTATATCATACAATATCCATCCAGTGTCTATATATGTGTCGCCCTCTGTAATGATATCGCATTGAATGAAAGGGCTCATTCTGCAGACCAACACCACTGGAATGGTCCTGAGGAGCTTGTACCCAGCAACATACAGCGGGCCTGCCTTAGATTGGTGTTAAAATGCTATGTATTTAGGACATTTCACAGAGCACTGCTTTACAAAGTGCCATGTATGCTGAAGAAGCTGCAGAGACAAAAAAACAAGAGAATATATATTCACCTTCACTGTCGAAATCATCCAGAAAAGCCTCCAACTTGCCCGTTTTGTGGTTGATCTTCCGTTGTTTGGTCGTCCTTTTCCTGGGAGCCATGTCTACACGGACAGACAGCGGAAACAACGCACATTTACCAACACGAGGCAGTAATATCAACAGGATACAAAGTAACGCTTTATAATTCAACCAAGTTGATGAAAGCATACACACCGACATGCGGCTGGCTGGTAGTTGAGCTAATTAACGTTAGCAAGCTAATAGCTAACGGTTAAAGCTAACGTCACTTGTTCTGCTAACGCTAGCTCGCAGTTTAACTGACTTGCTTTATTGTCAGTTCCCCTCACACGCACACATTTAATAATGAGTTGGTGATACATATTTTATTAACAGTTACCTGTATATGTTTTTTGTTCTTCGTCGGACACCCTTCTTTTCTTCACAAAGCCGTTTTCAAATGTCGGCGCGGGGAGGGGCCGGACCTAAACTCAGCCAATTACAACCCGCGTTTGCTTTACGTCACGGAAAATGGTTCTCGACCAATTGTAGCGCCAAACGTCAGTGTTGACATCAGGAGGACGGAAGTGGGTTCAGGCAACGCAGCATGGTAGGGAGAGATGTTATTAGCAGCTAATATTACCTCAATTTTAAATGGTTGAACGTGGTAAAGTAGTATGTTGATCAAAAAACTGACTAAAATAATTGAAAGACTAAGATCCGTTTGTTGGGCACGCGCGGCTTTGATTTTGTGGTCAAATGAAAACACCTGAAATGTCCAAACCTGCGCTAACGTCACTTCATCAAGCGCTGAGGAAAAGCTTCCAGACTCTCGAAGGCAACCAGAAAGTATGGAAGAGTGTTTTGGCCGATTGCAGCCCTCTGATGGGGTCTCTCGGGAACTTGGCGGAGCAGTCGCGAGCGCTTTCCAACGTCCAAATCTCCAACACGCCGCTCCGAGACTTTCCTGACCTGGAGGAACGGCTGCGTTTTAAACTCTCTCAAGCCACGGATACGGTGCTGGGCAAGCTCAACGAGAAGACGTAAGTAAATAGTGCAACACAAATGAAGCCTGCAAGTGATGATGCACACAGATCTACATATTTATTTTTGACATCTAGCAGACTGTAGGGCTACATGCTAGAGGGTCTCTGGGCATATGTAAGCTATGGGGCTCTACCAACCCCTCCCCTACAAGCTAAAAACAGCACACCATACCACAGCAGAGGACACAAAGCTTTGAAATAAACATTTGTTTTAATAAAGTAATGTACAAGTCGACAGCAAACTGGCTGATGGCATGCTAGTCTGTCTTAGTTGGTGATGTCACGGTTGATCATTGGTATGCTGCTACTATTTTTGCTGGATTACGTCACTCACGAATATTATGGCACACATTTGGGCTGGCATGTGACGACAGAACACGAGACCATCGACACATCCTCAGTACAAAGTGGCATCTACCAGTGTAACAGGGAATCACTCAAATATCATGCAGCAGTAAGAATTACCATTTTGGCAGTGGCAAGCTGTATTAAACGTGAGCGACATACCGTTTGTAAATGCATCACCCAGTAGAATGACGGCGACATTGCAGTCTGAATCAGCATCACACAATCGGCGTCACACCCCGTTCCTCGCACCGTCTTTTACGTAGAGGTGCGGTGCAGATGACTGACGAGACTATTCACAAGCTACTTCGTTATATTCTGCCACAGAAGAAAAAAATCAGCTACATTTTGGATTTTGACCCATGGCATCCATCCGATCTCTTTCCCTCAGGTCTTCTCTACAGTCCGTGAGGGATTCCATCAGTAACCAGGTCTCTGCAGTCTTCCAGCTTTACGAGCAGAACACAGACAGTCTGGACCTGCTCGCCGTGACCGAGCGCTCGGCCACCGCCCCCTCAGTGTCCGACATGCTGGAGTGGCTGCAGGATGCCGAGCGGCACTATCGGCAGCAGTATCCTTTCTGTTCGTGTTTGCATTGGGGTTTGAGGTCTTTTAAAAAAAAAAAATGTATATTTTTACCTAAATTCATGCGCTCAGATTTCTGAAGAGGAAGACTCTGCTGCTGACTCTGAGGGCAGATGATCTATCCCTTTTAGAATCTGCTCCCAAAAGATGGAACTCCTTGGAGTGTCCCGGTGCAGAGGACCACATCACAGGTAAGTGGAGTTTAAAATAGTCTGGCCACTATCAAGTATTGAAAAGGTTTTTGGTAGATTTGTGTATAGTCATGGATAAAAAGCCAAACTATGAAAAGTCGTGTTTTCTGGAGCAGCAGTATCCTTTTCCTTTGGTGTTTTTAGAATCCTAAAGCAGGAATGTCTGTTTCATTAGCTGTCAGTGTTAGCAGTGGAAGGGAGGGGGCTAGAATATTTGTAGGTGAACTAATTGCTTCTCTGTCTTCTTTCAGATACACTTTGCAAAGTGTCCTTCTTTACCGAGTCCCAATGAAGAGAGTAAAAGCGACACAGGTGGAACTCTGAGCTCCTGAATCGGACTTGATTTTATACGACGGGGCTAGAAGAGAAGCGCAAACATGCACGACTACATGGACATCACCGGATTTTTTATTTTGTCAAATAAATGTCCCTCGACATCCCGCCTTGCATGGGAAGTGTGTGCATGGACCAGACTTTAGAAGGACATGAGGAAATTACTTTTAAAATGACCCCGTGGCGTCATTTCATGTACTTTAGAGAAACATCCAGAACACAAAGGGACAAAGACTGTTACACAACGCAGTGAGTGAAGCACTCTGTAACAAACTGGTTTTATTTCACACGTTCGATGCAGGCACAATCAAGTCAAGGCTTTATGTGACAAACGGAGGGGGTAACGACATGTCAGAGAACAGCTGCTGAGCAACTCGCCGCAATCTTCACAACACAGGCCATCATTAAAGCCACAACGACGGTCAAACTGGATTTGACAACACGGGCGATGGGCTTTCTTCAGGCACTACTGTTAATCACAGCGCAGCGAACAAAACGTCAAAGTACCAAAGACACGTTTTAACATTACAAAGAGATATACAGGATGGATATATTAATAAATATATATATATATTTCATTTTAGAGCTTAAAATTCACAGACTTAAAACTTGAGTACATTCAGGAAAATAACAGCATCAGCCCTTTAACTGGTTCTCCCTCCACCTCTTCCTATACGTACTCCTTTAATGGTACACTATTAGACGTGATCGGTTTCGGGGGATCTGGTGCCGAGGCGGGCGAGTTGGCGAAGCTCCGGCCGATGTAGCCGCGGCGGTACCTGCCGCTCCTCTCCATGAGGGGGCAGGTGCTGCTCAGCACCGCTCCGCTGATCATGAGGATGACGGCGGACGCCCAGCCCAGATAGATGGCCTGACCCAGCTCCCTCTTGTGCATCAGCGGCACGTTGGGGTTGTAGAAGTCCTGGACGACGGTGTTGGCGGTCCAGGAGACGGGAATCAGCACGCACAGGCCGGTGAGGATGAAGAGGACCCCGCCGGAGAGCGCGATGCCCGCCTTGGCGCGGCGGTCGTCGCCGGCGCAGGTGGTGCACTTCATGCCGCAGCAGGACACGGTGCAGGAGAGCCAGCCCATGAAGATGGCCAGGCACATGAGGGCACGGGCCGCCTGGATGTCCGGGGGCAAGGCCAGCATGGAGTCGTACGTCTTGCACTGCATGTGGCCGGTGGTCTGGTAGATGCAGTTCATCCAGATGCCCTCCCACTTGATCTCAGAGGTCAGGATGTTGCTGCCGATGAAGGCCGACACCTTCCACTGGGGCAGCGCCGTGACGGCGATCGCCATGATCCAGCCAGTCACCGCACAGGTGAAGCTGATCAGCTGCATGCCGGTGTTCACCATGATGACAAATATATATGAATGATTTATTTATTAATTTTTTTTAGACCAATCTCTGAGGAATCGCAGGTCTTTGTTCACTACAGTCGTCTCTTATTCCGTCAGTTATCCTTCTTTGTGGTATTCAAAGTCTACTCCTTTGGTTTCCTTGTCCCCTTCCTGTGTGGCTTGGACACGCTTCCTACGGCCTTTGCCCCAAAGCCACTTTGTCAGCAGCCATTCTCTTCTCTTTTCCTTTTCCTCTTCAACATCTGCTCACTTGTTTTTAATTCCCACGCGGCCTCAAATCACCGTTACTCAGAAATAATCACTCTCTCTCCAGTCATGCACCTTTTTTTTTTCTCAAAAGGATCAGAGGCACTCTCCTCCTTTTCATCCCTTGTTTTGAGTCAATGCATTATTGAGTAGCCGATAGCTGTGCAGCCACCTGTGGCAGCCGACGGTAGCGGGATCGATCGGCCTTGTGGATGAAATGGATGCCAGCCAGACAGCTTTTCTTTTTTTTCCCCCCGGTGGAAGTTTCTTTGCCTTCAGCTCCGGTTCAAATCCAGAGGGCCAATTGTTGAGCTGCAGTGTGCTTCAGTGTCACACTCCTGGTATGGTGTAGACTTACAGAGATGGATCAGCCTGATACAACCCGATACTTTGGTTCAAGGCCACCGATGCAGCTATGAGTGTATCCTGTCACAGCAAGGTTAAAAAAAAAGGGAGATCACACGGAACAAAGATTTTACCTCGTCGACAGCGATTCAATGATTGGTCCTCAAGGAATGAACGAGACAAATCATACCGTTGAGATGAACAATCGGCTGTTTAAGAGTCAATCAAAAGAGGTTATTCCAGGTTTTTCCCCCCCAAAGAGTTCACAGGAGACTGGTTTTTAAATCTCTCCAATTCAAAAAGAAAGCACAGGTTTCCAGAGGACTAGTCATCAGACACTGCTGCTGCCAGCTGAAGTATCTCCTTGTTGTCGATGAACGGCGCTGAGGTCTAAGCCTCGACGAGGCCACTTCAGCCGCTGCTCTGCTTCACCCCGCCCCCCAACCCCCAACCGCTTCCTCCGGTAGCAACGCAAGCCCAAACGGGTCAGTCCTGGTTCCAGACAAGGGTAACAGATAATAAATCAGGGCCGTACAGAGAGACTTGTGGGTGAGTAGAGCATCTGTTCACCGCCTCCCATCTTCAGCACCGCAGTCTCTACAGTCAAACCTGCGAGAGCAACAATGAACCCAAAAGAGAGGGCAAAAGAGGGTGAGATAACAAAAGGAGGGAGGGAGGGATGGCAGAGGATGGAGTGCCGTTTGTAGGTGGATCAGTTAACAAAGACAACATGGGGGGGGGGTCTCTACAATGACACTGCCCACACAAACTGGCATGTTTTAAAATGACCTTTCACTGACCCCCTTTTTGTCTGCAATGAAAGAGAGAAACTGCTTCACATAAGGGGACATAGGTTTTTTGTTTAGTCGCCAATGACTGGTTGAAATGCTGACAAGCCACAGGTTTAAAAAAAAAAAAAAAAAAAAAAGTGTTGTATGATTGTCATCTGAACAAAAAATAAAACCCTGAATTCTGACACTTGACTTTTTTGTTTTATCCGATTTGTTTAGTGTAATTTCGATTACATTTCACAGAATTGTGGTTGAAACAACTGGCTGGTCTGTATCCGTTTATTTAGGTTATTGCGTAACAGCTCGAGGGGAAAGAAAACAGCCCGTCTGTAGCAGAAGGATCTGACAGCCCCTCTTTTGTCTTCGCATTGTGAAACGTCCCTTCTACACGAGCGCTCTCGCTCCACCTGCATTACGCTGAACCCTCGGTGTGCCGATGAATTAAATATCACGGCATCAAGATCCGAGGTTCGGGTTTCCTTTCTTCTGTAGCCTCCGCTCTCCTTAGCAACGGTGGTCATGACAACCGGCCAGGACACAGGAAACGGGAGAGTGGAGGGGATGATTCACAAAAGGGAAGCAGAGGAAGGTGACACATACCAACAATGGCTATCGATACATTCATTCATGAGAATACATTAGCGGCACGTGGGAAATGACATTAGCGTTGACATCTTACAACTATATTGAATTTATTGGGAATCCCATGAATTCTCTTGTTCTAGAGAGGCCATACCAGCTGACTGCATGACCTCTTTTACCTCAGGCACCAGGAGGGGGGGGGGGGGGGGGGGGGGGGGGGGGTCTTGCTGCATGTTGTCACCTCTTATGTAATAAAGGCAACAAAAAAAAAGTATTGTCTCATAAAAAGAAAAATGTAAGGGGATAATTTGTAAATGCAGTAGACTTTGGTTACAGATTGATAAAGCACTAAAGACTTAAGTAACACAGAACAGCCTATTCCTTCCTTTGTTTTGCCCGAGTACCGGCAGCTTCATTCATACATTTTTTAGCATTTGACTGGCCTAGGCCCCGAGCACCAGTATACAAGTGTGGTAAAGCCCATAGGTCCATACACCAACTCAGCGTAAAGAGAAGGATGAGTTGTTAACCTGCAGGTTAACAACTCATCCTTCTCTACGCTGGTCACTGTGGACAGAACACAGGTGTGTAAAGAGAGTTAGATATCGTCATGCATCGTTCAGCTGCTCTAAGATAACCGTCAAGGCGAGAAAGAGGATAGATCATTAATGATTCACTGTTCTCAGTACTCGTGTGATCCCATGTAAGTCCCCTGGTGAAGAATGCCATCTAGTGACAAGACACGTGCACACTCAGACCTTGGTGTTAAACGGTCAATCAGGACACACTGTAGGAGTCCTATCAATGACGAGAACACAAAGGCTACGTTTATAGGCATAAAATACCAATTTATTACTTTGCACATGAACACAAGAATTCCCTGCAGGCTAAAAAAAAAAAACATGACACAAAAAAGCAATAACAGCGAGTGAATGGCTCTCTGTAAGGTGGGGGGCGGGGGCCGGAGCAAGAACATGCCCCGCCCCCTCACAACCAGTTAGAAAGGGTTCTGTCCATTCACAGAATCGGAGCATTCCAATAACTGAATTGGAACGCTCCAATTCTGTGATTCTATTGCTGTCAGACACTCACAGGCAGCTTCAGAGACCACTAGCAGAAAAACAAAACAAAATGAACACAGCAGAGCTATAACAACCCACTCCCCCCCAAAAAAAACAAAAGGAACCAAAGAGGGAAAAGAAAAATGAACATATACAATACACAATGTCAAATTACAAATCCGTAAAGATATAACAATATATCAAAGTGAGAGGAATTTTAAAATAATTCATGCTCTCTATCGGGGCACAGAAAGAATTATGGATCGTTTTTAAAAAGGTTAAAAAGAGGTAATCCTGCTCCCTTGATGCCATGGGGACCCCTCCACAAAGAGGAAGTGCATTTGTGAGGGGTCAGCAGAGTTGCCATGGAGACAGGAGAGCCCCCCTCCCCCACCAAGAGGCGTGGCCACAGGTACAAACCAGGAACGAGGAGACTAAATGGATACTCGCTACGGTAACCTGGCCAAGAGAAGCGGGGTCGGGTCTTTAACGGGTCCACGTTTGAAGAAAGTACCTCGTTTGAATATGGACGCGATGCAAAGAGCCCCCCCCCCCTCAGAGAAGAGCTTGTACCTCCCAAATCACTGACATTTGTGTAGGAATCTTTAAAAAGCATCTTAAGAGAGACTTGACAGATATTGCGAGCCTAAAACAGTCCCACTAAATTGATAAACATTTAACCCCCCCACCCCCCCAAAAAGCATTTTTTTTTCCTTTCTCATAATAAATATGATTCCCAAAAACTTTTTATCTGTTAAAAAGGACAAAACTCTGGCATGCAGGCGAGCAACGTCTAAATGTTGTTACTTTAAAGAAAATTGTCTAAAGCCTACGTAACTATTCCACCAAATGCACATTCCCACTGATTGATACAAGCAAAAAAAACAAAACAAAACAAAAACAAATTAAAGTACAGATACACAATAGTGAGAGACCAACAACCACAATGAGTAGAATTATAGCTTTGTTTTTCCACATTTGAAAAATTACAACTGGGTAAATATTGCTTTGCAATGTCATGTTACAAACAAAGGGAGTGCTCATCTATCGGACGACGAGTTTAAGGACAAATCATTCCCCGTCCAAGATGCCACATGAATGTTCAATCACAGCCCACGTGGCTTGGTGAAACTAGTGCACGTTTTAAAAACTGACCCCGACCCCGACCCCCCCCCCCCCCCTTTCAACAGACTAGAACTTATTGCATGCAATGCCTGGACGACACCCTCCCTACCCTCCTCCTCCCTGCTTCTCTGCTCCTGTACGCTGCCAACGCCCACGCCTTCAACAGGCAGGTGCTCATACTCATTCATAGTAAACCTGCTGCTTTACGGGTGGTTTATTACAAAAGGGTTTTCACTGAGCGGTCCCCTCCTGATGAGGCGTGCACGTCGACCGGTTCTCCAAAACGCTTCACCCAATCGCGACTGAAGGGGGCGCCACGTGTGCAGCCGTCACCACAGCGAGCCACGGCCTCCATGGTGACAGTTTGCACAGGGGATGGGGAGGGGGGGGGGGGGGGGGAGTCCATGGGCAGTGCTTATGCTTATTGTCAATTCATTTAATCCAGTGTTCAAAATGCATAAAAATATGAGACAAACACGTCAAATAGCAGAGACTTTAAGGTGGGTATACTTCAAATACACAGAGTAATAGAAACCATTTTTAAAAAGTCAAAATTCAACTCATTTCCTATCGCAAACTGTTTTTTTTTTTAAACAAATCCCTTAATCTAGGTTCATTCTGATGACAATCCCCGATTGTCTCAATCTATCTGATCAAAACCAACCGATACCAGATGAGCCGTACACCGCGGCAGAGCTGATTTACCAGTCCGAGTGCTACACAATAACTCCCATCTGCCGCTGCGTTTCACTCGCACATCAGAACCAACAGAGGAAGCATGGATTCATCCACCCCGGGGGCCTACTTCTTCTCACCGTTAGCCAGAATGCTAGAAAAGAATGTCCAAACCCAAAGCTCTGCACCCGAACCTGCGGCTCAACAACTGCTGTCTATTCCTGAAGTCGCACTAGTAACTATACATCACTGGCGTCGCTGCCGACCATAACATTTCATCACGATAGTAACAACATTGACAACAACAACATCCATGGTAAACTACTAATTCTAAACAACTGGGGTTTTTTTTGTTTGTTTTTAAGATAACCACAAAACATCTTATATTAAACTTTTACAAATCTGCTTTGTTGATTTCTATGTATAAATGCATAAAGTTAAGAGAGATTGAGAGTGCCCTCTGTTGCTTGCCTAGCGTCCCGGGTCAGTGCAATGAATTGGCCAATATTAGCAAAGGAGACCTAAAAAAAAAACTACGTTGGTTTCCGGCCCTTGATACTAAGTCTACAACAAAACAAAGAAAATGAAACGCAACGTCCAGCAGTGTCATCATATAGTCTTTCAGATAATCAGGTCCAAAGAAAAATAAGATCCTGCTTTTGACACAGACAGCAAGGCTGATAAAGACCATACTCTGCGTTTAATGCCTTCAGCCATTCAACAGGTCCCGGAGCTGAGCCCGCCTCGGGCCAGACCACGGTTACCACGGTTACCACTGCTACACAGTCAGACCTGACATCACTTGCTGCTTGAAATGGATTTAGTTGCCTTTTTCTGGGATCCAATGACACTTTGAGGCACAAAAGGAGCAACCGGCTCCCAAATGTGCAAATCCCCCAACCGTTTAAAAAAGTAAAAATGTAACTCAAAGCATTCCAATCAACAAGTGACCCAGGGCTGCTACAAATACCCACAGCAGCCTCCAGGAGGCCCGTTTAAGTCATATGTCTCAAAGTTGCTCGATAGATGTAAATATATGCTTATATGTACTGTATGTGTGAATATAAAAACAACAAATCTGAGGCATTTACAGCAGTTATCTCCTTGATTTCCCTTTACAATTCAGTGGCCTGCCATGAAACATACACACACAAACACACTCATACAGCAGTACATGTATATACAGAGATGCGCACGCACACGTACAGACTCGCGTCTTCTTCGCTAAGATGGGAGGAAAACAGTAATGGGCATGGACACCCAGGTCACCTCGCTTGTTAAAGACCGTAAAAGGAGAAAAAGGTTCAAACACACGCTCATAAAAAGGAAAACAAAAATATATATATCATTCTCAAAAGGTCGACTCCCCTCCGTCTCTTTTCATGTAGAGTTCCCTCCCGACCACCCAATAAACCCAAGACTGTGTGACAGATTTTTGCCCAAAGGGGCTTTGAGGTAAAAGTAGGTAAGAGTCCTGCTTAGCTGGGACAGCTAAAGAGCTGCGCTGACCGACACACATTGTGCCGGTCCACTCCCGTGCTCAGTGTATCTTACAAACACAAGAGTGCAGACATTCACATAGAAAAAACAAACTCAAAAATAATGGCTCAACTTGTAGTATACGTGTGTGTATGGTTTGTTTTCGTTCTCCTTTTGTGCATTGGAAACCCCTCGAGGTTTGCAGTGCTGGATTGCTGGTTTGAGAGGCGGCTCGATTGGGAACGCTGGTTGGTGATTGTCCCTTGAAATAAAAAAACAACCTGCTGGACGTATTGAGACACAGCAGGTCTCCCCCCCTTCCCCCACCCCCCCTGTCCGAGAGCCGCTTTGGTGCAGATTCAGAAAATGTAGAGTGAGTGTGAAGAGAAAGACAAGACCACAAAGAGAGATGTGGGACAAGAAGAGAGAGACTGGCAAATAAGAGATTAAAAAGACAGAAGAAGAAAGGGAATCCGCGGGTGGACTGGCTGACATGCTCGCTAGCTCAGGCGAAGTACATGGTGTGCTGGGTATCATAGTGGATCTGAACTGCCTTGGCCAACGCCAGGGGGTCCCGGCCGTTACTCTGGCCCGACACGTGGCTTCCTTCAGCACTGCAAGACAGAGAGACGAAGAGCTTAGATTGACTGTCAGGAACCAGGAGAGGTGTTCTGGTAGGTAACAGGTCCGGTCTCTGTCCTCAAACAACTGTTATAAAGTGCTTTGCAACGACAACAATAATAGACAGGACGCTCAATAAATCTCATCCAAACTATAAGATGTATATAAAGAACACTATCCCAATGAATTATCTTCCTTGGCCTGGAGCCACAGATGTCCAGGGCTGCCTCACCTGTCATGGTCTTTGTCCACCAGGTGGTAGCGGGCTCGGAAAGCCACTAGCCTGGCGTAGTAGGCCGGTGCAGGGATGGAGACGGAGCGCGTGCAGCGGACGTAGGTGTGGCACAGCTGGTAGGTGAGGAGCTGCAGCTCATCGGCAGTGAAACAGTTGTCGTCCCACAGGACGTGGTAGTGGGACGGACGACTGGTTCCCTGACGGAGGACGCAGGGACGCAACATGTCAATACTGTCCTGACAATTTCATATGAAGTGCTCTTTACTTACTTGGTGACACAGTAATATGCTGTAATGTGCACAGACCACTAAAAGAGTCTGTCTGAAGCCCCATGATACAGCACTCTTGTAAATTTACAGCGTCTCATACTGAAGACATTTGTGGGCAGTGTATGACTTTAAATATGAGCCAAACCTTCTGATGGGTCAAAGACGCATCCACTTTAGGCCGTTTATTGTCATTAAGCATTATTATCGTGATAAAAATTGTTCTATCCTTGAAGAGAGACTGAAATAATGGGCTGTAACAATAATTTATAACTTTTCTTGTGTAAATGTGCTAAATCCAGACAACATGCACAGTTGCATTAGTTTGCTTATGAAATTGAAATATTTGAATCTACCACACAGCTTTTGTTTCGTAAAAACCTCAACTATGACACGTGTGCGACCCTCACCTGAATCCCAGCATGGCTGCACAGGTAGAAGTCGAACTCGGACGGGTGTGTGATGGTGCTGTCCACCGTGGTGCCTGCTGGGACGTTCCCGCTCTTCCCCACCTGCAGAGGATGGTCAGTTAGGATTATAGTAAAGACTCGCACAACACGGCGTTGTACAATAGAAGGCGACTAAATACCACACATCTTAGAAGGGCGAACTCCTACTGACCCTCTCGGCTTTGTCAGAGCAGAAGAGACGAGTATGGTGACGTTTCTGAACCACAATGTAGGTAATGCCCGGCCGGTAGTCCTCCTCCAGACTGATACAGGCCTTCCTGATGGCTATCAGCTCCGGCCACGCCACCTGAAAATACAAACAAAAGACATACACACACACTTTAAAAAGGTATCCTATGCAACACTATACTACTATAGTGATATACTATTATTGCATTGCATTTTCCTGTGGCACTTGTGTTGTGGCCCCGTCACCATTTTTGGACTAAAGCGGCGCGTCATCTTTAAGATACAACTGTATTTATGCCGAGGGAAACTCTTGCAATACAAAGTGATGTGTGAGAAAATACAAAAGTGTGCAGTATAAAAGTCTGAAATAACAATAAGGTGCAAATCCAAACTACATACAGGTTTTGACAGCCTCCTCTCAAAATGAATCACAGCTGCCATTCTTGCCTCGTAGATCACTCGTGGGACTCGCAAGTACCGCAAAGCTCTCACCTGTTTCATTTGTCCCTCAGACACACCACCACGGTAATAGATGATTCGAGTGGGCTTGAAGCGAGTGGACTTGTAGAACTGGATGAGCAGCTCTCGCACCATATTGGTCAAATCTTGGATGACCTCCTGGCTGAAGAGTTGCTCCTGATTGGTTGGAGGAGCAGGGCACTGCTAAAAAAAACAACTTACGAGTAAACTTCAGATCGAAGGTGAACAACAAAGACTGGATCGTGCCAAAGTGATGCATTTTCAAAAAAAAAAAAAAAAGGAGTCCGGGTGGAAACTTACTGTGGTAACCTGGGAGATGTCCTGCCTAGACGTCTGGACTCGCACCGTGGCGCAGTACCGGCTGGGGTGGCCGTCCATGCTGCCCACCACCGCCGCGATGGACGGCTTCTTCCCGTCACCTGCTGGAGGATGTGTGACGTCCGCACCCAGGAAGATGACGGGCTGCTGGAACACAGAGGGCCTGAACCAAGAACAGGATGCAAAGATGATCGTTATCTTGGACTTTTATATTTCCTCTCTGCCTACTTTCTATTGCAGCTGCTGCTGCAAAACTGTTTCCCTCGAGATATAAAGGTTTTTTATCTCGCCTCATCTTACAAAAGAGAGAGAAGAGAAGAGACTTTGCATTACAGGCCTGTGCACACTAGTTCTTAGCGCTGTTCTCGGTTTACAAATATTAGAAAAATGTGAGAAAAAAAAAAGATCGAAATATCAACATACGAAGAGAAAAAACTGACTTAGATTTCCAGAATCTAAGCACCAGACAAAAATGTATATGAAAATGATGCAGATTATTGTTACAACTTGGATTGCTCTTCACCACACGATTTACCAGAACTATCTGCATTCAGAAAGCATCCGACCCGTCTACATCATTCAAAGCCAAGAAGCATTCCAGACTCCCATCTGGACTGAAACGAAGAAATGACTAAAATCCGCGCTGACCTCTGATGAGGCACCAGAACGTTGTTGATGCCTCCCAGCTTGGCGTTGATCTTGAGGCACAGGTTGGAGAGGGTCTGAGGGGACGTCTTCACTACGTTCTTCACCTGCACACACTGGGTGGCCATGCCAAGCAGGGTGTCGCCCACCCGCTTCACCTCAGCTGTGGACAAAAACGGAGATAACCATGTTCAACAACACAAAAATGATCTCAATCTAAAAGCTTTTTCCTCACTTAATTAGAAAGCAAGACATCTCCGTCTGTCTCCATGTGTCTGTTCCGAACAGGCACTGTGCAATTTCACTAAAATACTAAATTGTCACTCTCTTACCATAGACTGGTGTCTTGCCGGGCAGGATGACCACGATCAGCTGCAGACCTACGTAAGACATCTTGAGGTGTTTGAACATGGGCTCCACACTGTCGGCTCCTTGGGCGTATTTACAGAAACATGGCTGGCCTTGAATGGGCATCCCAGCATCTTTGGAGATCTTTCGCAGCTGGTCAGTGAAGCTCCTGTTGAAAAAGCATTAACCGCTCATCAGAAATCAGCAGTATAAGCAGACTACATCGAATACAATTTAACGTAGCAGGGAGAAAGACCACTGTAACTGCAGGTTGTAATTAAGACTAAGAGACCACATCACACGAGCAGCTTTGAGAGGCTGTACTTAGGATATGAGCTAAATGCTAACATACTACGGTTAGGCTGGTGTCATTTTTACCATAGTCACCATCTTGTTTTAGTGTTTGCATGCCAACTAGTACTAAATACAAAGTTCAGATGACATGTCATAAACTGAAGTAATGGACAAATTCTAAACACGCCTCAAGCTTGGCCCTTCTTGTGTACATTTCTGGGAAAGGACTCGTCATGAAGCCAAACAGGACACCACAACAGTTGACGCCGTGACTCACTTGAGCAGGTCCTCTCGACACTGTTTCTGGGGGGCGAAGCAGGCCACGGCCCAGACCTTGATCTCGATGCCGGCGTAGAACTGCTTCCCCCTCATGTCCCACACGCCCTGGTTGGGCGTGGCCACGGTTTTATTCTGCGGAGAGAGTCCCTAACCTCTTAGTCAACCCCCCGGTTGGATGAGCCAATACAAACGATACTACAGCCCAACCCCCGCTTTGATCGACATATCATATACAGTAGTATTAATCTATGCATGACATGCATTGCATACTGAGACTTATTCAGCAGCGATAAATGCTCATTTCTTTATTGCACATAAATATCCTGTTTTTTAAACTTCCCATATCAGGAGTCCTGACATAAACAGCGAACGAGAGTAGTGAATCTATTAGAAGACACTTCATTAGTTAAGTGCTCCTACTACGAGTGAGATCGTGAATACCAATTCAAAAGGGCAGCGGCTTTCCATTAAGGTAACAAGATTTGCCAAAGGCCATTAAGAGCTTTTATTCTCCAAAACAAGAGACCACAAGGAACTACCAGAGTGTGGTGTGCCAGGAAAAGTCAGGAGCTTCTCCACCTCATTACAAGATTATCTCGCATGTTGTACATAGTGAGTTCAGGGAGTATTCATTTTGTGAATACTTTGATCCGACTGCATGTCCAACAAACATCAGCCCGCCATTTTAAAATGAAATGAGTTTGTTTCATTCATCGCAAGTGATCGTGGAGAAGCTTTCAGTCTGCATTCAAGGGCATTTCACTGGAAGCCGATTAGACTCGATATCCCAGCAGGCAAGTCGACAAGCCTTTCAGAAAGAGTGTTGTGATAGGATCTTTGGTAAATTAACCAACGTATAGTTCAGGCAGCTAATAGTGGGATTTAAGCTTGGCACTGGAATATAAGACCTTGGGGGTTTTTGGGGGGGTTTTTAAGCAATAATCTGCTGTAATTCTGTGAAGATCAATTGTCGATTTAGCAGAGGGTATAAAGGGAAACGCTGGCCCACACACTAAACCAATTACGCTGCAGGGATCCATAAAGTTTCATCTCGTCTCAGAAGAATCATTTAGCGCTGCCTCTGAATGGGGTGTTGTGTTCCAGCACCTTTAGCATTGATATGAACCTTTTCATTTTCAAACGGGCTTTAAAAAGTGAATCTTTCTGACAGGCTTTACTTTAACGTTGGGTGGCTAAGAGTCTTATCGGCCTCCTGTTGGAAGCACATCCATCCATTCAAAATCCTTGAATCTCAATTCAGCCTCTCTCTCATCCAACAACCAGTAAATGTCAGAGTCAAAAAAGGTATGCATTTCTATATTTCTTAAAGAAAAAGAACAAAGGCCAGTGTCTCGTCCAGACAAAATGCAGATTTGTATGTACGGTATTCTGTTGATGCTGATTTGAGATTCAGTGGGTGAATCTCAGCAGTGACTTGCTCCTCTTCTCCATTCCTTCACTTACAGACACTACTGAATGCAACAGGTACAAACCTCAGCCTCTATCTACTTTACATGCGCCGCAATATACACCGTCTGAAGGGAAAGAGTATTTAAAGAGGTGCACTTAACAGACTGCAGAGATGCACCACAGGAGTAGAGCACGGGGCAAGTTCCAGGTCTGCATATACTTAAGTGGAATACTTTTCTAGTCACTACCTGAATAAATATACTGTATAGAGAGATACAGAATTGAGGCGGCGGCGCTGGTCGTGAGGCCCCCCCCCCCCCCCCAAAGAATCTGCTCCCTCAAATTTACACATTGAACAAAAAGGAAAATCCTTTCTTTTCTAATCCTGTTTGTCCATCTGTCTGGTATAGTGGATGGCTCTCATACTACAATACCCATGAGCCTCAGCCGCTGTTGCCATGGAGAAGAAGCAATCAGAGATGTAGCACAATTCTTCTAAAATTGAGCGAGCGAGTTCATTTTAGGTGCAGATCGTATCGTCACTATAACACTGTAATCTTAAGCTTTTGCTTGCCGTTAGCGGCAAACATAACAGAATCTATGGCTCTCTGACTGGATGGTTCTTACAGAAATGCACCTTGTGAGTCGTTAACTTAAGGGTTACCTTATGTTCATAAGTAAACATAAAGCCACTGTTCAATAAATCATCAAAAATCAAACCTTGATCTCCACCCCCCTATTTACCCAGCATTCACTCTGATGTCCCCCACCCTGTGCGATCCCAGTCATGCTTGCAACCCCAGAGTGCAGCCCCCGTCCAGTACTCACCCTGCCACAGTCTCGCCCTGTGTCCGTACTCACCCGGCCCCCATACTGTAGCATGGGCGCTGGGAGCACACGCCCTGTCACTTCTGTCATGTCATTGTGTACCACAATGCCAAACTCCTTCAGGTATGGGTCCGGGCCCCCGACCATGCTGTTACTTTTGACCTGGGGAAAAGAGGAGAAGGAAAAAATTGGATTGAGAAATAAAAAAGAACAAATATATAAAAAAAGATGTACACTGACATGTCTTGTGAATTTCTCTCTTATTTGGCATTTAGGAAAGACTGAGGCCTAGTCCACATGTAGAGAGGTATTTTTGTAAACCTTTGTAAAACCAGAAGGGTCTGTTTCGAGTGTTGAATAATGTAGCAGTGACCTCCATCGTGCATTGTGAAGCATTTGTTCCTCAATATAGTGGAAGAGTAACTGTACATGTCCACATGAAATAAGTCCTTTTAGCAGGATATTTGGCCACTTCCTTCGATCATGGATGTATTTATGCTGCCATTGTCACAAAAGATGATAACAGTTCACACTGACGTTACGAGCAAAAAGCTCAACGTCAATATGGAAAATGGAGTTTCTGACCTTCACCATGGCCGAAGTTTCCCATTTTAAGTGACCTAATACACAGTCGGGGTGTAAACGAAAGGCCAAAACACATTCAAAGGCTGCGTTTAAAAAACAAAAAAGAAGAGAAAATACCTGTGTGCGTGTGGACTAGGCCTGCTTTCATGTGGTTGGCTCGAACTTGAAAATCAACCACATGTCATTTCTTCCTCCCATCCCAAGAGGGAAACAGCACTCACCAGTCTGCTGATCTCTTCCTGTCTGTCGGGGGCTGAGCGAGCTGTAGCTTTGATCATGGTGGATGTCTGGTTGTCCGTCAGCTTCTTGATACAGCGCTGGCCTGCTACTATGTTACAGACCTACAGAGCAGGGAGGAACGTTTCATGAATTCAACCAAGATACAAATCAGATAAGAGGGACCACAGCAGGAAATTAAAAAGGGAGAATGTTCCCATTGGTGAGGATTGCCAAACCCTCGACAAAAATAATGATTTTTCATATATCAAACATCAAAACAGCCTCGTTCTCACCTCCAGGGGAAGGTAGGTGTGCTTCTGTTCCTGCCCTACTTGCAGGCAGGGTAAATGTGGATATTTGAGCTGCAGATTGTACTTCTGCTTGAAATACTGTGCTACTGTGCACTCCATGGCTTGGCCGTTCTCAAGTTGTAAGGGGAACCTGTGAATGAATGGAAAATGTCAGCGAAGCACACAGAAAGTCCACGAGTATAGAAAAAAAAAAAAGGATTCATTCATTCGTTTTATCGATCCGACTATTCAGGACATTTCCGTACACATACGATGGTGAACGAGCTGACGAGTGTCGACACTTACGTCTGGTGGCTGGCAGGTCGACGTGTCACATTGCACACACGGTACTTCCTCTTCATTTGACCACAGTGTGTGACCTCAACTTTCAAGCCTGTTGGATTCAAACATACAAGAGCGAACTGTCACAGAGGCACGTGAAGAGGCAGTGCCATTTTTCGACCAACTGCAATTTCAAATATTATGAGATCTTTAAATTTAGCACGCTGGAATCGTACTCTTCTGTTGTTTTCAGGCCACGATAAAGACAAATGCTGACATGGCAGCCGACCGCGGACAGTGTTCAGCTCTCTGCGGCTTCCCTTTACACATTTGTCACGACTCGGCCCGAAACAGACCAAAAAAGGAGAATTCAGAAAGATTACACGCGTCCGTCGTAGAAAATATGCAGCTGAAAATCCACACTATCGGGAAAAAAAAAATCACATTATTTCCTGTGAGGTTATTTCGTGGTTCTTTGTGTATTTAGAGGAGTGAAGACAAACAGAGCCTGGAATTGCTTGACATAGCAGTATTTTCCTGCATTCAAAACATATCCGCAAGTTATGAACAAAAGCTGTATTCGGGAGACCCGTTCTCAGGACTTGAGTGACTCTCATGGACATATTTTCTGATTTGAGAACCAATCCTTTGTCACCCCGCGGCTAAGAACAAGTGTTCAGCATTGGTGTAGGATAAGGAGTGAGTGTGTGCGTCGTGAGTATACAGCATGATCATGTGTGAGTGGGTGCAGCGTCTTCAGTTCTTGCATTCTGCACAAAAACAAACATGCATGTGCCCTGCAGGCCCTGATATTTGATACACAGCGAGTCACAGTAGTTGTGCATACAACGTGTGCATGTCTGTCGACCCTTGTTGGTAACAGTCAGCATATATATATATACACACGCGTGTGTGTGTGTGTGTTGAGTACTTGCCTCTTATTTCCTTGGTGAATTTGACGCGCTGCGAGTCCGTCAGTGGTTTGGTCTGTTCGTTGATGTTCTGTATGTCTAGCACCTCGCACATGAACTCGATCACAGGCTGAGCGCGGTAGAAAGCTGTGGCCGACACTGAGGGGTGGAAGAGACACGACAATATTCAGCCAATCGGTCCCTCAACGCAATAACTGCACGCAAGCCAAATGAGTCCATGATATTGTATGTCACATGTAGAGAGTGATCAAACTGGAGAGTAACAAAGGGAGCTTTAGAACACATTCATGCAGCCTTAATGAATGTTCTGATCTCATTTACAGCGCTAAGTATCTCCACACAAGAGTGACTTAGTCTCTTCAATGTTACAGAGTGGATACAAACAAACACTATTGAGCAAACCATCTCAGTCAAGTCTTATGAATGACAGTAAGACAGTCTTTGTGTCAAGCGGACATCTCAACTACCCGCTTCACCTTTAATAGATCTAGGAACTGGTTTTGGTGACAAACGGCCTTGTGAAATACTGAGTTGTACAATTTCAACTGACTTAACAGGTGACAACAAAAAGGCATCGTCAGAGGAGACACAATGGAATACAATGCCTGTTCAATTTGAGTATTAGCGGCATTTCAAGGCTGTATGCAACCATTATTTGAGCAGATATAACGTTTTCTAACCAATGGCAGTAGATGTATTCAGTGGGACATTTGTAAAGTCTACTGTTACAGTCTAAGCATAGCAGGAGGCAGTAGCTGATGGTGGAAATTAAACTGAAATTTTGTGGGTTTTTCCACACAGTCAGTAGCTGATTGTGTGCATACGAATACATTAAGTATTGCTGGGTAAAACTAAAGACATCATAACATTCCTTATATCCGTCAGTGAACACCCACATCAGATGATCAGCCCCATACAGAACGCTTAGAAATGAATGTACTCAAAGCACATTTTAAAATCACAGCTTAAGGCCACCAGCTCCACTCAGGTCTTACCGTCGATGTTGAGCATCATGTTCCACATGGCAGGACGGACAGACTGATGGAAACCAAACCACACCTCCCTGCCTCCACCCAGAGGATGATAATAGCCCTCCGGAGGGGAGAAAAACGAACGCCCCACAGGAGTATACCTGAGCACACAAAGACAGAGAGGTTGAACAACGGACTGAAATCCATCAACGGAGTCACACCTCAATCAATCAAATGAATCAGACAGATTAAGGTTCAAATTTGTTCATCATGGAAAATATTTGGACTAAAAAGTAAAGCCTTTTACAGACAGACGTGAAATATAGCAATTGTAGGTTTGCAAACTAACATAAAAATATCTGAATTCTGACGTGTGTCAATAAATGTGCTCTTAAAACTGAGGTAGGTCTTGGGCAGTATATTTTTGAGATCATGGGGCAAAAAAAATAAATCCATAATAACCTTTTAGAATACTGAAATTCAGAAGAGAAGACTTCTGCACCTCCTACTGGCTTTAGAAAATCTAGCCCTTGACGGGATACTTTGGCCAACCACAGGTCATTTCAGAGAGTTCCTACTGGCCGTTCTACAAACGCAGATGCGGGTGCACGCCCCTTCAGGTGACAAAAGTCTAGCTTGGAATATCCTGCAGGTAAAGTTGCTATTCCGGCATTGGCAACAACTGCCGACACAGCAAGGCAATGCAAGAGAGGGAGACGGAATTATCAAAAAGAGAGTCTGACGATATCTGCGAAGCGTTGCAGAGATGGACGGAAAATGTTGCTAAAAGTTCAGTCTTCTGCTAAGCAGCGGGCAGAAAACAGGACAGAGTCGCTATATGACGGCAACGGGATCACAACTGGGGTCGGGATGATGTATGAAAGGAATGACGAGTGCTACTACAGGTTACTGTATGAAGGATGACGTTTAAAATCATTTTAATATGATTTGAGCACAACGACACACGAACGCAGGAAATGAAGTAATGCAGACAAAAAAAGAGACGCAAAGCAATAACTCTGTCAACAGATGTGAAAGAGACGCGGGTGGTGTGTTCGTGA